>NC_080686.1:65008925-65323156 GCF_030445035.2 Dasypus novemcinctus | reverse complement strand
CAGACACTGAACAGACACTGAACCGTTTTAGGTTATCAGGTATTGAAATTATGGAAAGTTGTAAAACATAATTTTGTATTATCCTAGGATTTAATTTATAGACATGCCAATGTTGAGTGTCATAAAACTGTCTACCACTATATTCTGAGAAGGAGTCTGTGGTTTTCACCTGACAGGCAAAGGTGTCTGTGGAACAAAAAAGGTTAAGATCCTCTGTTCTAGTGACTTTGTTTCTTGTCCAAAAGTAAATCTGAACTTGTCCAGTTGCTCTGTAGCGTCATTTTTGGCATTTAGAAATACTAACTCTTTAAAGGAAGCACCAGTTGAGTGATTTTTCTTAAATCATGTGCAAGTCTAGTTTAAACATTCTTTATCTTAGTATGTATATATTTCTAGTGGAGTTTAAACTTAAGCCTTCATCTCCAGGAAGTCTGTTGATGTGTTTTTCTGCACAACAGGTATTCTGATTATTACACGGAGATGAGAGAATATTTGATAATTTTGGTGCTATGGACAGTGAGATTTTTTTTATTCTGTGGTTGTTTTTTGGAGAAGTATAGGAAATACTTTTCTTTGCCTCCTACAGTTACCAGCAGGGGATGAATCCAGATTGCAGGTTTGCTCCCAGTTGCTGCCACATGCTCTTAATGATTGCCGGTTAGAATTCTCTGTGATTGCTAAGAGGTTGCAGACCCAGGAATTGGGTGTCTTTTGTAATGGAGGTTGGCAGCCAATGGTATGCAGGTCAGAGATGACATGTGGGCTGATTTTGTTGGCAATTGCTCATTTGTCTGCCACTTACCAGAGCTACTGAAGAATACATTCAAAATCTGCATACAGAGACAGGAGTCAGTAAATTAGATTAGCAGCTATCCCATACCTTCCCAGAATATCTCTGGTTTCATAAAGCTCTGTTGAGTGGAGGGGATTCTAGGATGGTTGGTATTTTGCTTTCCTTCTCCAGGACCTCTTGGCTACTCAGAGGACTGGAAATCTAAGAAGCTTTTCAGTTGACATGAAGATTCTATTTTCCTTTGGTAAATTCTAGGATGTTCTTGAATGTTGATAGCATTTGGGGGGATATGTTTAAACCATTTTCATTTTTGAAGTAGAAAAGTTTTTCAACACTAATGTTGAAATTTTATAAGAGTAACATAAACTAACCAAATTGTAGCCAAAGCATTTATTGTGGCTTTTCTTGGGTAAGGGTTTTTTTTTGGTGTGTTAAAGCAGTGCTTCTTATAGTGTTTGCATAGATGACCATCATCAGGAGCAGCAAAGCTTAAGGTCCCACATTTCATTGTCTTACAATTAACTGATGACTACAAATAGGGCCAAACTTGCCAGTTTCTCACTGCCCCCAGCCTTCAGACTTCAGTTTCTAAAGCTGTCCTTTTGTGAATACGGTTTTTCTTATTACATGGTGTGTGTGTGTGTGTGTGTGTGTGTTTTTGGTAAACCAAAATGAAAAAGAAGGCTTGAGGCTAGAATAGTTTGTTTTTGTTTGCTTTTTTGTTTTTAACATGAAATTGAAAAAAAAAATTGGATCAAGTAGTAGAAATATCAGATCCTTCTTAGGCCTGTAAGATACCAGAGAGGATAGCTTTTTAAAATGGGTATCAGTGCTCACAGGGTTGTATGATAGTCTAGTTGGGAGTGAAACCATTCTATAGATGAGTAGCAAACTCTGAAAGACTGGTGAAAGAAGTAGTAGAGTTTGGCCTGTGTAAATATTTGCCATGCTTTTGTCTGTAGAGAGTTTGAGAGTAGTGGTAGACTAGTTTTTCTCTCTCAGGGAATGTTTGTGTGCTTCTCATGTACAAAGTACTATGCTAGGCTAGGGATGGCTGGTACTTTTTTCACTTGCCACACTGACTCTGATTATTGGCTTTCTAGAACTGTAGGCTGAGAAGTATTTCAACTTTTTCTGGCTTGCTGGGAAAGTTTGGAAGAGAGTAGGCTCAGGGAATGACAGGTGGGTGTTTCAAGGATTTTTTTTTTTTAACTTTTTATTTTGAAATAATTGTAGATTCACAAGAAGTTGCAAAAATAGTACAGAGAGGTCACATGTGCCCATCACCCAGTTTCTCAGTGGTAACATCTTAATTGTGCCAAGTAGTTTGTTTGTTTCTTTCTTTCCCCTCCCTCTCCCCCTCCCTCTCCCTCTCCCCCTCCTGGCCCCCCCCCCCCCCCCCCCCCCCCCCCCCCCCCCCCCCCCCCGTTATCTGTTCTCTGTGTCTGTTTGCTGCGTTTTTGTCCACTTCTGTTGTTGTCAGCAGCATGGGAATCTGTGTTTCTTTTTGTTGCGTCATCTTTTGTCAGCTCTCCGTGTGGGCGGCGCCATTCTTAGGCAGGCTGCGCTTCTTTCGGGCTGGATGGCTCTTCTTATAGGGTGCGCTCCTTGCGCGTGGGGCTCCCCTACGCGGGGGGGACACCCTATGTGACAGGGCACTCCTTGCGTGCATCAGCGCTGCGCATGGACCAGCTCCATACGGGTCAGGGAGGCCCGGGGTTTGAATCACGGACCTCCCATGTGGTAGATGGACGCCCTAACCACTGGGCCAAGTCTGCTTCCCGTGCCAAGTAATTTTGACATCCTTGTCTAGCTAGTTACTAGAGATGGGAGTACTTGCCCATTTCCACATAGGCATTTCTGAAAATCGTTTACTTCTCTGCTAAGATGACAGATCAGAAGAGACAAAATTAAAGAGAAATTGCTTTTCTTACATGCTGATTTTAAATTGTTTTTATCTGACACTGACCATGTGACTTTGAACAAGTGATACAAGTTATTTGCAAAATGGGAGTTGGATCAGGTCACATAGTTTTTTTTTTTTTGTTTCTATTTCTGTGCTTTTAGGATTGTGTTAGGGAAAAAGATTTTGTATTGTAGGATGGCTCTGAAGGAGAAAGAATTGTGTCTATTGTTGTCCATTTCTTTTACTTACATTTTATTGATGAATGGAAAAATGAACAAGCTAAGTGAGGAAAATCTTACTGTATTTTGTCAGTTGAGTTGTATACATTGGGATACAAAGTTCATCAGCCTATAAAGAATTAAGTATTAGTTATTCTTCCCTATAAGTGCTAGGGAAGTAAGGGTCTAATGATTGAACATGGCTGCATAGGAAGAGCTTTAATGACAGGATTGCAGGGTATGGGAATTGATTCATCCTCTCACTTCAGTTCTCTTGAACCTTAAGAATTTTGTATTATAAGCATTGAAGAAGGTACTTTCAGCAACCAGGGGTTTATCATATTGATGTTGATAATCAGAATTTTAATAATACTCTAGAACTCTTCTGTGATTATGACAACAGTTTATATGTAGACAATAGTTTTTTGTTTGTTTTAGTTTTCAGAAGATACTGTCCAGGAATAAGTAGGTAAGAAGGTATGACTGACTCATCAGGGCATGAAAACAGTTTGCTTCATTTAATAGTTTACTTAATGCTGTGAAAGAGGGTATTTTGGGAGTTAGCAAGCAAGGGAGAGGGTATACTAGAAGGAAAGTCTGTGCTCCTTTCTGTTCACACATTGTGTATCAGATTGGATTGACCCTGTGGCCTAGAGTGTTGAAAAAATACTTAATTTCCTATTATGCACTGCCAGCAAATATGTCAAGATTATTTGATTATATATTTATGTGATAAAACTATTTTAATGGTTATAGAATTTAATTTCAGATTTTAGTAAAAATTATATTTCTAAATTTAGATGTTCTGCTTAATCCTTGTATTTTTATCTATCTTCAGGCTTGTTTTATAAAATTGACATTTTTTATCAAGTATTACAGTTCTTATAGAATTTTTGAGTGATACTGTGTATCCAAAAGGAGTTTGTATACCATAAAGAGGTCCTGATGGGGAGAGAACTCTGAGAACTGGAAAGATACTGGATTTGGGGTTAGGCGGCTTGGTCCTTCTACATATAAATTGTGTAGTCACAGGCAAGTCATTTCATTGCAGTATCAGTTTATTCATCTGTAAGATGAGGGGGTGTATTTGATGTCTGAAAGTTTGTTATAATTTGAAATTTGTGTGACTGTAAGCCTATAGTTACTGATTTATGACTTATATTTGATGTATGTTGTTCATCTCTGCCATTGTATAGTTTGATTTTTATTTCCTGCCTCATACCTGTTCTTCTACCCCTTTCTTACTTCATACTTGTTCTAATAGATATTCAGGAGCAGTGGACAGAATATAGAGCTTTCTTAGCTCTTAGCACCTTCTTTGTCTAACTAGAGAAGAAAAAATCAGAACAACTCTTTTTTTTTTTTTTAAACTACTAATGATGATGCAAATGAACTTAGTTCAATCACATTACCTTTGCATTATGATTTCTATGTAAATTTAGTGGTAATTTCCATGTAGCAAACATGTTTTAAAATAGTGTGTCATAAAGCAAAAGCACATTGACAGGGCAGCAGACTTGGCCCAGTGGTTAGGGTGTCCGTCTATAACATGGGAGGTCCGCAGTTCAAACCCCGGGCCTCCTTGACTCGTGTGGAGCTGGCCCATGCACAGTGCTGATGCGCGCAAGGAGTGCCCTGCCACGCAGGGGTGTCCCCCACATAGGGGAGCCCCACGTGCAAGGAGTGCACCCGTAAGGAGAGCCGCCCAGTGCGAAAGAAAAGTGCAGCCTGCCCAGGAATAGTGCCGCCCACACGCAGAGCTGACACAAGATGACACAACAAAGAGAAACACAGATTCCTGTGCCGCTGACAACAACAGAAGCGGACAAAGAAGACGCAGCAAATGGACACAGAGAACAGACAACCGGGGTGGAGGGGGGAAGGGGAGAGAAATAAATAAATAAATCTTTAACCAAAAAAAAAAAAAAATAGCACACTGACAGCCTATCACCCCCTGTGGTTGAGTGTTTTCTCACACTTGATTCTGGTAGGTTGAGACTGTGGCTTTCTTTTTTGGGAAGGCTGTTGAGGAGGTCCTAGTATTTTCAAATGTTTATGGGAAGCTTTTTAACTTCTGTATATTATCATTCTGTATAGTAGGCTGTGATAATTGGTATTATAACTTTGACATGGTTGAGTAGAAAGTAATTTTTAACATGTTCTTCAAAATTTTATGAGGAGGATTGTTCGAGTTTTGCTGGGCTGCTCAAGCAAATACAAAAAAGGAAATTTATTAGCTCACGGTTTTGAGGCTAAGGTGTCCTCAAGGCAATGCTTTCTTGCCGAAGACTGGTGTTAATGGGACTTGGTTTTCTGTGATCCTTGGTTCATGGTGATGCATGTGGTGGCCTCTTTTAGCCTCTCTGTTCTCTTCTGGATTCTGTAGAATTTCGGTTTCTTGCTTTCTATGGCTTTTTATTTTATTCCACTTATAAAGGACTCTAGTAGTAGGCTTAAGATCCATCGTGATTGTGTTGGGCCATACCTCGGCTTAAGTAACTTTTTTCATCCCACAGAAATGAATTAAATTTAAGAAAATGCTTTTCTGGGGGTACATACAGCTCCAAACTACTGCAAGGATTTTATTTTATGGTTGAGGAAATTAAGGGCTGTAGTGCTCAGGTTAAGAGGCAAAGACTAGACCCTTTTTAATTCAGCTTTATTTAGTTCTTTTTCCTTTTCATTTTGGAATAGAGGAAATTACTTGTTTTCTGATACATACATGTATATGTAAAAATAAATGTAATTATATATCTTAATTATATGTAATTAATTATAATTATATGTATATATTATATACATGCAATATATATATGTGTGTGTATATGTGTATTTGAAGCCATTAAAATAGTATCTCATCATTTATTCAACAAAATTTTGGGTGCTTCTGCTGCATGTCAGGTACTTAATTCCTGGGTGCCTGGTGGTGTCAGGTGGTGGAGTCCAGATGGAAAGACAGACTATTACAGAGCAGTGTGGTGAGTACAGTGAAAGGGGAAGTTCAGCTGCCTCCTCCAGAGGCTCACAGCCCAGTCTTGGGAAGCAGGAAGGCTTATCAGAGGAAGAAATAACTAAAATGAGGGTCAGGAGAGTGAGAAGGAGGTAGGCTGAGGGGCAGATGGGGGTGGGGGAGCTGTCTAATGCCAGGCATGGCATCGTGGACTGGAAGAGTGTTCTAGGAAGAGAAAACTGGCATGTGCAAAGACCCTAAGGAAAGAGAGCGCAACGTACTTGAGGAACTAAAAGCATCAGAATGCTTACAGTGATAAGCACATAGGGTTTCAAATTGGTTGAACAGTTTTCTTGTAGAAAAGAATACCCACCCTTTTAACTATCTTCAATAATTAGCTTGCTCTTATTATAATAAAATATATTTGATGTGTCAGGTCATGAATTGACTGTGACTGGTTAGTTTAATTGGTTAGACTTAAAGTCATGAAACTACTGCAGTAAAGGGTGTGAATTCCATCCCAGTTTAGGTCGCTTGATTTATTTCATGGCTACAGATAGCCTTCTTCACCTCTGTCTAGCCAGGTTGTTGGTGTTTTTGTTGGTGCTATTATTAATGTAATTGTTAATGTAATGTATTGTTATTGTTAATGTAAAAAGCTTCAGTGGGTGGTTCAGTTCAAATGCCTTACCTCTGCTGGGAAGAACACTGTAGTTAGGTCAGTATTAACACTGAGATGAATAAAGAGTGACTTTTCTATCTAAAAGATAAAGTTTTGGTCTTAACCATGTTAAAAACAAATTTTTCATAAGAAGTGCTGAAAAAAATATGTATGCTTTCTCTGTTATGGGTGATTACTTTTGATGTCTTTTAATATGTTGTTATAAATTGGGGATGTTTTGTAAGGGCCAGCTCAGGTCTAAAATTTAATGGAGAAAGAGTGGGTAGAAGACCTCTGTGGCAGGGGTTCTTAACATTTTTTGTTCCATAGACCCCTTTGCCAGTCAGGTGAAATGAATATCAGTATAATTTATTTATTGCATACATTCATAAGTGAAGGAAATGCTTGACTGCAATTAGAGGTCAAAGGAAATAAAGATGATAAGTTGATTTTTTTCAGTTTAAGCTTATGGACCCCCTGAAATCTTTCCATGGACCCCTTGGGTATCTGTGGACCCCTGGTTAAGAGCCCCTGATCTATGGTGTGGATGGTAGCAGATGAAGTAAAATGGTGAACTAAGTAGAATCAGTTTTTGAACTTTCTGGAGTTCAAGACAAAAACAATGGCTAAAGAATTACAAAGCTTATTATGTTGTATCAGTGAGAAACTCTTTCTTAATTATGCTGAGATAAATTTTTAGTGACTCTTCTTTATACTGGGGATATTGAAAAACCTAATGGAGGAGCAGATGTAGCTCAAGTGGTTGAGTGCCTGCTTCCCACACATGAGGTCCTTGGTTCGATCCCCAGTGCCTCCTAAGAACAGATGAAAAAACCTCCTCTTATTGGGGTGGGGATATAGCTCAGGGGTTGAATGCCTGCTTCCCATGTATGAGATCCAGTCCTGGGCTCAATCCCTGGGACCTCCTAAGAAACAAAAACAAAAAACCTAATGAACATGTTTTAGAATTGATACAAAAGTTTCCTTTATGTATCTATATTGAGCACTGGTAAAAACTGAAGTTACAGTAATAATTTGTGGGGGAACTCAGGATTGTAACTTTTTGGGTTAGAATTATAGAATAATTAGAGGCTAATGCAAATCACAAGGATTTGAGCACTTTAAAAATTGTTTTTGTTATTGTTATTCCTTGATACAAAGTATATCAAGAACTTTGTTTTCCAAACATTTCATTTAACACCTTGGCAGCACACTCTGTTGGAAATTCGAGTTTAAGGAGATTAAATGTATTTCCCAGACTGTACAACTCCTGAGTGGTGGACCGCGAAGCAGAGACCCTCAGTCATTAAGTCTATCAACAGGCTCTGCTGCTTAGGCTTATGAACACTTTGATGTGAACTGAAGTTTTAAACATTTGTAGATAAAAGTAAAATATCATAGTAAAGGACTGTGCTTGATCTATCCACTGAGCCTATATGAACACATCTCTTTTTTTGGAGGTACCGGGGGCCATAGATTGAACCTGGGACCATTAATGTGGGAAGCTGGCACTCAACAACATTGGTTTCCCTGAGTTGGTTTTTGTTTGTCTTGCTCTTTTTTTTTCCCCACAGGAGGCACTGGGAACCAAACCTGGGACCGCCCATGTAGGAGGTGGGTGCTTAACCACTTGAATCACATATGTGTCATAGCACACCTTTTTTTTCTTTTTCTTTTTTTCCATCTTTTTTTATTGCTTTAAAATTTTGATCATTTGCAGAGGACAGGATCAGCATCAAGTATCTTTTCTTCCCTCTTGCTTGGGGTTTGATGGAAGAGATGGCACCAAGAATAAAGTGTTGAATAGTTTCCTTGTTCAATTGAGTGTTGAAACTAGGACCATTGTTCATTTTTGAAGCTGGTATGCTAGGACCTATTTAATAAGTTCTTGCTCTTCTCTCCATCCTGATATGATAGGGTGTGAGCTGGTGGACCAGGAGACATGTTATAATTATAACCATAGTGATACTGAATTGTTTCTATTCTTTATGTGTTTGGATGGGAAAGGATTGTGAACAGTTGGTCTTTGGTTTTGTATAACATTCTGTTCTCTTTAGTCAGTCTATGCAGTACCCATTATATACTAAATGCCCAGATACGCTTTAAGGACCTTACTGTTGGGTTCGGGAAATAAAATAGAAATGTAAAAAGTAGAATAGCAGTATGAAACAGTTGAAGGGAGTAAATGATTAATTGCAATTGAATGGAATTGATGAGAAGTTCTGGAGGACATTAAAAGGGGAAGTGCCTGCTAGACAATAGTATTCCAATTATACTTTCTGTAGATATTTGCTATGTAACTTGGGAGGGATGAAGTAATTCTAAATGTAATTTGGAGAAGCTGTGAGAATAGATGCCGTGGCTTCACATTATTTTTATAGCAAATATAATACGAACTAAATAAGTTCAGTTTTATCCATGAACTTAATGTATGTCCAGTTGGTAGTGTTATGGGTTGGTTATGAGGTCTGTTTCAAATGTTTTTTTTAGTACTTGTTTTAATAATAATGGAGTATGATGGTGGCTATTTGAATTTATTCTTTGCTGTGTTTATCCAAAGTGGTACTGCCCTTACATGATTAAACAGTTTGGTATCCCCAAATTCCTTTTTTTACAAGTTCCCATTTAACATTTCCTCTTCTTTCATTCTGTCAGAGTGGTAATGGTAGTATTAGCAGGAGTAGCCAACATTTTGTACCAGGCTCTGTGCTACGCATATTATATGCTATATCACTCCTTTGGTTCAAATATATAAGTAAGCTTTACCATAATAGAACGGAATTTATGGTCTAAATTGTTTCTTGGTGTGTATATATATATATATTAAAGATTTATTTTATGTATTTATTTCTCTCGCCCCTCCTCGTTTGCACTTGCTGCCTGCTCTCTGTGTCCATTCGTTGTGTGCTCATCTTATTTTTTTTTTAGGAGGCACTGGGAACTGAACCTGGGACCTCTCATGTGGGAGGGAAGTACCCATTGGCTTGAGCCACCTCTGCTTCCTGCTTGTTGTGTCTCTCATTGTGTTTCCTCATTGTGACTCTTCGTTGCATCATCTTGTGTCAGCTCGCCACGCCAGCCTGTCGCACCAGCCCACTGTCTCGCTCATCTTCTTTAGGAGTGTATTAGTCAGCCAAAGGAATGCAGATACAAAATACCAGAAATCGGTTGGTTTTTATAAAGGATATTTTTTTGGGATAGGAGCTTGCAGATACCAGGCCATAAAGCATAAGTTACTTCCCTCACCAAAGTCTATTTTCACATGTTGGAGCAAGATGGCTGCCGATGTCTGCAAGGGTTCAGGCTTCCTGGGTTCCTCCTCCCTTTCAGGGTCTTGCTTCTCTCTGGGTTCAGGGTTCCTCTCTTTGGGGGCTCTAGTTTAAGTCTTCAGCACCAAACTCCAACATAAAAAACCCTTAACTCTGCCCTTTGTCATGCCTTTTATCTGTGCTCTACTGGCACAAGAGGTTTACATAATTACTTAATCAAGTAAACCTGTGAATCCAATATAATCTATTATGCCCAGAGGAAAAAGATCAGTTTACAAACATAATCCAATATTTCTTTCTAGAATTCATCAATCATATCAAACTACTACAAGGAAGCACTGGGAATCAAACCTGGGACCTACTATGTGGTAGATGGGCGTCCAGCTGCTTGAGCCACATCTACCTCCCTCTTGATATATTTTGAGGGACTCAACTCTTTCTGGATATTTCAGATAAAAACTCTTGATTTAGGCTAAAGGTTTAGGCTTTTAATTCTTGATTGTTGTGGTTAGTTTTTTATGCTTATCTCTTCTGTAGACCCTGGTGAAGCTGTTAACTTGAGAAACCAGTAAGAGAGTTTAAAGAAGTATGATCAAGACCCTGTATACCTGCTGGTCTTAGATTATATTATCATTCCTCCTGTTTTACATGTTGCTGTCTTTTCTTTCAAAGCATCTTGGGCTCTCTCAGCGTCTTGGAGCTTAGGGAGCCTGTTAAAATGGCTGCCCATCTCTGCTTATTCATGTACACAAATCAGATTTTTAAGGCAACCCTCTGAGCGCTCCTGTTGATTTATAGTAACTTTTGAAATATTTTTAGGTGTTTGAAGTTGGACATAATAATTTTTTTTTTAAGATTTATTTTATTTCTCCTCCTTCCCCCACCCCATTGTCTGTTTTCTGTGTCCATTCGCTGTGTGTTTTTCTGTGTCTGCTTGCATTATCTGGTGGCACTGGGAAACTGCATCTCTTTTTTTGTTGCGTCATCTTGCCAAGTCAGCTCTCCATGTGTGTGGCACCACTCCTGGGTGGGCTGCACTTTTTTCACACTGGGTAGCTCTCCTTGTGGGGCATACTCCTTGCGTGTGGGGCACCCCTACGGAGGGGTGCCCCTGCATGGCACGGCGTTCCTTTCACATGCAGCAGCACTGTGTGTGGGCCAGCTTACCAAGCGGTTCAGGAGGCCCTGGGGATCGAACCTTGGACCCTCCATATAGAAGACAGACGCTCTATCAGTTGAGCCACGTCTGCTTCCCTGGACATATGCATTTTAAACACAAGTCGTAGCTTTAATTTTATATCACTTTTGTAGGAGAGATCAGAATCATTGTTGGGAGGTTTGTCTGAAAAGTTAGTCTGTATACTTCCTTTATTCAAAAGGGGGTGAGGCTGAATTTGTGTGTGTGGGTGTATGTGTTTAACTTAACTGTTTTTGGTGATTTTTTTTTTTTAAAGATTTAATTTATTTCTTCCCCTCCTTGCTTTTTATACTTGCTGTCTCCTCTGTATTGCTGTTTGTTGTGTGCTTGTCTTACTTTTTTTAGGAGGAAACCAAACCCAGGACCTCCCATGTGGGAGGGAAGCGCCCAGTGGCTTGAGCCACCTTCACTCCTGCTTGTGGTGTCTCTCATTGTGTTTCCTCATTGTGTCAGCTCACTGTGCCAGCCTGTTGCATCAGCTCGCCGGCTTGCTCATCATTTTTTAGGAGGGGCTGGAAACTGAACCTGGGACCTACCTTGTGGTAGGTGGGTACCCAACTGCTTGAGCTATGTCCGCTTCTTTTTTGGGGATAATATGAGGAATTTTGGATCTTACTGTGATAGTTTTAAAAAGTTTTTTTTTCTCTTAAAAAGCTTGTCCCTACTCTATTTTCAGTGTGCCATTTTGTTGCTTTATTTAGATGAGAACAAATTTCTTTTTTGGTTGTATATTGTTATTGGCTAGAAATGTAATTTCTGGTTGGTAATAATTTTCCTGCAGAATTTTAAAAAAAATGTGGTAACTTTTATATAACATAAAAATGGCCAGGAAGCAGATGTGGCTCAAGAGTTTCCCACCTATCACATGGGAGGACCCGGGTTTGATCCCTGGGGCCTCCTGGTGAAAAAGAAGAGAAAGCGTGTCCGTGCAGCAAACCAATCTCCTGGACATAGACCAACCCCACTACCCATGTGGTGAGCCAGTGCCCCGCGCAACTGAGTCGCGCAACAAGATGTTGACGCAACAAAAGAGAGACAAGGGGAGAGTCAAGGTGAAGTGCAGCAGAAACCAGGAACTGAGGTGGCACAATTGACAGGGAACCTTTCTCCCCATCAGATGTTTCCAGAATCGAATCCTGGTGAATCCTAAAGGAGAGAAAATGAGAAGGCAATACAGACAACAAGAACAGCAGGGTGGGAGGAGGGGAGGGGGGAGGAAATAAATAAAATAAATAAATGTTTAAAAAAAAGTTGCCATTTTAACCATTTACAGTATATAATTCAATTATATTAATTCCATTTAAAATGCTATATAATTAACATTTATAATACTTTTACCATCATACATTACTATTTTAGTTTGCTAAAGGCCACCAATGCAAAATGCCAGAAATGGGTTGACTTTTTAAACTTAACCCCCGCCCCCCCAGTCTCCTGTGCTCACTGTCTGCTCTCTGTGTCCATTTGCTGCATGTTCTTCTGTGTCTGCTTGTCTTCTGCTTGTCTTCTCTTCAGGAGGCACAGGGGACTCATCCTGAGACCTCTGACATGAGAGAGAGGTACCCAATCTCTTGAGCCACCCCAGCTCCCTGGTTTGTTGTGTGTCTAATTGTCTTTCCTCTCTGTCTCTTTTTTGTTGCATCATCTTGTTGTATCAGCTCGCCTTCACCAGGAGGTCCTGGGAACTGAACCTGGGACCATGTGGTAGATGGGAGCCCAGTCATTTGAGCCACATTCGCTTCCCTGGGTTGGCTTTTATAATGGGAATTTATCAGGATAAAATCTTACAGTTCCACGGCTGTGAAAATGTCCAAATTAAGGCATCATCAGAGATTCTGTTGCACCCAAGGTCTGCTGGCAAAATAGCAGCTGGTCTCTGCATTCTTCTCCAGCCTCACTTTCACCCTGAGTTCGGCTGTGGGTGATCAGTCATATAGCTCCTCTCTTCAGCTTCATGCTGCTCCACTGATTCCAGCCTCTTGCCTCTCCCTCAACCTCTTGGGAATTTTTTCTAGCAGCTGTAGGCGATCCTGGCGTCTTCTCGCACGTGGCAGGGTAAAATGGAAGTTCTCTTTCTCTTTGGGTCTTTGCTTTCAGTCTTCAGTTAATATAAGACTCTTGTAAAAGGGTTAGGACCCATCCTGGGCCCCACAATCTAATCAAAGGCCCTTAACTAAAGCAATCTCATCAAAAGCGATTTAATCAAATGGTCTCATAACTGAATCTAACCAAGGTCCTACGTACAATGTGCTTACATGTGCAGGAATGGGTTAGCTTAAAAAACATAGTTTTCTGGGGTCCACAAAAGACTCAAACCAGTCCAATTACCAAAGTTTCCTCACCCACCCAAGTTTCATTAAGCAGTAACTTCTCCATTCTCCCTCCTCCCAGTCCTTGATAATGTCTAATCTACTTTCTGTCTCATGAATTTGCTTATTTTAGATATTTTATATACATGGAATCATGATTTTTGTGCCTGGCTTGTTTCACTTCGCATAATGTTTTCAAGGATCATTCACATTGTAGCATGTATCAAAACTTCATTCCTTTTTATGGCTGAATAATACTACATTTTGTTTATCCATTTGTCTGCTGATGGACACTTTGGTTGTTTCCACCTTTAGCTATTGTGAATAATGGTGTTAGGAATATGGGTGTACAGATATCTGTTTGAGTCCCCGCTTTCAGTTCTTACGGATTTATACCTAGGAGTGTTTCCTCAGAAATTTGAAGGTGATTTACCATCGTCTCATGGTTCTTAGTATTTCTGTTGAGGAATCAAATGCCATTTTGACTCTTGATTCTGATCCTTTCTACTTGTCTTTCCCCTTTCCCCTTCTTTGAATTATTTCGAATTTTCCCCCAGTCCCTGGTGTTGAGAAATTTCTTGTTGCTATGCCTTGGTATAGGTCCTTTTATCATTTATTGTATTTTGGACCCATAACTTTTGGTGGACACTTAATCTTCCAGGAAGTTTTCTTTTATTTCTTTAATACTTTTCCTTCCATCTTTTTTTTTTCCTCTTTGAATTCTTACAGTCATTCCAAAAAAAGTAATTCCTAGTAATTAAAAAAAAATTCCTAGTGCTCGATTGCTCCTGATTTTATTTTTTCTCCCCTGTTTTTCATTGTTTTCACTTTTTTATATTTTATTGAAGACTTTTTCCCCCCTCCCTTTTAACCAGTTTCCCCAGAGAGAACCCTAGAAGGTAAGAATGTGGCTGCAAGCATTCTGGCAGGGGACTTGTAGACTCCTCAACAGTAAATAGCCTTCACTTAATCCTGTCCCCCCTTGTCTGTCCATGTTCCCCTCCCCCCCAATCTAATGCCAGGTGTCCCCTGGCAATTTATTCTGGTTGAATTCTCTAAGTCGGAAACCTTCTGCCAGTTTGGGAGTGGCAGTCTTTGGTTTATTGGGTGGGGATCTAGAGGTTTAACTGCTCACTATACAAATTTGTAAGTCATTCTGTTTTGGGTTACCCCTAGACTACCAAAGCAGTAGTCTTCCAAATCCTAAAAATGCTGAAGGAGGGTTTGACTCAGTGGAGGACTTTCAGTCTTGAATGTACAAGGTCTCTGGTTCAGTTCCTAGTTCCTATTACAATAGTGACCCACCAAAATATTAGCTGATACCAAATTCTAAAAATGGGCCTGTTGATTTTTGACTTCTTCCTATAGGCTTGAGGTTCAGTTTTCTCTTGTCTGCTAAGCTTTTTACCCCTTCTCAAATCTGCTTCCCAGCTGCCAAAATTTTGTTGGCATCTCTTGCTTGAATGCTCTAGCCTCTTCTTTCCCTTTGTCCTTGTAACCTTTATGTATCTTAAAATTCTTTTGTTCCTACTTTAGTGGAATTATAGCAGGCCACTAATGGAGAAGAACACATTTATCTAAAAGTCCTGTCCTATATGTAAAAATTATCCCTGTTTTCTCTAAATACATTAGTCCCCCATATCCAGTGTGATTTCTGTGCAATTCTTTGTTTAGCTTGCACGCTCTTCCTGTCATCTCTGCTCATGGTTCTTCACCATGGCCCTGTTGTTTGCTTTCAGGAGAGGCTTTAAGCCTGCTAGTGGCATTTCTTTAACATTATAGTAACCCTACAATATCCTCTTGAAAATGAGTATTGTAGGATGTGCAGGGTTAATAACTTTTAAAAGTGCATTCAAGCCTGACTCAAAATTTAATTTTTTTGTGGCCTCTGTTGGTCTCCAAGCAGGAAACAAGTTCCTTAAAACTTACTGTAACCTGGGCTTGTATTTTCTTTTACTAAGTTTTGGAAATGTTTTTTTCCTATTTTTTCTTACATCTGGTGGGGGGCGGGGAGAACAGTTTTACTGTGTTTTATCTTTTATTAAGGTTCTCTTCAGAGCATTCAGGTTCTTCTGTGCAGCCTTCTTTTTGTATGATTTTGTATCTGCAACATAAGTAGAAGAGTTGTTGAATCTGTGTCCTTCCTATCTTGTGTTATTCTGTTAATGACATCTGCATCTGTGACATTTACTGGTCTTTCTTTTTGACTGTTTTCATCCTATCAGCTCCCTTTCATGTGAATGTCCCATAATTTTTATTTAGCCAGAATAGAAATTACTGGGCCTTATATTGGGAGATTTCTGAGTCATTAGGTTTGGGTGGGTCCTGGGAATATATAGTTTTGAATGTTCCCCAGATGAATTTGATGATCAGCCGTATTTAGGCACTACTATTTTAATGGTACACATTACTTTTGCATGTGACATGCTAGCCAGTTCTTAAAACAGCTCTGTGAAACAGATATGGTAACCACCATTTTTGGCAGAAGTGGAAACGTGAGAGTAGGAGATATTAAATGACCTACCCAAGGTCACAGGGTGGTACAGGTGGAACTCAAAACCCAAGGGTAGGGCCAGGCTGGTGCTACTTTTGCCTTTCAATGGCTATGATATTGATTGGCCAAAGAAAACAAAGCAAACACGATCAATGTGACTTTATATCTGATTCTTACCATTTAGGTACAGCATAACATGTTATATATTTTACTGCATTACTTGCCAATGGAAGGTTTCCAAGGATTGGACTTTCTGTAGTTTGCATTTAAGACACTTAGCCAGTTAGACGCATCAATTTATGGCACTTAAGCAGACACACTTAAAGTGCACAAATAGACTTTCATCAGTAGTTTTGCTTCCTGATCTTTCTCCCTTTACTTTGCTTCTAGTTTCCTTTTAACCTCTTTAGCACATTTTTCTAAGACCAACACAGATTAAACCACAGAGGGAGGGAGAGGAGGAAAAAAGAAGACTGTCTTCTAATGGAGGAGAAGTGGGAGAATACCCCACTACAGTTAAGTACTGAGTGATTTTCCTTTCCAGCTGGTAAACTTTCTGAGGATAATTGTCAAAGAAAGCATTTCAAAGATTCCTTATGGTTGTGGCATGATTTGAATTATTTCCCAGGGGAAATGTTTTCCTGACAGCATTCCTTTAATGTGTTTTAAAAACCTAGGTAGTTTCATAACACTATTCACATAGCAGAACATCTATGAATCTTTTGTTTTTTTTTTTTAGAGTGACTTATCAAAGGGAAAAGGCTGTGAATCCACCATTTGGAGGTATCATAGAGCTTAGAGCCAAGACAAAAATGTCCTTTCATTTGTTCTGCCAGAATCCGGCAGACTGTTACTAAGGATTTTTACTGTGTTTCAGATGGTGGGATTTAGAGATTAATTTCTAAAACATGGTTCTTACTTTCATAGAGCTGTTGGGTAGTGAAAGAGACAAATAGTTCATCAAACAAGTAAATAATAATTGTTAGAGTATGTGAAATGCCTTGCAGGAAGTGTGTACCAGTTGTTAATGGACTCATAGAAATGCCTATTTAGCCTGGAGTGAAGGACGAGTTGAGGTGTTCTTTGAGTCTAGCCTTAAAGGATTTACTAGCCAGTTGTGTAGAAGAAGAATGGGGCTGGGGTGGACTGTGGTTATTCTTAGCCGAGGAAATAAGTGTGTAAAAGAGTAAGACAGTTGTGACTATAATTTGTTTATGGAATTTGAGAATATAGGATGCTTCCAGAAGAGTGAGAGATGAGATTAGAGAGGTGGTAGAAGCAAGAGGAGAAGAAATCTCTCATTGTTTGTGAGATAAAAAACCATGCAAAGTACCAAAGAGTTGCAGTGTTCCCATAGAATTCCAGTTCCAAGAATTCTCAGATTTAGCTGTTACTTCCTGGATTCCAGGTTCCTACCAGGTCTCAGGATTCAAATTGGACCCTATTTAATTTGGCCACCAGTTCACACAAAACTTTGCTGTTTTGTAGCAGCAAATAGAGCCAGCTCTCAGATTAAAAATATAGTCCAGTTGTACTGATGATAGCTGCCATTAATTGTGTACTTAAATGTGTAGTTCTTTCCAAGGCACATTACAAAATATATCTTAAATCCTTATAGTAGCACTACAAGACCAGTGGTTTTATATGCCAGTTAATGGTGGTGATGAAATCTAGCCCAGCTTTGTTTGACACAAAAGCTAGTTTCTGTTTTTTTTTATCCCCCTTGTCTATCTTGCTGCCCTTCATAACATGCTAGGTATGGTTCCTGGTTCTGAAGGAATGGCTGCCCAGGAATGTAAAATGATGATTTCAAAGGCAGTAAGAGTGCTACTATTTTATCTTTGATGCTACAAGGGCAACAACAAACCATCTAGTAGCTCTTGTTTAAGGAAGCTCCTGAAAATGATGGTATCAAGACCCTTGTTTGGGAATATAAACTCCTTATTTTGTCTTGTTTCCATGGGAAAATCAGATTTCATTTACAGATATTTTATTTCCGTTTACAGTTCTATTTCAAGGATTGAATGACTTGCCAAATGCCAGTGTTTATATTATGAAGTGTATCAGTTATCTCCTGAGACATTTGATTTGTATGTCAAGTTAAAATTGGGTTTGTGATGACTTGAATACATTATCTGCATTTGGCAGATACTTTAATGAACAAAATTGCAGGTATTCAGAATGTGGATATGGCTTAAGGGTGAAGAAAGCCAAGTATTTTCTCCTGAAATTTTGGTTGGGTGTTAAACTTTAAGGTGGGAGTTTTAAACAGGTTTTCAATTCTTGTATTTATGTATAATCTCAGTATTAGGAAAATGAAAATGAAATTAGATGAGACAGAAGGACTTATGAAATTGTCAAGAAGAATTAATGTATAAAGGCTATATCTTTTATTTTTTCTTACTAGTTTTCTTCTCTTCCATTTGACATGTGTATTCTTTCCCTTTTCCTGTTTTGAATGGAGCTGAAAATAACATGGTTGGTTTTGTTTTAAAGGAAAATGACTCATTTTTTTTTGTGTTCAGGATTTAGTTTCTCAGAGACATTTTCATTTTTCAAATGGCACCAGTAGTTTGAAATTTTGGTCTCTTTTTCATTTTATTAGGAAAGTTATTTATCACACTGTACAAAAGTTTCTAACAAAAATGTTTTTCAGGTTAAGGGAAGAAATTATTTGTAAGTTTAATGTCACTTTTCTCTTTAATAGTTTGCAGAGCATTTCTTTTATAACATGAATTTTCTCATTTTAGTTTTATAGAAATCTTTAGTATTATCTAAACATTTTAGGAAGATAGCTAAAAGAGGCTCGTATTTTAAAAAATATATCACTTTAATGAATTTACAAGTTTAGAAACTTCTTTTTGGTTTGAGAGTGTCTGGAAGGTAAATGTCCTATATTATTTTTTTTAAGGGTAAAGTGAATGTTATACAAATTGGCATTTGCCATCTTCATAGACATAAGTATGTGTAAGTCCTACCAATAACCAGTCATTCAAGAAGCTGACATGATTTTCCCTCTACAAAAGCCTTCTCTTGTTTGGTTTGAGGTCAGTTACTGTAAGACTTAATTCAGGTGTTTGCTACTTGGCAAGATTTTCTTTGGGTAACCAACTGATGGATGAGAAAAGTCAGACTGCTATTTTAGAAATTGTCAAGCTAAATTTAGAGAAATAAAATTTGTTTAAGACGTGGCTGAACAAAGATGTATTAGACATCAGTGTAAAAGCTGAGATGGGAATTAATTAAAAAGACTGTGGCCAGATTACTTTTCATGGAGAAAATATTTTTCAGAGGGTAAAGGGAGTAATCCTTATATTAGGGGTTTCAAACTCAGGTGTCTACAGGTGCCAGACAGGTTACACTAGGGAATATAAGCTCAGTTGCTAGATCTGAGAAGCTAGAAGTCTGAATTTTTGTGTGAAATCTTCCAATTTAAGTGTTGCAAAGGAGTTAAAAAATTACAATACTGTATGATTCAGTTGAAGTATATCTGTAGGCTGGCAATTATAGCATAGTCTCTGTATTAGTAATTATCATAGCTTTTGCAAATAAATCTTCAAGAGATTCTTTTACATCTGTGCCCCTACTCTCCCCCCATTGAAAACCAGTGGCAAATCAATGATAGACAGCACCTCATGGAAGTTTAATGCTGTCAAGGGGACCATTATGATACTCTGTTATGCCATTTTACCTTTCAACAGAAAAAGTACAAGATAGATCTGTGGATTTTAATGAATAGTTCATTGATGGGATTTCAGCTTCCACATTGCAACCAACCTTTTTTTTTTTTTTTTTTAAAGGTACTGAGGCCAGAAATTGAACCCTGAACCTTGTAACCTCGTGTGTAGGAAGCTGGTGCTCAACCACTGAGTCACATTGGGTCCCCTGAGTTGAGTCCCCCCCCCCCAATTTGTTTGCTTGTTGTTTGTGTTTTTACGAGACACCTGGGACCTCCCATGTGGGAAGCAGGCGCTCAACAGCTTGAGGCACATCCACTCCCCTCCTTTTTAAATTTAATTTTTTTCCCGCCCACCTTATTTGCGCTTGCTCTCTGTGCCTCTTCATTTCTTCATTGTGTGCATGCTGTATCTCCTTGTTGTCTTTTTTTTCTTTTTTTAGGAGGTGCTCAGAACTGAATCCAGGACCTCTCATGTGGGAGGAAGGCACCCAGTTGCTTGAGCCACATCTCTTCCCTGTTTGTTGTGTGTCTCCTTATTGCATCATCCTGCTGTGTCATCTCATTGCGTCATCTCACTGTGTCAGCTCATGGCACCAGTCCATCACATGAGCTTGCTGTTTCGCATGTCTTCTTTAGGAGGCACCAGGAACCACACATGGGCTATCCCATGTGGTAGGTGGGTGCTCAACTGCTTGAGTCACATCTGTTCCCCCCTTTTAATATAAAAACTAATTTTACAAAGGTTTTAAGATTACAGAAAAATTACATTGAAAGTATAAGGGATTCTCATGTTCCCCCCTCCCCATCTTCCGTTATTAATAACATCTTACAATTGTGTGGTACGTTTGTTAACAATTCATGAATATGTATCAAAGCATTGCTCCTAACCAAGATCTATAGTTTACATTGTAGTTTACACTTAATTCCAGTGCCTTAAAAATGCTCTATGTTCTACCTGTTGTTCCCTCCCCTCCCTCAGAACCTCTGGTAACTTTTGTCTTTATAACAGTGTTACATGTTCTTCTATTACTACAATATTAGTAATTTACTTTTGTCCATGGTTGCATTTTCCCCTTTAGGGTTGTTCATTACTGCACCTTGACTTTTTGGGATGGTGATGCCTGCTCTGCCTCAGGCTGAGAGGAGCACTATTTTGACTGCATTTGTTGATACTGTTTTTTGGGATGGGGGTTGTCCATCATCATCATTTTGTTAGCTGTCCTGGTTGAGTCAGATGAGATGGAGAATTGGCCACAATTATTCTGAGATTCAGGACTCAACCAGAATACGAACAGACCGAAGATGTAAAGTTTCTGGGACAAGTATTTAATGGGTATGGTGCTAATTATAGGCTCAAATAAAAGTGGTAGGAGAATCATGTGTAGGGAAATTATAAATAAGTCTAACTGTGTTACATTGGGGAAATAGGTTGTCATATATTTCAAGGTAAGGCACACCAACAGGGTGCTGATTTCAAGGGGTTGTGTGCCTTGCCTATAGTGTCTGAATGGCTCTAGCATCCTCAGGAGCACCCCTATTTGAGGCTTTATTCACAGTAGCCTTTAGTGAGATCTGCCTGAGACATGGATAAGTGTAACCTCTGAAATGACCCCCTGACTAATTTTGAAATCTCTTAGCTATAAAAAGAGTGTGGTCTCTGGATCCTCGGGATCCCCAAAACTCAGGCTCTGTGAGGTTAAAACTGTCTTCATACTGAGACTTTCCCCAAGTGTTGGGCATTAGCACGGATGGTACATAAGTAATGATGAGTAAAAGTGCTGGCTCCTTCGTGCACATCAAGGCAGTGGCACCAAATTTAATTAATAGTCATTGGATTCTTCTCATACTTGAAGGAGAAAAAGCCCATTTCACCTAAGATCGTTGTTGATGAAGCAGTAAAATCATTTTTATTTTATGAAATCTTTACTTTTCAACATGCATTTTTTTTTTTAAGATTTATTTTATTTATTTCTCTCCCTCCCCGTACCCCCCCTGCCCTGTCTGCTCTCTGTGTCCATTTGCTGTGTGTTCTTCTGTGTCCGCTTGCATTCTCGGTGGCACCAAGAATCTGTGTCTCTTTTTGTGGCATCATCTTGCTGTGTCAGCTTTCCATGTGTGCGGCACCACTCCTGGGCAGGCCGTGATTTGTGTGCGCGGAGCGGCTCTTCTTTTGGAGCGCACTCCTTGCACGTGAGGCTCCCCTACGCGGGGGATACTCCTGCATGGCACGGTACTCGTGTGTGGCAGTGCTGTGTGTGGGCTGCTTACCACATGGCCGGGAGACCCTGGGTTCGAACCCTGGACCTCCTATATGGTAGGCAGATGCTCTATCCATTGAGCCACGTTCGCTTCCCTGGACTTGGGTATTGATAGACTTTTTCCTGAAAACGAATGAAATGTGCATATCACTTGAAGGAAAACAACTGAAGGTATTTATTGCCAGTAATAAATTTAAGCTTTCAAGCAAAAATTAGAATTGTGGAAAACTTGTATCTAACATTGTGAGTTTGGTAGACTGGTAGTAACATTAATGAATGTGATTTTTGAATATGGGCATAAGTTTGTAAGTAATCCAGTATTTTCCAAAGGACCAATGTTCGCTGTTATAGAATGAGTAAAAGATTTACTCGGGGTTCATTGACAGGTTTCAGATTCCACATTGGTACCAACTTTTAAGAAACTATCATTTGTTGGAGTGTGAGGTAGTATCAAATATTATCTACAATTATCTGAAAAGGATGTTAAAATATTCCTCTCTTTTTTGGCAACTTATCTATGTAGGGCTAGACTTACTTTGTATTCTTCAAACAGAACATCATACTGTAACAGATTAAATGCAGAAGCGGGTCTGAGACTCTTATCTTCTATTATGTCTGATAATGAAGAGATTCATAAAAATGTAAAACAATCCCCCATCACAAGTCGTTTTGGGAAAATGGCTGTTTTTCATGAGATAATTTGTCAATGTGTAATGAGTTTAATTTACATATTAAAAATTTTTCTTGGTTTTTACCTCTAACAGTGTGAATATCAATGGATATAAGCCACATAAAATAAAAGCTTTTGGGAGTCCTTAATAATTTTTAAGAATGTAAAGTAGTCCTTAGACCAGCTAGTTTGAGATTCATTAGAGTACTTTATGGGGTGGGTGTGTGGGGAGGAGTGTGGGAGAAGGGAGAAGCAGCAGCTTGGAAGTATTTGGGGAGGTAAAAAATGCATATTTGTAGGCTTCACAAACAGATTTCTGATTTACTTTTAGAGGAAAACACTCCTTTAGGAGATACAAAGAAATAAACTCATGGTCTCTGCTTTCTTGATGCCTAAAATGTTTTGTTTTGTTTCTGTGTGGCCATTACAGTAAATTTGCTCATTGGTTCCTTAGTGTTTATCTATAAGCTTTCTGTGGTCAGCTGAGACATGAAAAAAATAGTTTTTAATATAACTATAAATTTATTTAATTTATGTTTATTCTAAGGTTATGGACTTCCTACACTTGAAGAATGAAAAGGGGGTAAAATGATTTTTTTCTGTTTGTGTGCGTGTCAGAATAACTGTTACTTCTCTTATGACCACTCCCCTCCAATTCCCCTCCCCCGCCCCCATGCTGCTCTGTGAAATTGCAAAGACAGGGAAATCAGCGATCAGGTTTAAATTCAGGTACAGGTGGTACAAGGTGGATTTTTAAAAATGTCTGAAAATTGAATATATGAAAGTCAAATTGCAGACATCCTGTGAGAAGGTTTTCCATGATCACAGAGAGGAAGAGAATCATCCCTAACATGCTGGTGCTTCTTGCTTAGGATGAGGCAACCTGGAAAGCTGGTGTGACTCATCACAGCAGCCTGACCCCTGCTCCCTCTACAGTGGGGGCGGTGTGTGTGTGTGAGATTGGAAAGCAGGGGTGAGGATATTGCCCTTCCCTAGGCCTATAGGGATAGTCCAGAGGTCTCAGTGGATAGGGCTAAAGTCTTTCTCCTCTTTGCACACGAACAAATCCACTGTGCAGCATATGAGGAGGACTTAGTTGGTCCCCTCCATCTTGAACCCAACACTCCCCAAAGGGGCTTCCCAGTGAGCTTGCCTCAGGTGGTTCATCATTGGCTTGCTCCAGGACTCTGGGAAAAGGGATTTTGGGTTGCATGCACTCTGGACTGGATTGGAATAAGCTAATTTCAGGCTCTCAGTTTGCTGGTAGGGGTAGGCATGTGGCTATTAGATGCTGGCACAAGTAAATGACCAACTCTTCACCTCTTCCTGAAGCCTAGCCGCTTCCCCTCATTACTGCAGCTGGCAGGTGGGACCACCATGAATTTATTAACAACAGTGATGGTATGAATGGTTGGCACGTGAAGAAGCAGTTTACAAGTGGCAGTGTATGTCGTATGGTGCAATAGCTGTAGAAAAGAACAATGTGTGAAAGTTGAGGACTGACTGCTCTGTAGTTAGAAAAACTGCATGATGATAGAATAGAAAGACCATGTTCTGTAGGTAGAGATTGGTTTGACTCCTGTTGTTCCCAGCTGCCCAGTAACGTAGAGTGGTTGCTTTAAAAAAACAACAGTGCTTATAATTTCACTGTTTTTTGAGTTTGAGGTAGTTATTTTAGACTTCAATATTTAGAGGGTGTGCTTTCGGAGCAATGCCAAAAATAATCCTACAGTATTTCTTTCCCTACCGGAAAAAATCTGAGCATACATTTTAAATGTTTTTTTTTTTCCTCCTCTGTGTTTTGTCAATACTTGCCTTCCCTGACATTGATGACAAGAGGCGAGCTTCAAGATGTTTTCAATGGGAATCTGTAATTTAGTTTTTTAGATAACCGTTATTAGTTATTGTATGTTGTTTTGTATTGTTTATTGAGCCCTTTACTCTGAAATAAAATTATATGGGTATTTAAAAGTTTTATTCCATGACTAGATTCATAGAGGGTTGGATACGATTATTTTTTTATTTTTAAAGGACTTTCTTTTTAAGATTTATTATTATTATTGCCCCCCCCCCTCAGTTGTCTGCTCTCTGTGTCCATTTGCACTGTCAGCTTCTATTCTTGTCAGCAGCACGGGAATCTGTGTTTTTGTTGCGTCATCTTGCTGTGTGAGCTCTCTGTGTGTGTGGCGCCATTCCTGGGCAGCTGCACTTTCTTTCGCGCTGGGCACACACTCCTTGCGTGTGGGGCTCCCCTATGCGGGGGACACTCCTGCGTGGCAGGGCACTCCTTGCGCTCATCAGCACTGCGCATGGGGCCAGCTCCACACAGGTCAAGGAGACCCGGTGTATGAACCTTGGACCTCCCATGTGGTAGGCGGACACTGTATCCATTGAGCCAAGTTCATTTCCCAGGATAGGATTACTTTAAAGGCAGTTTGCTGATACGATCATTGGGTAAATGGTGAGTTACTAAGTGATTTTTCCATGCTAACTTGTCTCTTTGTAAGCTATATGACAACTGTCCTAAAAGAGATTTGTATATGCATATTTTTCTTGCTTCTTCTTAGCTTTAATTGGAAATGGAAGACCTGGGGAATTGGTTTTGTTGAGGAACCTTTTCTACCTCTGAATGAAATGGATTGTATTTAATAACATTGTATATTTTTCACTCTTGAAACTGTTTCCAGAGAAGTCCCCGGCTGGAGAAAGACATGGCAAGTTTTATCCTCCTGCCTGTGCTTTGAATCTCAAGACATTTCAGACAGAAACACAAATGACCATAATGTAAAATAGACAGTGAAAGTCCTATATGACAGAGAAGCTGTAGGAAAAACAAATAAGGTTTACCAGGAGAATTTCATGGAGGAGGCAGTATTTGAGCTGGGCCTGAAATAAGTAGAAACAAGATGGGAGGAACCTCCAGAAGGACTCCCTTGTGCTGCATCAGGGCAGAGTGTGGACTTGTGCCCTCACTTCTTCCTCGGCATACAGCTTGTACCTCCAGGGTGGGAACCACGCTGGGCCTATCTCTATGACCACCGAGCCCAGCATGCGGCTAGGCACAGAGTGGGTGTCGCTAACAGTTTGTGGAATAAGTGAAAAATGATGCAGGTAAATAATTTTTATTACATGTCTGGAAAGTTCTGCTGTTCTTTCCCAGCTTCTCCAGTCATCATCCCAAGCAGTGGCCAAGAATATGGGATTGGGCATCAGATGACTGTGATGGGCTGAAGCTATGTGGACCCCAGAAAAGTATGTTCTTAAAGCTAGTCCATGCCTGTGGATGTGAACCTCTTTTAAGTAGGGCCTTTTGATTAGGTTACTTCAGTTAGATCCTGACCCACAGTGGATCTTAACCTTACTGGAGTTCTTTATAAATGAGTTGAATACAGAGAGAGTCACAGAAACCAGAAGAGACCAACAGACGCCACCATGTGCCTTTCCTTGTGACACAGGAGTCCAGGATTGCTGGCAGCCAGTCTTTGGGGAGAAAGCATCTTCTGATGATACCTTGATTTGGGCATTTTTATGGCCTCAGAACTGTAAGCTTATAAGCTAATAATCCCCATTGTAAAAGTCAACCCATTTCTGATATATTACCTTTGGCAGCTGAGCAGACTAGAACAGATGACCTTGAGCTCAAATCTTGGTTCTGCTCTCTGACCTTGGGCAGCTCACCTGGAGCAGATGCTACCATGTCCACCACTCTCCTCATCCAGGTCCATCCTGCCCAACTCCCCATGGCCCGAGGTTTCCTCTGGGGTCCAAAGCCCTTCTGCCTATGCAGAGCAAGTGGAACTGCTGGGGAATAAGTGTTGCCAGGAGCCATGACAATTGCTAGTGGGAGGATAAATACCCTGCTGCCTTGGCCTGCTGCCAAGGCACAACCAGCTTGGTCCTGGGGTTCTCAACCTCCCAGAACACCATGATCAGACAAAGTCACTCTGGAACCATAAGGAAGTGAGTTAAAAACAAGGGGGAGCAGATGTGGCTCACGTGGTTGAGCTCCTGCCTTCTATTTGGGGAGTCTTGGGTTTGGTTCCCCATGCCTCCTGAAAAAACAAACAATAAGCAAAACCAACAAACAGAAAACCAACTCAGGAAGGCCAGTGTGGCTCAGTGATTGAGCGCCAACTTCCCACATATGCGGTCTGGGGTTCAATCCCTGGCCCCAGTACTTCAAAAACAATGATGATGACAACAAAACACAAAATCAAGACCACATCACAATCTTGTCCTGGTCCAGAAAAATTCAGGTCACCATGTGTGGTGGTTTGGAGCTCTGTGTACTCCAGAGAAACATGTTCTTAAACTTAATCCCTTTCTGTGGGTGTCAATTCATTGTAAGTAGGACCTTTTGATGAGGTTACTTCAGTTAAGGTGTGACCCACCTCAATCTGGAATGGGTTTTAATATAAGCAGAATGAAATTCAGACAGAGAGGAGGCCACCAGGGAGCAGCCAGAAATTGATCATAAGGAAAGCTGGAAGAGAAGGAAGAGGCCAAGAGAGGCCACCATGCGCATTGCCATCTGACAGAGGAGCTCAGGACCAAGGATCACTGGCAGCCAGCCCCAGAATGCCAGTCTTCAGGAAGAAAGCATTGTCTTATTGATGCATAAGCACAGGGCTTCTACCCTCAAACCATGAGCCAATAAAATCCCATTGTTTAAACCAAAACCAAAACCAAAACAAAAATGGGAGGAAATGTCCTGATGACAGATTTTGCTACTTTTTACCATTAAGGTGATTGCTGATAAAAGTGAAACGTTGGTAGGTGTACCTTGTCGTACAATTCCAGACATAACAAAGCCATCACCCTGTGTTAGATGGGATATCCAGAATCTTTCTGTTCTGGAGAATTGAAGCCTTTTTGGGATCTAAGTATGCCTAAGTTTCTTTTGCTTAAGAAATAAAGTAAGATCTGTCAGTTCTAGTTTAAGGGCATGTGTCCGAGTGTGCAAGTATGTTATGTGGCTGGGGGTGGGTTGAGAATTAGAAAACTGAAGAACCTGCCCTAAGTGCTATTGCCAATTGAGGATCAGTGAGAAGATAAATCATTTTTAAATTATAATGTTAAATTTGGGGAAAATGAGACTGAAATTATAGGCGATTTAAGAGCAGCCATGAAGTATGTTAGTTTCCAGGAGGTAATGTTGTACTTTGTTTTCCTGTCTCTATTAACATCTTTTTGCTGTTACTTTACCTTAGAGCTTAAAAAAATCCCAGCCTCTTGATCTGTAAAATGGTCTATATATTTAAAGGAATAGTTTTCTAATTCGAATATAGAATAAAACTTGTGTGGAAGTACTATGGATTGTCAGAAGCTATTTCTAACCTGTCCATTATGTGGTACAGCAAACTCACAAGGCTTTCCTGACTGCCCTTGAATGAGAGCTCTGAGATTCTTTTGCAATATTATCCTTCACTCTGACCACCGGTAAAGATATATTATGAAATGGAATTTGGTGAGCTCTAGGATGATTTTCCTTTAATTTTAATAACAGCGAAAACTTCTGTTAATGTTGCTACAAGGGAAAATACAGTTAATAACTTTAAGCTTTGTAAGCTTTTGGATGAAGATTCTTTAAAGTGCATGAGTGTCTAATTATGTAGATACATCCAGTAATTTCTGAAATATAAGTGTACATGACATGATCATTGACCTGAGACATTTCTGTGATTTAAATACCTGAAGAAGACTGTATAATGTAAAAGAGTACGAAATACAGTTTATTGTATAGTTTACCTCTTTATTTGTTGTCATCTGGGGTCCATGAAACTAATGTGTTGAGGCCAGTTAAGTCATGATAATTGTCTTTAGATGGAGAATGATACATTTTGTGTAGATTTTGGGCAATGAATTATGAATTTTTAAAAATTTGATATTCGGGGGGAAATTCTACATATCCATGTAAAATCAGTTTGTTTATAAAAATTTCAGCTAGTAAGATGAAGAATGAAACCGAATATGACAATTAGTAATGCTCTTGCCATATAAATATTACATAATATACCCTTTACTGATATACTTGCTTTTCATTTAGTTGTGGAGTGGACATCGCCATCCCAGGGTCTGCAGGATGGAGAAATAAAATATGGGTTAAGGGAAGCGGACTTGGCTCAACGGATAGGGTATCCGCCTACCGCATGGGAGGTCCAAGGTTCAAATTCTGGGCCTCCTTGGCCCATGTGGAGCTGGCCCATGCGCAGTGCTAATGCGCACAAGGAGTGCCCTGCCACACAGGGGTGTCCCCCGCGTAGGGGAACCCCACACGCAAGGAGTGCGCCCCATAAGGAGAGCCACCCAGCATGAAAGCAAGTGCAGCCTGCCCAGCAATGGCGCTGCACACACAGAGAGCTGACAGAAGATGACGCAACAAAAAGAAACACAGATTCATGTGCTGCTGACAACAACAGAAGCGGACAAAGAAGACACAGCAAATAGACACAGAGAACAGACAACTGGGGTGGGGGGGAAGGGGAGAGAAATAAATAAAATAAATAAAAATCTTTTAAAAAATTAAAAAATAAAAATATGGTTAGAGTAGACTTATTGGTATTCTATTATAGAACTATTGTGACTCTAGCAATGGAAGAAATTGTATCATTGATGTGGAGACAGTGGACACGGGAATTGCAGAGGGCAGGAAGAGGGAAGAAGTGGTGTCATATGGGGGCATTTTGGGGACTTGGAGTTGTCTGGAATGATACTGCAGGGATAGATGCAGGACATTGTACATCCTGCTGTAACCCACTGAATGGACTGGGGAGAGTGTAGACTACAATGTAAAGTATAATCCATGCTGTGTAGCAGTGCTCCAAAATCTATTCATCAAATGCAATGAATGTGTCACACTGATGAAAGGTTGTTGATGTGGGTAGAGTGTGTGTGTGGTGGGGAGTGGGATACATGGGAACCTCATTTTTTAAAATGTAACATTTTGTGTGATCTGTGTATTTTTTTTAAGACAATAAAAATAAATTAAAAAAATGAGAACTGAAAAGAAAAGAATGAGAGGTGGCTAATGGTCCTTCCTAACATCCTTCCTGAGGATCCTGAGGATCCTGAGATCCTTCCTGAGACCTGCTGTGCTGAAGCGAATGCAGTTAGTGGTAGTTGAGCTAGGAGTAAAACTCAGATATCTTGCTGTCCAATAAATATTCTGAATTCCAATATACATTTGTTTATATTTCAGATGTGGTTAGAGTCTCACCATGATTTTTAAGATTAGAAAATTTAACTGATAGCAATAACTGTTTCATTACTTTCTCCTTAGTACGCTGAATTTTGTTACTGAGTTCTTATTAAATGTTTTCTAGCTTTTTGATACCCTCAAAGCTTTAGTGCATATCTACCTAGAATAATATTTGGAGTAAGGAAAGCAGCATTTAATTCTTAATTTTAATTATTCAATTTTGAAAATGTGTTGACAAATTTTATTCCCCTCCACTACTGTATATTTTGTAAACTCTAGACACACTGTTTGGATAGTAAAAAAGGAATGTAAGTGAATGGGTTTAGCTGCTTGCTTGTACACAGTACTTTCTGAAGTGTCATTACTATGGCTTTTGGGAAGAAAAACACTTTCTCATACTCTGGCTCTGGACTGGTGAAAAGTTCTGTAAATTACTCATAGTAAATTTGGGCTGAGGAAAATGAAAGCTCCTGCCTCTGCTAGGGTCTTCTGAAGGCTGTGGTTATTCCCTGGAATGGAGCCCAGTTTATTTTCTCCCCGTTTTCTAATTAGCTTTTTCTCAGAGCTCATGAAGTTCCACAATGTATTATTCTAATGGTGTTTTTTATCTTGTCTTGGGGACAAAGTGTACCCTGTAAAAGAGCAAACTGCAATTGGGGAGAAAATTTAACTTTTCAGGACCAAAAAACTTGTTTTTGTTAGTGAAAAGTAAGTGCAGTATTAGACTACAAAATGAAAATGTGTTTTGGAGCTTGAGTCACACATGATCAGGTGCTTTTCTTTGTGAGAATACAAGTCATCAGTGAGTACTTGAGAGAGAAATTAAGTATGGCATCACTTGAAAGTTATTCTTGATTAGGAATGGGATTCAGTATTGGATGGTGACTATACATATTTTAGCATTTGAAAGACATTCCTTAGCAGAGCAAACAAAGGATGGAATTTACTGGAATGAGTAAAGTGGAGGGGCAACTGGCCCACAGTAGAATCTCTTATTGAAATTATTAGGTTCTTTGCCTATAGATGTTGTGGCAGCTTTTTAATCCTAAATTAGCTTTAACACATAATTTATTATTTGGAATACATATAATGCTTTCATCTGTTATTACAAATGATTGAAATTTGACTTCATTTTTTTTTTCTACTCTCGAGAGCAAAATTTATAGAGTTTCTGAGGGAGTATTTTAAACTTTTCTCTTGCTTTCTAAAATCCCCAGTTTATTATTACTTCTGAAGAAGTTATAAAAGATTAGGTAACTGTTTTGGTAACTTAATAGAATCAGACTCTAAAATCCGTATATTTGATTACATCTTTACATTATAATATGGCATTCTTAGGTTGATAATGTGCTTAGTTTAATTCAGTTGGGTACAGTATTTTATATTAATTCAAGACTGTTTCTTTGAGAGAAAGAGCAAAATCGTAACAGATAATACAAGTTAACATCTCTTTGTTATATAGCGCTTTGAGAGTTTTTAAAGCATTGTTGGTACCCTTCTAGAAAAGATAGGTGTTATCCATATTTTATAGACGAGAACATTGAGGTTCTCATTTGTGATATTTTGTGTCACAAAGCCCTTCAAGAAGTTGAGACTATGCCTTAGGTCAATTAGGCTTTCTGGCTATAAAAATCCAGGGCTTTTTCTGCCCCGTTATATTACATACTTTTCCACATGTTTTCATTTCATGATACACACACACGTTCAAGATTCTCTTGGTGTACATAGCACAGTGTGTAAAAATGGGCTTTCCTTGGACATTGGTTTAAGTCCCAGCCCTGCTGCCACTTTTTGTTACATAAATTGTAGAAGTCCCAGTTTTCTCATCTGTAAAATGGGATTGCATTACTATTATTTAGGTGGCTAATGGGATGTGAGGGAAGGTAATGTCAGACTCTCTTGGTGATATTTTTTGGGACAAAAGTCAAAGATAATATAAAAACCATTTTTGTCATGATGTGTAGTCTTTATAGCAATTCTTTTTTTGTTTTGTTTCCTGTTGCATACCACCAAAATAATGGTATAGTACATGTCAGAACTATTTTGTTTATGGAGGATCTGTACATGTGATTGAATCACATTTCTTGGGTTTTTGTTTTTAAAGGTTACGGGAAGTTTCAGAGAAACTGAACAAATATAATTTAAACAGGTAAGAATTTTAAGATACTTTAAATTTTCCAAAAAAGAACATTTTTTCTCTATTAGGAAAAAATTGATATTTAGGCATTAGCTATTAAGAGTCTTTTAATCTGGATATAAACTTTCTATAAGTTGGATTTCACCTGACCTGTAGTGTCGATTTATATTGTTTTTTAAATATCTGGCATACTAAGAAATTATAATAATTTCGGTAATATCGTAATTTATTCTTCTTCAGTTAGTGCTTTATAATATATGAATAATAATAATTTTTAAAAACAGGATATGCCAGCTATTTTTTTCTTTTCTTTTGGTATTGGGATTAAAAACAACCACAAAGACTTAGGCTGTATTTACCTTTTTAAAAAAGTAACTTTACTTATATATATATTTTTAATTTCTCAGCCACCCCCCTTTGAATGTATTGGAACAGGCTACTATTAAACAATGTGTGGTGGGACCAAATCATGCTGCTTTTCTTCTTGAGGTAAATTATTTCCTGTAACGTAGAGAAATGGAAAATGAACAGTTAAAGTATAATTATGCATCATCATATTTCTTCCTTTTTAACCAAGGAAAACAGCAACTACTTCTATGAGCTGTTTGAGATCACCTGGTTCTATATCCTTATTGTGTAATTAAGAAATCTAGACCCAGAGAAAGTTTAAAGATTTATCACAGCTTGAAACTAGTTAGCAACAGAATGGCAAGGCTCCTGATATCCCATCATTACCTCGTCCGAATTTTGTCAGATTGAGATGCTTTAAATTCTTTTCTACTGGTTCCTTGTTATGTATGTATAGCGTATTCCCCCAGCTCAGATATGAGTACCTTGAGGAAGGGAGCTTATTAGTTATCTTCTGAATTGACATTAGTAGGCACAGAATAATATTTATTGAATGAATTCAAATTTTAACCCACGTTTTTACATTGGCAGCTTCTTCTATTTTCTTTTCTTTTTTAGGATGGTAGAGTTTGCAGAATTGGTTTTTCAGTACAGCCAGACAGATTGGAATTGGGTAAACCTGATAATAATGATGGGTAAGATATTATGTCCTTCCTATTTAATATATGTTTAGTTCTTAGAAAGTATTACTTTATATAACTGTGTTTTGATTTTGGTAACTGTCAAATTAAAAAGCATGGCAATACAAATATAAGTATGTTCTTTTATGAACTATAACAAATCTATGCCATTGTAGTTAACAGTAATATTGTAAAAAATTTTTTTCATCAATTTAAGTTAAGGTATATACCAATGCTAAGGGTCAATAATAGGGGAGTATAAGGAGTAAGGGCTTTTCTGTTTTCTTTTTTTGTGTTTAGAGCAAAGACAGTGTTCTAAAATTGATTGTGGTGTTGAGTATACACACTTTGTATGAATTGTATAGTGTGTGAATAAAATGGCTTTATTTAGAAAAAACTGGGAGAGAAACTGGATTGAGAGATGTTCACTATTTTTTTATTTTGATAGCTATCTGTGCTATTTGAGTTTATTAATGCTCTTAATTTTTCAGTCAAATAAGGATTAAGTGTATTTCTTAATTTCGTATTTTAAAAAACTAATAAATGCTATAAAAATGAATGGGGGGAAAAGCATCTCAGAATATCCAGTGTTTAAAATGCAGTGAAATAGATACTTTGTAGTTTGCGTTTAATTTTGATGCCAGCAGATTTTATAACTAAAAATATGAGCCTTTAACAGAAATAGGTCACCCATGATATTACGTATTTGGTAGGTCCCAAGTCACATCTACTCTTTGACTGAAATGATTTTTTTTTTTTTAAGGAGGTACTGGGGATTGAACCTGGGATCTTGTACATGTGAAGCAGGTGCTCAACTACTGAGCTACACCCACTCCCCTACTGAAATGGTTTTTACATCATGTTTTTCCAACTTTTAATACTTCCAAATCAAGTAATTCAATTTGAAAATAATAGGCTCTTTTAAATGGTCTTTAACAATGATACAGGATGCTAGATAATGTATGATGAACTTCAGTTGGTTGCTTCTGAAGACAGGATGATTACTTTTAAAAATCTAAAAATTTACTAAACATTCGTTTGCAGCTAAAATGTGAAAACGGGTTCAACTGAAAAAGAACAATATATTGTTGTGAAGGGACAAGTTGTTAGGTTTGCTTTTTGATGGCAAGTATAAATTTTTTTAGAAAACGTAATTAAAAAATAGCCTAGTAATTTACCACAGTAAGTCCCAGAGCAGTGGGGCCTGGAATTCCATGTTTGTTCCTAGGCAGTTTGGGGCTGTTTTATGATTGTTCTACCTTTTATTTTTTTCTTTAGGTCAAAGTTGAACAGCAACTCTGGGGCGGGGAGGACATCGAGGCCTGGTAGGACGAGTGACTCCCCATGGTTTCTCTCAGGTTCTGAGACTCTGGGCAGGCTGGCAGGCAACACCCTGGGGTAAGTTGTGGCCAGACGAAGGTATCTCTGGTCCATGGCATTGTCCTGTATGTGTTCTCACTCTGACTTATCATCTTCAGTATGCCCTAGTAGTGGAATGAGGAAGCTTCCCTGAGCTCTGGGCAGGAAGCTCACATTGCTCATGTGAGCTGCCATGATAAAAATAACCCACAGAGGCTAATTAAATTTAACCCAGGTTGACCTTTTAAAAATGTATGATGTTTACATGTGTTTTCTTTCTGTATCAATTTAATGAGATTTGTAAATCATGTAGCTAAGCCTTACACGCTTTAATAAAGTTACGTTTACTTTTTAAATGTATTTATAAAATACATACCTCTTTAGATACTCACCTCCTCTCTAGTTTTTAAAAAAATTTTTTAAGAAGATTTATTTATTTATTCCCTCCCTGCTGCTTGCACTTGATGTCTGCTCTTGTGTCCATTCACTATGTGTTCTTCTGTGTCTGCCTGTCTTCTCATCTTCCCTGTGGGAGGTACGGGGAACCAATTGTGGGACTTCCTGACATGGGAGAGAGGCACTCAGTCACTTGAACAACCTTAGGTCCCTGGTTTGTTGTGGCTCTCGCTCTTTCTCCTCTGTGTCTTTTTTTTTGTTGCATCATCTTATTGTGCCAGCTTCCCATATGGATCAGCTTGCTTTCACCAGGAGGCCCTGGGAACCGAACCTGGGACCCGCCGTATGGTAGACGGGAGCCTAGTTGCCTGAGCCACATCTGCTTTCCTCCTTTATCATTTTATCTAAAGTTTATATACTGACAAACTAAAGAAATCATGCATAAATTCCAAGCCAGATGATTTTACTTGTTTTATATATACCTTGGTCCTTGAATAGCCAGGTTTTCTGAAATCACCCAATTAATGATTAGATAATGCCTAATCAGTCAAATCAGTATGTGCATTCAAAGGTGATCAGAGAAAGATAATGAGAAGCAATTTAAATTGTTTTAAAATATAATGAAAGAGAGGAGGAAAGATTTCTTTTTCAGACTCTGTGAATTTGTCCAAAATAAAGTAAATTTGGATTTTAAAAATTGAGATCCCTGAAATGAAAAAATGCTTTGTTTTTGTTTTTTTTTTTTTTAATTTTTAAAATTTATATGCAGAGTTACATTTATTTTGGATTGTGAGGAAGATCATAAAGTTGAGTGCAGCCTTTAGCTCATTCTGTGTTAGGACTATTAATAGGGAATGCAGCTCTGGTCTTATGAAAATGTTAGATATTTCCTTGTTTTTTTCTTTTAGGAGATACCAGGGATTAAACCTGGGACCTCGTACAGGCCAAACAGGCACTCAACCACTGAGCTACACCTACTCTGCGATATCTCCTTTTAATGGTCCTGTGCACACAGTGTAGGATAAAGAAAGCTGTAAATAACATAGAATAAAAAATGAAATTTTATTTCATTTGAGAAGTCTGTAAAAAGTTTGTACTTATTTAAGAAAGACTGATTATTATTCTATATCAAGTTATACCTTCTTTAAAGATAAAAATTCTTTGTTTAGTTCAAAGATTGGCAAACTACTGTCTGAAATGAATCTGGCTGCCTCCTATTTTTATTGAAACACAGCTGTGCTCAGTTCTTTTACTGACTGTCTGGCTGCTTTTGTGCTACCACACAGAGATTTCCTGGCAGAAATGAGTAGTCATGGCAAAAACTGGCCCCAAAAGTTTAAAATATTTACTGTTCAGCCCTTACAGAAAGGGCTGATCCCTCCCTGGTTTAATTTGTCAGTTTACCTAGTGGCATTCAGAGAGTTGTTCCACTAATACTCTTTTTCTGATCTAGGATTCGATCCAGGATCACCCCGTGTTGTATTTACTTGTCATGTTTCCTTAGTCTCTTCGAACCTGGAACAGTTCCTCAATCTTTATCTTTCAGGAACCCTAATGATTTTGAAAACTAGTTGGTGGTTGTGTAGAATGCCCCTCAATTTGGGTTTGTCAGTCTTCTCCTCATGATTAAACCTAGGTTATACATTTTTGGCAAGAATCCCACAGAAGTGATGCCGTACTCTCCTTGATGCATCATATCTGGTGGTGCATGTTGTTGATGAGTCTCATTACTGGTGATGTTAACTTTGATCACTTACTTAAGATAGTGTTTGCCAGGTTTCACCACTTAAAGCTACTGTTTTCCCCTTTGTATTTAATATGCATTTTGTGGAAGATGCTCTGTGATTATGTAAGTAACATGTTTTCTCATCATACTTTTGCCCTGATTTGAGTGTTTATTTTTAGTATCTGTTGATGATTTTTGCCTGAAACATTTTATTAATTTGGTGTTTGTCAAATGGTGGTTTCTAAAAATGCCCACCATTCCTTTTACATTTATTAATTGGAATTTGACTATAAGGAAGAACTTTCCCTTTTCTCCCATTTAAATCTTTTATAGTCTGTATATTTTTATTTATATCATTATGGCCTCATGGATATTTGCTTTATTCTAAAATTTATAATCTATTACTATTATTTATTATGTTGCTCACCTTGTCCTAGATTTAAATCCTCTTCTTTTAATAAAATAAATTTGTTTATAAGCAGTTATATTAGATTACATGTCAGAATGACTGAAAGAGAGCCATGGAATTTTATGACTTTAGTAAAATTTGCCACAAATATAATACAAAGATAGTATACTTGAGTTTGAATAAATCCTCTGTGGATGTATTTCAAAGTTTAGGGATAATTTTAAGACTTTAAAATCAGAGAAAATCTTTAGTTTTTTGAGACCCCCTTACCCATCCTTGCCCACTCTTTCCTACCCCATGGTCTGTTTCTTCTCTCCCATGTAATCCCTGTACCCCCATGTATGTATCAGAATAGACTCTGTGTAAACTTTCTTTTAGCATTGGGTTCATGAATTGCAATATTGAAAAATAAGGTGCCATTGACTCAGTGGCAGTCTTTTTTTTTTTAACCTTTATTTGGATTTCCAGATATCCACAAAGAATAAATACCTAAAGGTTTATCATTTCTCTTGACCTCTATGAAGAGTCTTTTCAGTATGTCAGTGGTTAAATTGTGATCAGTTTATTTTGTGAATCAAGAATTTTTATAAAGTCAAAAATACTTTCCTTCATAATTGTTCTTTTTCTTTGATTTGTATAGTCATTTTTCTCCATTTCTGTGTTGATTACAATAAACTTTAAAGAAGTTTATAACTCTTAGCATGTTCTAGAGACTCTAGGATAGGCAGGTATCCAAAGTGGAGTGTTATTTTAAGATTTTTAAATTTCTCTCTCCACCCCCTCATTTTTTGCATTTGCTGTGTCTGTTGTCTGCTTGTCTTCTTTCCTAAAGACACTGGGGATTGAACCCGGGACCTCCCATGGAGGAAGGTGCCTAGCTGCTTTAGCCATCTCTGCTCCCTGCTTTATTGTATCTCTCACCATGTTTTCCTCCTTGTGTCTCTTGTTACATCATCTTGTTGCATCACCTCTCCATGCCAACCTGTCCATCAGCTTGCTTTCTTGGTCATCTTCTTTAGGAGCCGCTGGGAACCGTACCTGGGACCTCCCATGTGGTAGATGGGAACTCAGTTGCTTGAGCCACATCTGCTTCCCCAAAGTGGGCTCTTAACCACAAATTTATCAAATACAGTCAAATGTGAAAGAGGCCATCCCCAGAAACTTTGCTGTCCTGTCCCCTCCTTTTATGCAGAGCCAAGGTTTGTTCCCTTTGAGCTCATAGAGGTGTCATGAAAAGCAGAGAATGAATGGTCCCTGTATTTAAAAGCCACATTTGAAAGATAAGAAAGGAATAATTGATGCTGTTTTTCTTTTCCTTCAGCATGGATAGTTAATTATACGTTTTGACTGATCATTCTTAGGAATGCATAGCAGTAGAAATTTATTGGCCTTTAATATTATTTCCTTTGGCGATTTTGCTATTTGACCGGTTTGTGCATGCTAAAGATTTCTACCTTCTGCTGTTTTCACCTTTTAATAATTATTTCAAATTTATCCTGGGGAATATTTCAAAAATATTTTAGGTATTTTTGTTAAACTTGTTTCAAACAAGGTGAAAGGTCAGAACACCATATTTGTTTGGGGGAAATAGAAAGGAGTTTGTGTTTAATACTAAGGTTAAAAAGGAGATACTGGTATTGAAAATCTTTTTTCTGTTATTTATTATCACTGGGCACAAAGATAATATAAACTGCTTTTAAGTTGGTTTGAACAACCATATTTCTGTTAGGGTTTAATCTCAGCTAATAAATTATACAGGGTTTGAAACGTAAAAGCCAAGCAGGTGATTGTAATTGCAAATTAATTGAAGCTGACCAGGCAGGTAAGACAGTAGGACTCTGATAAACTTCATGCTCATTTCTTCTTTTTTTTTATTTTGATAAAATTGTGTTGAAGTATATCTTTTATACATGAACATACATAGTAAGTATGTAATAAAATTTCTGAATTTAGAACACATACATATCATCATGCAGGGCTTCCATACATCTCCACATCACCAATACCTTGCATTGTTGCAAAACACTTGTTATAAATTATGAAAGAACATCGTCAAATTATTACTACTAACTATATCCCATATCTTGTTATTTTTTTTAGGAGGTACTGGGCATTGAAACCGGGATCTCGTACATTGGAGGCAGGCACTTAACCCCTGATCTACACCTGTTCCCCGAATAATAGCTCTTGGTTTTGTTTGTGTTTTTCTTTTTTTGTTATTTGTTTTAGGAGGTACTGAGGATGCAACCAGGACCTTGTGTGTGGGAGGCAGGTGCTCAACCATTGGGCTACACCTGCTTCCCCTACATCTTAAATTTGTTGTATTTTTCCCCCAACCCCCCCCCCAATTATTAACACCCTAGATTAGTGTTACATGTTTGTTGTTGTTCAGGAGAAAACATACTCATATTTGTTCTGTTAGCCACAGTCCATCATCCAGTACTGGGTTCCCTGTATTATACAGTTCCATGCTTTGTGCAGTCCATTTAAAATGTATACTCAGTTGTGATGTCATCACTTCAGTCAATTTTAGAATGCTTTCATTACTCCAAAAGGTAACATCCAATATCAGCCCCCCCCCTTTTTAAAAAAGATTTATTTATTTATTTCTCTCCCCTTCTCCCCGGTTGTCTGTTCTCTGTGTCTATTTGCTGCGTCATCTTCTTTTGTCCGCTTTGGTTGTCAGTGGCATGGGAATCTGTGTTTCTTTTTGTTGCGTCATCTTGTTGTGTCAGCTCTCCGTGTGTGCGGTGCCATTCTTGGGCAGGCTGCACTTTTCTTTTGCGCTGGGTGGCTCTCCTTATGGGGTGCATTCCTTGCGCGTGGGGCTCCCCTACACGGGGGACGCCCCTGCATGGCAGGGCACTCCTTGCGCACATTAGCACTGCGTATGGGCCAGCTGCACACGGGTCAAGGAGACCCGGGGTTTGAACCTTGGACCTCCCATGTGGTACACGAACGCCCTAACCACTGGGCCAAGTCCGCTTCTCCAATATCCCCTTAATCCCTACTATTGTCTTCTTGCCATTGCTGTAAAATATTCCTGTTAACTGTCATCCATAAGTTACAATAATTATAATTTTCCCCTTAGTCATATATCACCATATTCTTAGTACTTTGTAAAAGAAGAGCATTCTTATATTTATACTATTAACCACAATCTTCATCCACCACTGAAATCACTGTTACACATTCCCGAGATTATTCTCAAGTTGCCTTTTTTTCCAATTATCTATCTATCTACCTATCTACCTACCTACCTACCTATCTATCTATCTATCTATCTATCTATCTATCTATCTATCTATCTATCTATCTATCTCTCTCTCTCTCTCTCTCTCTCTCTCTCTCTCTCTCTCTCTCTCTCCCCAACCCCTTGTTGTTTGCACTTTGCTGTGTGCTTTATCTTTAGGAAGCACTGGGAACTGATCTCTGGACCTCTGATGTGGGAGGGAGGAGCGGAATCACTTGAGCCACCTCCATTCCCTGCTTTGCTGTGTCTCTCATTGTGTCTTACTTGTTTTCTTTAGGAGACCCTGGGAACCTTTGCTCCCTGCTGTGTTATGTGTCTCATTATGTTTTTCTTCTTGTGTCTCTTGTTGCATCATCTTGTTCTGTCGGCTTGCCGCGCCTGCCCATCATGCCAGCTCACTCTCTTTAGGAGGCACTGGGAACTGAACCATGGACCTCCCATGTCGTAGGCGGGGTGCTTAGTCACCTGAGCCACATCTGCTTCCCTCAGGTTTCCTTTTTTTTTTTTTTTTTATTTTTTATTTTTTTTTTTTATTTTTTATTGACTTTGTAATAATATTACATTAAAAATATATATGTGAGGTCCCATTCAACCCCACCCCCCCACCCCCCCCTCTCCCCCCCCCCCCAACAACACTCGTTCCCATCATCATGACACATCCATTGGATTTGGTAAGTACATCTTTGGGCCCTCAGGTTTCCTTTTGATTGACATTTACGTCCACACACTACCTCTTTCAGCCACAATCACATTTATAAGTCAGCAGTGTTCAGTCATACTTGCTACACTGTATCAATTCTATTCATTTGCAAACTTTTACATTTGATCTTATTAATATACACATCAAGCATCAGTTCCCATTGTTATCCCACATTCTATTTCCTAGTAACCTATTCTCTAGGGTTTACTTCTATGTTTAATCATTGTGTTTAGTTCATATTAGTGAGACCATGTAATATTTGTCCTTCTGTGTCAGGTTTATTTCACTTAACATAATATCCCCAGTGTTCATCCATGTTGTCATATGCATCCCGATTTAATTTCTTCTTACAGCTTAGTAGTATTCCATTGTATGTATGTACCACATTTTGTTTAGCCATTCTTCAGTTGAGGGACACTTGGGCTGGTTCCATATTTTATTAGTTATGAATAATGCTGCATGAACATCAGCATGCCAATGCCAGTTCATGTCCTTGTTTTCAGTTCTTCTGAATATATTTCTAGTACAGATTGCTGGATCATACAGCAGTTTTATATTCAGCTTATTGAGGTACTGCTAAACTTTCCACAGAGACTCTACTCTTCTACATTCCCACCAACAGTGAAGGAATGTTCCTATTTCTCCACATCCTCTCCAGCATTTGTAGTTTTCTTTTTTTTTTTTTAGTGATAGCCATTCTAAAAGTTGTGAAATGATATCTCATGGTTGTTTGATCTGTATTAGCCTAATAGCGAGTGATGTTGAACATTTTTCTTCTAGGAGCTTTATGGTTATAGCTTTTATATTTAGATCCTTCATCCATTTTGAGTTAATTTTTGTATAAGGTGTGAGATAGGGATCCTCTTTCTTTCTTTTGGAAATGATATCCAGTTGTCCCAACACCATTTGATGGATACACTTTTCTGATCCATCTGGGTGGGCTGGACTGCCTCGTCAGAAATCACCTAACTGGTGGGAGCAGATGTGGCTCAAGCAGTTGAGTGCCTGCCTCCTACACAGGAGGTCCTGGGTTCAGTTTCTGGTGCCTCCTAAAAGAAAATGAGCAAACATTGTGCAAAGCAGTGAGCAAAAGAATGAGCAAACAATGAGAAGTGAGCAAACAAAGAGCAGACGAGGGAGCCAGTACAGAAGAGCCTCTTGCATATGAGGTCCTGGGTTCAATATCCAGTCCTGGTATTAAAAAAAAAAAAAAAAGTTAAAAAAATCACGTGATTGAAGATGTAAAGTCTATTTCTGAGTTCTTCGTTTGAGTCCATTGATAGTATGTCTTACCTTTATGCCAATACCATGCTGTTCTTACCACAGTGGCTAAGTAGTATCCTTTAAAGTTAGGAAGTGAGAGTCCTCCAACTTTGTTCTTTTTAAAGACATTTTTGGCTTATGATCCCATACTCTTCCAAATAAATTTGATAATTGGCTTTTGCATTTCTGCAAAAAAGGCTATTGGAATTGCATTGAATTGTAAATCAGTTTGGATAGAATTGACATCTTTTTTTTTTTTTTAAACAAATAAGTTTCATTGGTACATACTAATAAAGCATACACAGCTCATCCAAAGTGTGTAATCAGTGGTATTTGGTATAATCACATAGTTGTGCATTTATGACTTCGGTCACTGTTAGAGCATTTTCATTATTTCAGTAATAATAATAAAAACAAAAAAGACAAAAATTAATAAGAAAATTCACCTCTTTACAGGAGGTACTGGAGATTGAACCCGGGAGCTCATACATATGAAGCAGGTGCCCACCCCTGAGCCACACCTGCTCCCCTAGAATTGACATCTTAAATGTATTTAGTCTTCCAGTCTATGAATACTGAATGTCTTTCCATGTGTGTAAGTCCTCTTTGGTTTCTTTTTGCAATGTTTTGTAGTTTTCTGAATACAGGTCCTTTATGTTCTTAGTTAAGTTTATTCCTAAATATGTGATTCTTTAGTCGCTACTGTAAATGGAATTATTTTTTCTGACCTCCTCCTCAGATTTCTCATCAGTAGTGTATGGAAACACTGGTTTTTGCTTATTTAATTTTGTATCTTACCACTTTGCTGAATTTGTCTATTAGTTCTAGTAGGTTTGTTATGGATTTTTAGGATTTTCTAGACATAGGATCATACCATCAACAAATAGTGACTGTTTTATTTCTTTCCTAGTTGGGTACCTTTTATTTATTGCTTTATCTTGCTCAATTTTTCTAGCTAGACCTTCTAGAACAATATTGAATAACAGTGGTGACAGAGGGTATCCTGTCTTGTCCCTTATCTCAGCAGGAAAGCTTTCAATTTTTTACCATTGAGTACAATGTAGCTGTGAATTTTTCATATATGCATTTTACCATGTTGAGAAAGCTTCCTTCTATTCCTATATTGTGGAGTGCTTTTTTATCAAGAAAGGATGTTTTATTTTGTCAAATGCCTATTCTGCATAAATGGAGAGGATTGTGTGATTTTTCTTCTTTAATTTATCAATGTGGTTTATTACACTCATTATTTTTCTTGTGCTGAATCATCTGTCCATACCTGAGATAAAACCCACTTGATCGTGGTGTGTAGTTCTTTTAATGTGCTTTTGGATTTGGTTTGCAAGTATTTTGTTTTGCATCTGTATTTATTAGAGAAATTGGTCTGTAATTTTGTTTCTTCATAGTATCTTTACCTGGTTTTGGTATTACGGTGATGTTGGCTTCATAGAATGAATTTGGTAGTGTTCCTTTCTGTTCAGTTTTTTGGAAGAGCTTGAGCAAGATTGGTATTAGATCATCTTTCAATGATTGGTAGAAAAATTCTCCTGTGAAGCCATCTAGTACTAGACTTTTCATCTTAGGGAGGTTTTTGGTGACTCTATCAGTCTCTATTTGTGGTTCATTTGTCGAGGTCTTGTATTTCTTCTAGGGTCAGTGTAGGTTGTAGGTTTCTAGGAATTTGTCCATTTTGTCTATGCTGTCTAGTGTGTTAGTTGTTCATAGCATCCTCTTATGATTGCTGTTATTTCTGCGATGCCACTCCTCTCTGATTTTATTTATTTGCAGCTTCTGTCTTTTTTTTTTTTTTGTCAGCCTAGCTAAAAGTTTGTTGATTTTGTTATCTTCTTGAGGAACCAACTTTTGGTTTTGTTGATTTCTCTCTAATTTTTTTTTTCTTCTCAGTCTCATTTATTTCTGCTCTGATCTTTTAAACTTCTTTGCACCAGGTTGGCTTGGGAATAGTTTGCTGTTCTTTTTCTTGTTTATCTGGGTGTGCAGTTAGGTCTTAAATTTTACCTTTTTTAATGTAAGCATTGAAGGCTATAAATTTTCCTCTCAGCTCTGCCATTGTATCACACAGGTTTTGATATGATTGTGTTTTTGTTTTATTTGTCTCAATATAGTTAATGATTTCTTTTGCATTTATTCTTTGATCCACTTATTATTTGAATGTGTGGTTAAATCCCCATATATTTATGAATTTTCCCTTTTTACATTGTTTTTTATTTCCAGCTTAATTCCATTATTGTCAGAGAAAGTATTTTGTAAAATTTTAGTCTTCTTAAATTTATTGAGATCTGTCTTGTGACCCAATCTGTGGTCTATCGGGAGAAGAATCCATGGGCACTTGAAAAGAATGTATAGCCAGTTGTTTTGGGGTGTAATGCTCTATAAATGTGTGTTAGGTCTAGTTAATTTATCATATTAAAACTCTTTCTTTATCCTCTGTCCAGATGTTCTTTCCATTGCTGACAGTGGTATATCGAAGTCTCCAATTATTATTATAGAATGTCTGTTTCTCCCTTCAGTTTTGCCAATGTGTGCCTCATGTATCTTGGGGCACCCGGGTTAGATGCATAGATTTTTATTATAGTTATGCCTTCTTGGTGAATTGCCCCTTTTATTAATATACAATGACTTTCTTCATTTCATAATAGTTTTGTATTTAAAATCTAGTTTGTCCTACATTAGTATTGCTAATCAATTGATTACTATTTGTGTGGAATATCTTTTCCCAACCTTCACTTTCAATGTAGTTGTGTCCATACTGAGGCATGTCTTTTGTAGACATCACATAGATGGCTCATTTTTTTAATCCGTTTTGTCAGTCTTTGTCTTCATTTTTTTAAAAAGTAATTTTATTGAGATATGTTCACATAGCATACAATTTTATCTAAAGTATTTAATCAGTGGCTTTTAGTATAACCGCAGTATTGTGCATTCATCACCACAAGAAACTTTAGAACAGTTTCATTACCCCAAAAAGAAAAACCCCACATCCTTTAGCAGTCACCTCTCAATTCCTCTATCCTTCCCCAGCCCTATATAATCACTAATCTAATTCGGTCTTTGTAAATTGATTTATATTTACATTTTATATAAATGGAATCATAAAATATGTAGTACATTGTGTCTGTTTTCTTTCACTTAGCATAATTTTTTTTGTTTTTTTCCTGATATTAACATCTTGTAACATTAACATACATTTATTCACTTTCAAAGATAAACAGTCTTATATAATACTATCCGTATTCATGTTTCACATGAGGTTTTACTATGCAATACAGTCCCATGATACTTTTTTTTTTTTTTAAACTAGGTGGTCCCAGGAATCGAACCTGGGTCCTCCATATGGTAAACATGAGCTCACTTGCTTGAGCCACAGCCGCTTCCCACATGATACATTGTTTTAGCATTCCTTCTAGTAACATAGAAGACCTTGGACTTTTGCTTTCAACCACTGTCATATGTGCTCTGTAATTCCATAGCACTACTAGTTATAAATACTATGTTGTGCTTTCACCTTCTCTGTACATTTCCAAAGATTAGCAAACAACCTTTATACCAATTCTGCACAAGTTAACCGTAAGCTTTCCATTCTCTAACCTCAGTCTATTTTCTGGTGACCCATATTCTAGTTCGAACTCCATGAGTTTATACAGTATATTTAGTTCATAATAGACTAATCATACTTATTTGTCCTTTTGTGTCTGGCTTGCTTCACTCAACATAATGTCCTCCAGGTTCATCCATGTTGTCAAATGCTTCATGACTTCATTTCTTCTTACAGCTGCAGAATATTCAATCATGTGACTACACCACAGTTTATCCATTTGTCAGTTGATGGAACCTGGGTTGTTTCTAACTTTTTGTAATGGTGAATGATGTCACTGTGAATTTCGGTTTGCAGATGTCTGTTCGTGTCACTGCTCTCAGTTCTTCTGGGAATATACTCAGTTGTGGTATGCCGGGTCACGTGGCAAATCTGTATTCAACTTCTTTTATTTATTTTCTTTTCTGTTTTTGAGTTTATTTCTGATTGCAAAGATTATTCCCCTTCCCCATGTTTTGTATTCCCCCATTCAATCTTGGCTGCTAAAAACCAGACTGACAGAAAGCAGGAAGACCTTCTTTTTCTTGCATCTGTAGTAGTGGAAACCTTAGCAGCAGACATTAACTGCTTCAGGTCTGTCAGAGATGCATTCACCTTCTTTAGGAACTACCAAACAGTTCTCCACAGTGGCTATATCATTCTGCTTTCCCACCAATAGTGAGTAAGTATTCCTATCTCTGCACACCCTCTCCAACAGTTGTAGTTTTCTGTCTTGTTAATAGTAGCTATTCTAATGGGTGTGAATGATGTTGCATTGTAGCTTTGATTTGCATTTCCCTTATTGCTAGTGATGTTCAAAATTTTTTTTTCATATTTTTTTAGCTTTTTGTATTTCTTCTTTGACAAATATCTATTCAAGTCCTCTGCCCGTTTTAAAATCAGATCGTTTGTCTTTTGTTGAGTTAGAGGATTCTTTATATATGTATTATGGATATTGAGCCCTTATTGAATATGTGATTTCCAAATATTTTCTCCCATTGAGTCATTTGCCTTTTCACCCGTTTGACAAAGTCCTTTGAGTTACAGAAGTGTTTAATTTTGAAGAGGCCCCATTTATCCTCTTTCTTTTTGTTGTTGCTCGTACTTTGATTGTAAGGTCGAGGAAACTGCTACCTAGCACAAGGTCTTTAAGATGTTTTCCTAAATTTTCTTCTAGTTGTTTTATGGTCTTGCCTTTTATATTTAGGCCTTTGATCCATTCTGAGTTGGTTCTTATGTAGGGAGTGAGATAGGGGTCCTCCTTCATCCTTTGGGGTATGGATACCCAGTTCTCCCAGCACCATTTATTGAAGACTGTTTTGCCCCATTAACATGGACTAGGCAGGTTTGTCCAAAACCAGTTGGCCAGAGAGGTTAGGGTTTCCTTCTGGACTCTCAGTTTTATTCCATTCATCAATGTGTCTCTCTTTATGCCGATACCACTGTAGCTTTGTAGTATGTTTCAAGGTCAGTTAATAAAAGTCCTCCCACATTGCTCTTCTTTTTTAGAATGCTTTAGGCTATTTGCATGCACTTTCCCTTTCAAATAAATTTGGTAATTTTCTTTTTTATTTCTGTAAAGTAAGCTTTTGGAATTTTGATCGGTAGTGCATTGAATCAATAAATCACTTTGGGTAGAATTGTCATCTTCATGATATTTAGTCTTCCAATCCGTGAACACGGAATGTCTTTCCATTTGTTTAGGTCTTTAATTTCTTTTAGCACTGTTTTGTAGTTTTCTGAATATGGGTCCTATACTTCTTTGGTTAAATTGATTCCTAGATATTTGAGCTTTTTGTTGCTACTGTATATGGAATTTTCCCCCCTGATTTCCTCCTCAGGTTGTTGAGTACTAAGTATAGAAACATTACTGACTTTTACTGTTGATCTTATATCCTACCACTCTGCTAAAGTTGTTTATTAGCTGAAGAGCTTTGTTGTAGGTATTTCAGAATTTTGTAAGAATTAGGATTATGTTATCTGTGAATAGTAATAGTTTTTTTAAAGGAGATACCAGGGATTGACTTTGTACAAAAAGCAGGTGCTCAACCACTGAGCTACACCCTCTCTGCTAGTGATAGTTTTACTTGCTTTTTTCATATTTGTGTGCCTTTTATTTTTAATTTTTTTTCGTGTCTAATTGCTCTAGCTAGAACTTCTAGCACAATAGTGAATAACAGTGTTAACAGTGGGCATCCTTGTCTTGTTCCTGCTCTTAGACGAAAGGTTTCAACCTTTTCCCATTGAGTACAACATTGGTTGTAGGTTTTTCATATATGCCCTTTATCATCTTGAGGAGTTTTCCTTGTCAAGAAAGGATGCTGAATCCTCTGCTTCAATATTTTGGAAGAGTTTAAACAGAATTGGTGTTAATTCTTCTCTAATGCTTGGTCGAATTTACCTGTAAAGCCATCTGGTCCTGGACTTTTCTTTGTTGGGAGACTTTTGATGACTGATTCAGTCTCTTTACATGTGTTTGGAGGGAGCTGACCTGGCTCAGTGGTTTGAGTGCCAGCTTCTTACATACAGGCCCCGGGTTTAATCCCCAGTCTCTTGGTACCTTAAAAAAAAAAAAAGAAAGTGATTGGCTTTTTAATGTTCTTATATTTCTTGTAGATTCAATGTAGGTTGTTTGTACATTTCTAGGAATTTTTCCATTTCATCTAGGTTATCTAGTTTGTTGGCATATGGTTTCTCATGATATCCTCTTATAATCCTTTTTTTTTTCTGTGCGGTCAGTTGTAACTTTGCGCCTTTCATTTCTGATTTTATTTATTTGCATCTTTTTTTGTTGTTGTTGTTAGTGTAGCTTACGGGTGTGTCAATTTTATCGATCTTCTCAAAGAGCCAGTTTTTAGTTTTGTTGATTTTTAATTTCTTAAAAATTCTCAATATCAGTTATTCCTGCTTCTAATATTTATTGTTTTTTTCCTTCTCCTTACTTTGGGAATGGTTTGCTGGTGTTTTTCTAGTTTCTCCAGTTGTTCAGGTAGATCTTTTATTTATTATTTATTTTTAGATCTTTGATTTAATTCTTTCCTTTTTTAATATAGGAGTTTGGGACTATAAATTTCCCTCTTAGTACTGCTTTTGCTGTATCTCATAAGTTTTGAATAGTTTTGTTCTTGTTTCCATTTGTCTCTGTTTATTAATTTCACTCAATATCTTCTTTGTCCCACTTATTATTTAGAAGCATGTTGTTTAGTGTTCCCATATTTGTGAATTTCCCCCTTTCCTGTCTGTTATTGATTTCCAGTTTCATTCCATTATGAGTTGAGAAGGTGCTTTGCGTAATTCCAGTCTTTTGATATTATTCACACCTGCCTTGTGACCTACCATGTGGTCTATTCTGGAGAAAGACTCATGAGCACTTGAGAAGAATATATAACCCACTGATTTGGGATGCAACATTCTGTATATGTCTAAGTGTGGCTCATTTATCATTTGTTCAATTTCTCTGTTGGTTTGTTGATTTTCTTTCTAGTTGTTCAGTCTAATGATGTGAGTAGTGAATTGAAGTCTTCCAGCTATTATTATAGAGATGTCTATTTCTCCCTTCAGAGTTTGCCTTCTGTATTTTGGGGCACCCTGGTTAGATGTACTTTCTTGCATTTAAAGTTTGTTTTGTCTGATATGTCTTTTTGTAGCCTTTCACTTTCTGCTGGTTTGTATCCCTGGGTCTACGGTGAGTCTCTTGTAGGTAGCAAATGATGGCTCATGTTTTTTTGTCCATTCTGTCAGTCTGTATCTTTTGTCCATGGTTTCTGACGAGAGATTGGTACTTAATCTTATTGAGGTTTCCTTTCATGGGATACATTGCTTTTCTCTTGCTTCTCTCAAAATCCTCTTTATCTCTGAAATTTATCATCTCTCCTTTATCATTTTTGTCATATTTTCCTTAAGCTCCTTTAATTGATTTAGATTTGTTTGATTATCATTAGTTAGTTGTCTTAAATCCTGTGTCTCATCAGGACTTTTGGCTGGACTGTATCTTCCTGTTCCTTAGTACGACTTTTAATTTTTTGCTGATGTCTAGGTATCTGAATATATTGGTGTTATAATCCGATAGTTAATTTTTCTTTCTTGCCTAGTGGTTTTATTTCACAGCTCATATTTGATTTTTGGTTCAAGTTATTCTGAATAAGTCTTTAAAATTACCCAGTTTAAATAATCAAAATTGGGCCAGGGACTCACTAATGGGGTGCCAATCCACTCCCAGGAGTGTTTTGGACAAGGGATTTCATTGCAGTTTCCCAGAAGGCCAGCAGATGGTGCTTGTCAGTGATTTTTCCCACAGGGCTAACTCTTTCAACCTCCACTTGCCCTTGAATCTGGTCTGGCCACAGCTGAAATTCAAAGGGGGCTCTGTGGGTCAAATTCTCTGAAGAGAAAGTACTCTTTGCCTTCTCCCACACCCTTCTTTCAAAGGAGAAAGAGGTATTCCCCTCTCAGTTGGCTGCAGTGGACCAGGGGTTTTATCCAGTGTTTATTTCGAGGGTGGATGATTATCGTCTAAGGGGGTTAGTAACATGATTTTATTTCCATTTCCTGGTCTCTCTGTCCCTTGCCCTCCTGGGGGCACGCAGCAGTCTCCTGGTGTGCAGGGCCCAGAGCATGTCCCTCGGACAGCTTTTTGCCCTTTCTTTGTTGTTTTTGCGGGAGAGTTGAGCCCTGCATATCGACTCTGACACCATCTTCCTGGAAGTCCCTTTGTTGTGCATTTTAGAGGGGGTAGCTGATAAGTTTATTATTGCTGTAGGAGAAAATAGGACCATTGTCGCCAGTTCAGTACCATTCCCCCCATTGTTTTAAAATTTTAGAACATTTTTGACATTGATAGAAAAATGATGAAAGATAATACTTAGCTCCTATCCACTACATTATTAACATCTTACATTTTTGTGGTACATTTGTTACAAATATTGACACTTTATTATTAACTGAAGTGCATACTTTTTTCAGATTTCCTTAGTTTCTACCCAGTAGCCAGATTTGTACCAGGATCCCATCCAGGGTACCTACCACATTACATTGAGCCATCATGTCTCCCTTAGACTTCTCTTGGCTGTGAGAGTTTTTCAGACTTTCCTTGTTTTTGATGATGTGTACATATTTTTTTAACTAACCAATGAAGTGTAGGAACAAGATTTGTCCCATGGGCTTTAAGTTTGCAGCTGTGGACTAAGTCCATACTAGGTGTGATGTCCTCATTTGGTTTCTAGTCACTCTGTGTATCTTCACTCTGTGTATCTTGAGTACTATATAAAAGAATCAAAATGGTAGGATTAGTTTGATATGTAAACTACAGAAAGAAGATGGAAATTTTCCCAGTATTTTTAATTTTAATATTAAGAATTATGTAACGCACTGTGTTTATAGATAAAAAGAGTCACTGATAACTACCATATGCTTAGTGTAACATGTTGATCTTTATCTAAATAGCATGTTGGCAGGACAGTGTTCATGAGCAGTTGAGGTAGGGAGACTGGTAGGTTGTTTGGATTCTGATAGGAGAAATATTGCCTAGCAGGTGAGATTACCACTATAAACACTTAGGTTGAGGAAATTTTTAAAAAAATTTTTAAAAGATTTATTTCATTTATTTCTCTACCCTTCTCCAACCCTGCCATCATCTGCTCTCTGTGTCCATTCGCTGTGTGTTCTGTGTCTGCTTGCATTGTCCGGCAGCACTGGGAAACTGCATCTCTTTTTAAAAAGTTTTTTTTTGTTGCATCATCATACTGCGTCAGCTCTCTGCATGTGTGGCGCCACTCCTGGGTGGACTGCGTTTTTCTCATGGAGGGCGGCTCTCCTTGCGCATGGGGCACCCCTACACGGGGCGCTCCTGTGTGGCACGGCATTCCTTGCACACGGCTGCACTGCATGGGGACCAGTTTACCATATGGGGCTTGAGGGTATTTTAACATTGTCTTTTACCTAACCTTGATTCAGGATTTGTGTAGCAGAGATTGCAAACTGACAGCTGGTGGTGTTTTAATGGATTAAACTAACTGTATTTCATGAAAAGAATTTAAGTGCTGTAGATAGACAGATATTGTCCACTCTTGCTGCTATCTTGGCTTTGCTTATGATGGGAGATTTCTGTTTGTGGTATTTGTAGGGTATGTCCTGGAGCAGCTGTGTACTTGAATAGTATATCATATTTCTAGCATTATTTGCTTGGGGGAAAAATGGTATACATCTCTTGGTGGAAACATCAAGTCACCCATTAATTATACCTATGTAATTAATATAGATATAATTAATATATTTATTATTGTCCAAATTGGGGCATTTTGAATGAAATTACTTATTAGACCCAGGCAATAGGTTTAAACCAGCATTACTCCAGGCAAATTGGGACATTTAGTCAACCACACTAATTATGTATATTTTTAGACTCTTTGGTGTGGTTCTTTATGTTTTCAAAGTGAAATAATGTATTTGAGCTTTTGAATGTTCAAAAATTTAAAGAGTAGTTCTATCTGAAAGACTTAGGTTTTACAACTTTTATAGAAACCAGTAACTAGAACTGCTGATTTAATATTTGATTTGAATATTCCTTTTATGTGTTTCATTGATCCTATATTATTTTCCATTGTTTAATTTTAATACATATAAGGTGAAAAGAAAACATGCCAAATTATTAGAATAATTAGAATAATTATTGGAATTTGTTAGAATAGTGTTTCATAATGACTTCTTTATGTTTTTTCATGTAATGAATGAAGCCCCCTATTTTTCTTTTGTCCTATGAATCATTACTTAACATTTCATTTCTGAAATCTGTTAATGTAGCTGAAAAAGTGCAGTTTCATACTGCAGCCCTGAGGATGCAATATGCTTTTCTTCAGAATTATTTTTGGCAGAAACTGCATAAACATGAATTAATAGCATGAATCAACAAGGAGAGAAGGCCTTTAAAAAGGATGACACCCGTTTTTCTGGAAATTTTCTATTTTATTCCATGCAGAGTACTTTGAACCCCAAACTCTAAATTTTATTTTTTTCTGTAACAGAATGTTGGTTGTTAAGTATGGTAGTTCTTTCGTGGAAATGTGAAATGTGGTCTGTTATTCATTTTAGGGTGTGGCTAGAAATATGTTGTATGTGGGTCTATTAAAATTATTTTAAAAGATACCGAAGTGTGCTATTTATATTTCTAAAAATTAATACATTTATATTTAGGCATTTTTTTAAGAAACTGTTAATTTAAAGCTCAGTTCTATTATCTTATTCTGTCAAAACACAACTATAAAATGTTGCATGTCAGTTGGATAAACGTAGCTTAAGAGAATGAAAATGAGACTCAAAGTGGTCTTTTCAGAATGATTATTTAAAATTATAATTTTCTAAAAATTCCTCCAATTTTTAGAAGTCGCTGGAGTTCAGGAGTGGGTGGAAGTGGAGGTGGATCCTCTGGTAGGTCATCAGCTGGAGCTCGAGATTCCCGCCGACAGACTCGAGTTATTCGGACAGGACGGGATCGAGGGTCTGGACTTCTGGGCAGTCAGCCCCAACCAGTTATTCCAGCATCTGTCATTCCAGAGGAGCTGATTTCACAGGTAGGGATATTAGAGAATACTTAACAGGACAAGGTGAGGTTTAATGAATATGGCAGACAATAGTCTTGACTCATCCTTAACTGTGAAATAACTGCTGTTCTGTAAGATCCTAGATTTTGATAAAGGCTGTAGCCAAAAGGAAATGAGCATAGCCCTCTACTTTGTTTTTTTTATTTCAGGCCCAAGTTGTTTTACAAGGCAAATCCAGAAGTGTCATTATTCGAGAACTTCAGCGAACAAATCTTGACGTAAACCTCGCTGTAAATAATTTACTTAGCAGGGATGATGAAGATGGAGATGATGGGGATGATACAGCCAGTGAATCTTACTTACCTGGAGGTTGGTGGATCATTATCTAGGTTTTTCCATCTCTGGAATACTCTTTTTAGGGAATGGAATTTTAAAGAACAAACAATTTTCTGTCTTTTCTTTCCAAGGTGGTAGATAATTCTCACTACAGTGCTTATTTCATTGTAAAGTTCCTTTTAAGGAAAATGTGGAAATGTTTTTGCTCTGTGGACTTTTGTTTGGTCCCAGTGAAGTCATGGATGTATGTGTGTGGCTTTATCGCTGGCTATCAGATAACTCTGGAATGTTAGTTTCTGGTGCCCTTACTATGGAATTGTTTAATATCATTGAGCTACAATTAGATTTTTTACTGTTATCCCTGTGATGTATTATACTTTAGTGATCCTTTTTGCTTATGACACTTAAGCACGTAGTTAACTAACAAGTATCCATTTGTTGTTTCCTGAATTTTATGTTAAAAATGTTAACTTTATTTCCTAGATAATTTTTACTTTTTTCCCTTCAGGTAACATAAATAGTCACTGATTTTAATCTATTTCAATATTCAGACATAGTTCAATGGCCTACAGATGTTCTCTGTAGCTGCTTCATTTATATTTGTTTGTTTCTATTTACAGAGGATCTTATGTCTCTTCTTGATGCTGACATTCATTCTGCCCACCCAAGTGTCATTATTGATGCGGATGCCATGTTTTCTGAAGATATTAGCTATTTTGGTTACCCTTCTTTTCGTCGTTCATCACTTTCCAGGCTAGGCTCATCTCGAGGTAATTTTGCATTTATTTCTTTTTTGATCACTGGCTGGCTGTATGGAGAGATAGTGGCATCACTGTATTTGTACTTTTTATGTTGCATTGGATAGAAAATTACTTATTAGTGCTTTTGGATGCCCTGAATTAAAACTAGGTATTTTTGTTTTTGAAGAGCCATGGTATTATCTTAGAGATGATCTTATCTATATTGTGGAGGGCTATGACTTACCTAATTAGGAATGTTGATTCTGAAATAAAAGCAGAATTCAACTTTATAGTGAGATGCAGCATTTGGAAAATAGGTCTCCTTATTTTATTTGATTAAAATACAGTTACTGTTCTGTTTTTTAAAAATCCTGGCTAGATAGAATATGAAAAAAAAGTGATTAGACTGGGCTTAGCCAGTAATAAACAGAAATCTTTATTTTTTATGCTATTTTCAAAAGTTAAATCCTTAAAAGATGTAGTACACAGTAGGAGTCAGAGAAGATTTTTAAATCATTGATATAATCTCTCTATATATTGGTTAACTTTAGCTTGCATTGTAAATTTAATTTAATTTATTTAGTTTAATTTTAAAATTTATTATTTTTTGGCTTTTATAAAGATTATTTACTTGGTGTAAAAGCTTACAGTCCCAAGGCCATGGAAAGTCCAACTCAAGTACCCTAAGAGGTGCTTTTTCACCAGAGTCAGCTGCCACATGTTAAAGTAGGATGGCGGGCGATCTCTGCCTGGTCTCTCAGGGCTTTCTTTCTTTTTTTTTCTTTTATTGTCTTTTATTATTTTTAAAGATAAATCGATCACACAAAATGTTACATTAAAAAAACATAAGAAGAGGTTCCCACATACCCCACTCCCCACCACCCCTGTAAATTTTAAAAGTCAGTATTTTTACTTTTTAGAATGTAAAATTGTTTGAATCAAATAACAGTCAAGAATTCGCTATCTTATTTGGTTGTAATTAGTGGACTGAGGAAGAGGCCATGTTATTTTAAGATTTTCCTGTAAATATCTAGGGTTTAAAAAGCAGAGTTTTAAAATAACACACTGATAATGATCTTTTTTTTTTTTTGAGGTACCAGGGCTGGGGATTGAAATCTGGACCTCATGCGGGAAGCCAGTGCTCACCCACTGAGCCACATTGGCTCCCCTGAGTTGGGTCTTTTTTCTCTTTGTTTGTTGGCTTGTTTTTTGTTTTGTTTTGTTTTTAGGCAGCGGGGACAGAACCCAGGACCTCCCATGTGGGAAGCAGGTGCTCAGCTTCTTGAGCCACATCTGCTCCCTATGGTGATATTTTTAATATATTGAAATTTATTATGTTAATAGCTTTATAAATTTAAAAACACATACATCCTTTACTGCCTTAAATGCATTGTATTGCATTTTCAAATATTCAGTATCTGATGCAAAGAACTCCTTTTGACTTTTTCCCTTTTTTCTTTTCCTGAGGTCATTCTATGTAGGTATTACTTTTAGTTTGAAGCTTCATAAAATGGCTGGTGTTTGACCATTTTGGACCTGCATAAATGGCAATTTTGTTTGGTTCAACTTAATATTGTTTGTAATCCTTATTATCCGTCTTAGAAAGTTTATTTTGATTATCTTTTAAAAAATAATGTGTAAGCAAACTCAAGGAAACTGGCTTTAGACAGTTTGTAGGCCACTTGGAAGGAAAACATTTTGGTAAGGAAATCTTTATATATAGCCTTTCTTATTCCTCAAAATTTTAAAAAAGAATTATTCATAAAAATCAAACCCTATAAATTACTCCAAACAAGGTCTTGAATTATCAAAAGCTTTGTAGTTAGTTTATTTTGGGGGAGTGGATGTAGCTCAGTGGTTGAGCGCCTATTTCTCATGTATGAGGTCCCAGGTTCAATCCCTGGTACTTCCTTAAAAAAAAAAAGTTATAATTAGTTTATGTCTAATGGAGTGATAGTTTAGCCTTTACAAGTTGATATTTTAGCCTTTACAAGTCTTTTTTGTGCATTTAAAAAAATAGCAATGCTCTTTAATAAATACCCCTTTATTGGCTTGTATATATTTATCTAATGTGTTGAAATTCTAACATATTATGCAAATTTTCTAATAGATAAAGAAATTAAGGTAAGCATTTCTAATGAAAGCCAAGATTTTAAGATTTCATTTAAAAAAAAATTCTAAATTCCACTTTAAAATAGAGCAATTCTGCTCTATTTTAACCTATAGTTGGATACAGGAAAGTCTGCCTCTACATAGTCCAAAATATACTAGCATATATAATTCATTTGAAAGGGTTAGCGTTTTGAATGTTGCATGTCAGGCTTATTAGATAAACATTTATATTAAAATTTTTTGAGTAGCTCAACTGCTGTTAGTTGCATCCCGAAGGGTCTTTACTAGAGAGTGGCTTACTTTTATCCCACTGGTGTGACCCAATTGCATACCAGTTCTCCTTCTTCCCTTAGAGAGAGACTCTGAACTCTTGCGTGAACGTGAATCCGTTTTACGTTTACGTGAACGAAGGTGGCTTGATGGAGCCTCATTTGATAATGAAAGAGGCTCTACCAGCAAGGAAGGAGAGACAAACTTGGATAAGAAGAATACACCTGTTCAAAGTCCAGTATCTCTAGGAGAAGATTTGCAATGGTGGCCTGATAAGGTATTTAGAGAAAATCCATACGCCTTCATTTAAATTGATTCATGGCATTTCCCCTCACCCCCTTTATTTTCCCAAAAAGCTTTCTTTTTATTTGCTTTGCATTTCTATACTACTGGTCAAAAAAATAATAAGCATGCACATAAAGTGATGTTTTGTTTTGTTTTCAAATATAAGTTAGAACATCTTTATTTGGAACTGCATGAATCATCTTGATGGGATGTTTACTATACTATTTTTCTTCCTATCTGATGAAGTAAATCAGAGAAATTGGGATGGTAGTTCTATATAACATATCAGCGGTCTGTTTCCGAACTTCTTTCTTGTCATAACTATGCTGATGACTGATGGTATATTCTTTGATAGGAATTTGTTTTGTAATGTTAAATGAACCCTAGTTAGAAAAGAAGACTGGCTTTAGGTTTCTGCAGAGTGAGTTTATAGTCCTTGACACAGTATGCATTGTCAGGGCAAGATGAGGATGAAGGATCTATGTTTCTGTGATTAATTAGCTGCCCCATAAACAGTGAATACTGGCAGGCCCTCTGCCATGAATGCTGTGAGAGACCAAGCAGGGTGAATAGAAATGGACTGGGGGAACTTTGCTGTACATCCTGATGAGCAGTACAGTGAATGGCTTCTAGAAAGCACCTAGGATTTGTTAAATTGGTTTGAATCATTAAAAATCCATCACTGCCATAGAGTTGATTCATCCTATTGATGGTGCATAAATTTCCCTGTCTTAAGTGATTGATAATTCATCTTCAAAGGCTCCTATGGGAAACTGTATGTTTTTCACCTGGGTCCCCTGGTGTCTCTGCTCTCTAACCTCCCCCCACCTGTTTCAGTTTCTTATTCCTGAGCCAGTAGGATAGGAAATTTTCTTAAGTGCAAGGAAACTAAAAGAAGATGAGAATTCTGAGGTTAACCTCTCTCAATAAGGAAAATCTGATAAAGGATTTATTTTCTCCTTGAATTTGAATTTGGAATATTAAAAGAAAATAATATTTAACTTTCTGAACTTGTTTATTTTTCCACAGTTGTGATCTTGATGTAGTTAATTAATTTTCCTCTGTATTCAGTTCATGTAGAAAGTTTGAGTGCATGAAGGAACGTGAATTTTAATCAGTCTCTTTGGAAGCTAAGATTATTCTGTATTCTCTGGCAGCTGCTGAACTTCTTAATTGTGTTTTCTTATTTCTGTGAAACTAGAAATGTCCCAAATTCTACTTTTACTTCATATGTTAGAAGGTGATTTAAAAACAATTTTATTTTTTGTTCACTGTTTCCTATTTCTATTGTCTAGAGCATAATAGGGCTGTGTCTATTTCATATTGACAGAAAGTAATAGAGGATTTATGAATCATGTTTCAATTGTGCCATCATATATGTATTTGTTCAGACTCCTTATCATATATTATTATTGATTTATGAAAGTATCTTATTTGAAGAGTACAAGTTTAGCAAGCTTTTTTCTAGGTCCATGTACACTGCTAGATTTAGCCATTCTTTGGTGCCTTTATTGGTAAGTCTGTTTTTAGGTGCAACTTGTCCTCAGAGACAATTATTTAAGGACATCATGGTATCTTGACACTGTAGAGACCTTAGTATGTTATTTTCTTCTTGGTTTGTTTAGACTTTGAATGAATGGAAGAATGATAGTATGTGAAGCAAAGTGTATCCTACCTAAAACTTTTTTTCCTATTCAATAAACATTAAAATTTAAAATAGCATCTTTATAAAGAAATACTTTTTATTAGCTCATGATTTGAATCTAGACATCAGAGATTTCAGTTTAGGGAAAGAAAACAACTTAAATATTTATATGAATTATTCTTTGAATTAAATGTCAAAGCTGGTATAAAAATGTAATTGGAAGTTATTGTAGGGATGTTGGAAGTTGCATGGGGAAGCGGACTTAGCCCAATGGATAGGGCATCCGCCTACCACATGCCAGGTCCGTGGTTCAAACCCTGGGCCTCCTTCACCCGTGTGGAGCTGGCCCATGCGTAGTGCTGATGTGTGCAAGGAGTGCCGTGCCACACAGGGGTGTCCCCCACACAGGGGAGTCCCCCGCACAGGGGAGCCCCACGCGCAAGGAGTGTGCCCCATAAGGAGAGTTGCCCAGTGCGAAAGAAGAGTGCATCTTGCCCAAGAGTGGAGCCGCACACATGGAGAGCTGACACAGAAGATGATGCAACAAAAAGAAACACAGGTTCCCAGTGCCGCTGATAAGGATGGAAGCAGTCACAGAAAAACACACAGTGAATGGACACAGAGCAGACAACTGGGGCGTGGGGGAGAAGGGGATGGAAATAAATTAAAAAATAAATCTTTAAAAAAAAAAAAAAAGAAAGTTCCATGAAGATAGAGGTGAAAGTCATTCAATCAGTATTAATTTAGTAACATTGGTTAAATACTTTCTGTATGCTAGGCCTTTTACTAGGCATTAGGGTAACAGTTTTGTAGGAAAGCAGAAAAATGTAGGAAATGTAAGAAAGCATTAATATGTTAGAATAAGTACCATAGTAGAATTAAGCATAAGAGTCTTTGGTAGTCACAAGAGCCACATAGAATGATTACTAAAAGTTAGAGTTTATATTCTCCCCCTGCCACTTACTTAGCAGTGTGACCCTGTTAAATTCTTTAACCCTCTCTGTAAAATGGGGATCATAATGGTTTCAGTCTTTTGAGATTACTGTAAGAATTAAATGAGTTGTAAAGTGTAAAGGGCAAAGAGTTACTTTAGGTCATAGATGGGTTCGAACCCAGTGGGTTTGGGTATTCTGTGTAGGTCCGTGTGGCGATAGTATTTTGTGTACTTTATTCTCTGCTAGTAGAGTATTGGTCACAAGCTGAAAAGATACAGACCATACTCCTTTTCTGACTGGACTAGAATATAAATTATGAGAAATTTCATTACAGCAGTAATTTAGCATAATAGGAAATCACCAGGCAGTCTATATGTACTAAAGTGAGAAGCAGAGTGTCTGTCTCTTCCTGTAAGTCTGTAATGTTCAGAGTTAAACTAGCTAAGTTTTTACTGGTTTCTGAACAGTTTTATCAAAAAATGTATCCACTTCCTTGAACTTCTCGTAATTTTGTTTTTCTTCCAGCATCTTCCCCTCCCCTAAACATCTGTCCATCCACCCATCCATCCATTCATCCATCCTTACTTTCTGGCTTGTTTGTTCATTGTACTTTGTATCTTCTGGAAGTAGCTTTGTTAATTCAGTTACTTTGATGAGAAGATGTAATCTTTCAATTAGGTGGTTGTCTAAACAGGGCTCCAGTTTCACTTGTCATTTCAGGCATTTGTTAAGTTTATTTTTCTCAGACTAGAAGTTTAATTCTATTTGCTGAATGTCCTCATGTAAATTGTGACTATGGGGGAGCAGATGTAGCTCAGCGGTTGAGCACCTACTTCCCATGTACGAGGTCTCAGGTTCAATTCCTGGGACCTCGTTTAAAAATTGTTACTATGTATGTATTTTACCAGCCTGTGTCCAATAAGAATCTAAAATGACTTAGAAGGGAGATATGCAATTGTGTAGTACTAAGACCATTAAAACTAGAGTGCAAAGATAAGAGAAAAGCTAAGTAATAATTGTTACAGGAAGAGAAGAGCGAGAAATTACAAAGGAATCCATGCCAAATAATCTGTTGAAGCTATTCTGCGTTCTAGCAGAACAAACCCTTTCAGTTTAAAGGGTGCACACATACTTTATTTTCAGTAAGCTCCTGGAGAAGAGTTTTTTAAAAATTATTATTTTTTATTTTATTTTTTTAGTTAGGCCAGTGAAAAGAATTTATTTGGGAAAAGGGGGAAAGAGCAGAGCTTGCTGAGAAGTGGGAGAGAAGGACAGAAATACACATTGAGATTTGGGGCAGGCTCCTCTAGGCAGAGAGAGCCAGAAGAGCTTTTTGAAAATAGTGCAGTGGGTGATGAAGAAATGAAACTAATTCAGTAAGTCAGTACTGTTAATTTAAAATCCCATCCCTCTACTATTATTCTGCATCTATTTCCATGTGTTCTAGAGGAAATACATAAATTTATTCCTACCAGCTTTTCAAATTGTAAAGTTATATGTTCTCAGTTTCTTTGAATGATGTTGAGAGGAAACACATAGCTTTCTGACATTGGCTCTTAAGCTATTTAAAGCAGCCTTGTTGGAACCAGTTGTTCACACTCGGTCATATTGCTTTGCCTTCTTGTGGCTTCCACACTTACGAGAGAATGAAGGCAAAGGGTCTAGTAGTGGAGGTTGACAGGTGGGGTTGTCTTTGTTTTCTTCACTGACATTGGGAAACTTCTAGGAAATAACCTGCTTTAACCAGGTGGCTCACAAATGTAATTTATTTATTTAATGAAGAAAAAAATAACAAATAATCATAAAAAGGAAAAGAAGAGACCGTGCAAAAGGGGAATATAGAAAAGTAGCTTAGGCAAAGAGAAATGAGGTGTAAAGAAATATGTTTTGTGTATGAGGTATAAAGAAATATTATAAAATAAAAAATGATTAGTTGAATTCTGTCTATTTCAGCCATAATCCATAGTACATTGGACTGAGTGGAGTTGTAGCTGGTACTTACGGTAAGACTAGCTTTTGGTGATAGGAGGGGGGGAAAGGTGAAAATTTACTTTTTTGGTGGAAAATTTAGGAATAAAAAGACCAACTTTTTCAAAATACAAATTACTGAATGTAGTAGGTATAGGCGTAGGAGTTGATATTGCTGTGCTGAATGATTTTTTACGCTTTGGCCATTAGGTTATTTCTATCATATTTTTAATAGTCTGTCTCCCTTTGGGAAGGGATTTCTAGTTTAATTGATAACCTGTTTATTTTATTCAGATAGTTGCTGATTTACTGATTAGATTCAACTTCAAACGATAGCATTTTTGTTTAAAAAAATAGAGCTACAAATTATTGATGTTTAAAGGAAACATGCATGCCTACTTTTTCCAGTTGGCTTGAAGCAGTCCCCACCTTGCTCAGAAGCTGCTGTCGGTCTTCCATTAAAACAATAAGCATTGTTTTCTATGACACTCATTTCTCATAGAAATGAGTGAGCTAAAATTCTGCCTTTTTGTTTGTGCTTCTCTAAATACAAATAAGCTTTTCCATGGACAAATCTGAAGTAGCCAAGTGTAATAGGAGGCTGGGATCTTAGGGTAGAGCTATTATCTTGACATTGGAAGTACCTCTAACAAGTTAAGATATTCTCTAGACTGGAAGTATCGTTTACGTTGTCTCAAGGGTACTTACACATTACTTAACCCAAAAAAATGTAGAAACTTTGTAAACATTTAGATTTACATATTTTAAATATTATATTCTTTTTAAAGTCTGATTTATATTCTTTTGTACTTAGACATTGACATATGTTTGGCTTTTCTTTTAAAGATTTATTTTTAATTTATCTCTACTCTCCCTCCTTGTTTGTGCTTGCTGTGTCTATTCATTTTGTGTTCGTCTTTTTTTTTTTTTTTTTAAAGGATTTATTTATCCCCCACCCCCCCAATCTTCTTGTTGTGTGCTCATGTTCCTTTTAGGAGACAGTGGAATGAAATCAGGGACTTCCGATGTGGGAGGGGAGGCACCTCATCACGTGAGCCATTTCTGCTCCCTGCTTTGTTGTGTCTCTCATTGTGTTTTCCTCCTGCATCTCTTTGTTTTATCATCTAGTTGCATCAGCTCACTACACCAGCCTATCACGTCAGCTCACTATCTTGTCTTTTTTAGGAGACACTGGGAACAAAACCTGGGACCTCCCATGTGTTAGGCAGAAGCTCAATCACTTGAGCCACATCTCCTTCCCTCTTTGGCTTTTGAAAATTACTTGATTTTACTTGGGCAGTTTGTTGTAAGAAATGTCTGATAAATACATAAATACATACTCAGTGAGATCCATTTTCTTGAAATTACTAATGCTATCATTAAAGGAAATGGAGATTCCCCCTAGCCCATCTGTGTTATTGGTCAGGTTTCACAAAATATGCAACCAGTACACCCTCTAGTGGTTTTTGTTTTTCTTATCAGTGTTTTACAATACATTGATTTATTCTGGTGTACTGGAAATAAAAACTGAATTAGTGTTCACAGCCCCAAGTTCCAGGTCCCAATTTGGCCATTTACTAGTTGTGCGACCTTTTGCAAGCCAGTCATCTTTACCGAAGCCTGTTTTCTCACCTGTAATATGGGAAAATATTGTCTCACAGACTTGTGGTCAGTAAACACTATAAAACATATAAACGTGTTTTATTCTAAATATGTATTAGGTGATAGAAATTATATCTTAAAAATTTGCCTACATTCAGCAATTTGAAGTGGTCAACAAGAAGTAAACATTAAAAATCCTTAAAAAGTCAAAAGTAATATGCTTCTTGTAGAAAATATATGGGTACTTTAAAAAATAATTACCCACAACTGCCTCTAAAGAATCTTTATTAGCATTTTGGTATACTTGCAGTGTTTCTCAGTGTATATGTGTGTGTTTATTTTTTCCCTTATGAAAAAGGACAGGAAGTAGGGACAGCTGGGGAGGTGGAATAGAAACTACTCAGGGAAGAGATTCTGTTCTTAAAAGTTTTCCATGTATTCTGAAATTTAGAATATTAGCTATTGTCCCTGAGATTGTGATTCAGGTATAGCATTGAGTGTAGGCCAGATCAGTGCAAGGGCAGTCTGCAGGTCTGATAGCAAAGTACTGCTGGTGATTTTTCCAGCATCTTTCTTTGATTGGTGGTTGTACCACCCATCTACATTGGTCCAAAATGGGCTTTCAGGGCCACATGTTGCCTCTGTCTGACTCCTAAGGATGCTCAGTTGGCTCATGGAGGATTTATCCATCCTGCAGAGTATTGGCCAATCTCTGAAGGATATAGACAAAGTCATATCCTTGTGCCATCATGCTTGTGCTAGAGGGATGATTTAGGACTATAGGCACAGCACTTGCTTGAAAAGTTGGAGTTGATTTATTTGTTCATCCAATAATCATTGTATTCCCACTGGGTAACCATGTGCCAAACTGGTCTCTGGGAATGTAAAGGTAACTGACATAGTTCAAGAAACTCCGTGGGAAAGAAAAATATTCAACACAATATTTGTTCACAGGTGATCAGTGCTAGACTTAAAGTATGGATAAAGTGCTGTAGGAATCCAGAGTGGTGAATGACTTAACACCACCTGAGAGATGTGGCAGAGGCGTCACTGGTGACATTTAGGTAGCATTTTTAAGGTTAAATAGGCATTGACAAGAATGCAGAGTCATTCCAAACATGCTAAGAAGGGGCCTATAATCATGAAAGGTTACGGTTGTATTTGTTGGAACAGTGAGAACTTCAGAATCGCTACTGTGTGGTGGGGAGTAGGAGAATTAGCATAGAACAAGACTGTAAAGGGCTCTGGATAGCTTACAGTGGAGTTAAGATGTTCTGCAGTCGGCAGGATGTGGCATGATGAGATTGGTAGAGTGTTGTTTCTTGTGTGTGCTTTTAAGGCCAATACTAGGAGCATCGTTGAAGAAAGCTAGGAATGGGGAAAATGTAGAGTCATTTATGAGTCTGGTAGAATTGTTAAAGGAATTGTGAGGGTCTCAACAAAAGCACTGGAGACAGAGAAAGGGAAGAATCTGAGAAATTTGAGACACAAGTGCAGCACTGGTTTACTAATTGATGTATGGATGAGAGAAAAGGAGTTGAGGAGAGCTCTCAGAGTCCCATGTCTGTGTCTCCCATTAGAGAGTGGGTGGTAGACATTATTTATAGGGATAGGTACTACAGAGGTGGCATATCTTTGAAGGGGATGATGGATTCACATTGCGTGTGGTGCTTTTGTGCTGGGTAGATAGCTCTTGCCTGTAAGTCTGGAGGTAGAAGTGTATACACTTCAAAGTACAGTGCTCTAATGGATGCAGTCACTTAGGCTGAGGTTGGACCATAATTTGAAAAAAGGAACAAGGACAGAATCTGGAGCAGGAATGCATGGTGGTGCTAGGGAGATGGAGAAAATAATCATTGAGGTAGGAGGATCAGTAGAGAGTGGTGGCTTGGGAACCAGGGGAAAGGAGAGGTCGAGAAGTGATGATGGATGGGGTCAAATGGTACCAAGAATTTAAAGAGAAGATGGAATGATTAAATACATAGGGCATTACTTTGGCAGTTGGAAATGGCATTTATATCCTTTAATAAAAGCTGTTTAGGTGAATCATATGCAGGTAATAATTCACTGTGTGATGAGTGGGACTGAAGGAGAGACTGGTTTGGATGGTTTTGGGGGGAATATAGAAAAGGGGTTTTATCCGGTGTGTGGGAGATTATGATTTTAGAAGAGCAGGGCAGTACTTTCTCTGAGATGGGGGAGGGAAAGAGGTGACAATGGTGCTTTCATAAGTAAATATACAGAAGTAGGAATATTTGGGAAGCTTATGTCTGGGAGCTATAATTTTCTGGTTGAGTAGGCGATTAAGTCAGGGGAGGAGAGTAATCAGTTGAATTTAAGTGAGCACTTACTTGCATGGGCTCTGTGCTGTGCACATTATATATGTCACCTCATTTAACTTATATACCCCCCTCCCCAAGGAAAGTATTATTACTACACCCACTTTAGAGATGAATAAATGTGTTCAGAGAAAATTGCATATTTTGCCTTAATTTATAGACTTAAAAGTTTTGGTCTCATTCATCTATCATCCTTAATTTTTTAACAAAGGGTTTAAGAAGACAGTGTGGGGTTGAAATGATAAGATTTGATGCAGCTGCTGTGGAGAAAGTAGACTATAGTTTCAGGTACTTATGGTGAAGGGAAGAGCAAGATTTCTGGCAGAATTCCAAACCCGCTCTCCCTCTAACCTATTTTACCATTATAGTATTACAAAGCTTGGCAGGCTTCACAAGCTAAGCTGAGCACCATAACCCATTTTGACTGAATAAGGTAGGAATTTAGCAGAAAATCAGGAAGCCACTATGAGTTTGGCATATCCTGGAGGCAGAACTGGAGATAGAATTCCAGAGAGAGCAGAGAAGTGTAGAGACCAATAGCAAAAAGTATAACCTAATATCTGTTGCTGGCAAATTTCTCCATGAGGTTACTGGGTAGCTTCATGGCTCTTATCACACTCTCATGTTTTAAGAAAATTGTTGTTGATAATGATTATTTACATTTATGATCCAGGATTTTTATAATTTAGTTGAATTCCAACTCATGAACTTTTCACCTTAAAAAAAAAAATAACGGACATTTGTTTCTGCAACTTAGACTATAGGAAAGGGATCTTCTCTTTGAACACCTGACTTTACTGTTTTAACTTCTCATTCTGTTGTTTGTTTGCTTTTGGCTTCATTCACTCAACACATTTATCAGGCACCTACTATGTGTGGCTAGGCACTATTCTAAGTGCTGGGGATACAGTGAACAAAACAAAACTTACACTTTAGTGACGTAGACTACCAAACCAGGTACAAATTATATGTCAGATTGTGATAGGTTGTGTGAACTAAAAAGAAAGCAGGGCAAGAAGATAGAAAATGAAAGTGGTGGTTTTGTAGAGTGTGTGGTTAGAGATGGTTTCATTTGAACACAAGAGTTGAGTAAAGAGAAGGGAGTGAGCCACCTGGAAAGAGAAATACAGGCAAAACAGCAAGGACACAACAGTCCTAGGGTGAGACCAAGGTGTCCAAATCAGTAGGTTAGGAAATGTTTTCTTTTTAACGTTGCATTGTTTTTATTATAGGATGGAACAAAATTCATCTGCATTGGGGCTCTGTATTCTGAACTTTTGGCTGTCAGCAGTAAAGGAGAGCTTTATCAGTGGAAGTGGAGTGAATCTGAGCCTTACCGAAATACACAGGTGTTTTATTATATTAAATCTTGTATCAAATATCTCTACATATCAACAAATAAAATAGTAATCATTTTTCTTATGTTTTTGAAGAATCCTTCATTGCATCATCCACGAGCGACATTTTTAGGATTAACCAATGAAAAGATAGTCCTCCTGTCTGCAAACAGCATCAGAGCAACTGTAGCTACAGAAAATAACAAGGTATGAAACATTTTGCATTGATAAAATTTTATGCTTAAATTCTTGGTTTTCTTCCTCTCTCTGTCCTTTCCCAATCTTTTCATTTCTGTCTTTCTACCTAGATCCATAAATACAAACTCTTTCACGCCTTAGGACAGTATTTCAGTGTGTACTTTTTGTTGTTGTTGTTGTTGGCTACCTTATCTCTGAACTATAATCAGACTTTTAGAAGCACCATTCTACTTTAAGGGAAGGGAAAATTGTTCAAGGTAAGTGCTAAGAATAGAGGAAATAGGTGAAAAACTATAAAATAAAGATTGAGAAAGTATGGATATTATACATTATGTTATCAGTTTGGCTTTAGAGTGACTAAATTCTTTTAAAAATTGTTAGCAAATGTTTATTTTTGATTAATGCCTTAAAATGGATTTAATTTATACTTTAGACATTTACTCCATAGCTGTTATTTTGATTTCTGTGTGTGAAGAAAGTATTTTAATTTCTGGTCTTATTATGAATCTTTTGTAAATTACAATTATTTTCTAGCATTAAAACATTTTAGTGTTCTAACCTATAGAATATGTCTGTCTTACCCTAGTTTTGACAAGAATCCTTTTGAAAAGATTACTTGTTTCTTGTTTTTATTTAAGATTCTAATATTTATTTCTTTAGGTTGCTACATGGGTGGATGAAACTTTAAGTTCTGTGGCTTCTAAATTAGAGCACACTGCACAGACTTATTCAGAACTTCAAGGAGAACGGATTGTTTCTTTACACTGTTGTGCGCTTTACACCTGTGCCCAGCTAGAGAACAATTTATATTGGTGGTGAGTGTCATGGGGAGGAGGAATTTCTTATTATTGAATGCTTTTATTTGCATAAATAAATGCTTTTCATAGTGGAATGCCTACATGAGAAGGTCAATCAAAAGGTAATGCTCTATAGAGGGGGAAATTCAACTTGGAGCAAAGTATAATAGTAAGAAAAAAAAACAAAAACAAAGAAAAGCTCATAAAAGTAATGGATACTTGGTGAATGCAATGATGAGATTTTAGCAAAGTATAAAGTAGAAACAAAAATCACCTATAATCTTACAAGCCAAAGATAACTACTGTTAACATTTGGGGGTATTTTATAATCTTTTATTCCAACCTATAAACATGTACTTTGTTTTTATATAATGGGAAATGTAGGTAATCGTGATTGCTTTTTTATTCAACCATATTAATTTATATTAATTTTGTAAGTTATTAAAGTATTTCATTATATGTTATCTATGCTTTACTTAATTAACCTATATTCTTAAAAAGGTGGTTAGATGTATTATGTATTTATTCTCTATATGTTTTAAGGAGTTGTCAGTAAATTTGCATTATAGACATATATAGGGGAATCTTGTAATGAAGTAAAATCATTTTGAAGAGAAAAATCAAGTGATGGATTTCCTATAAAACTTAATATTGAGGTTTTAATAAAAATGTACCTAATTATTTATTAAACCTATGAACAAGTTAAAATAAATAATAAGTTGCAAATGTTAATATTGTTCTGAAGCAAAAGTACTGGAGAAGGAATATACCTCAAATGCTTAAATGATAGTATGTGTAATATCACATTTATTTAATGGGTTTCTTTGCTGCTTGTTTGACCAATTTGTGTTTTTCCCTTTCAGGGGTGTGGTACCTTTTAGTCAAAGGAAGAAAATGTTAGAGAAAGCTAGAGCGAAAAATAAAAAGCCCAAATCTAGTGCTGGTATTTCCTCAATGCCGAATATCACTGTTGGTACCCAGGTTAGTGATTAAAAGTAAGCCTGTCCTAAGGAACAATGTCTCTTTTCAAAATCATTTTCTGGGGGAGCCAGTGTAGCTCAGTGGTTGAGCGCTGGCTTCCCTCATATGAGGTCCCTGGTTTAATCCCTGGCCCTGGTACTTAAAAAAAAAAAAATCATCACTGTCTTCCCCTATAAGCAATTTTATAAGGTAAACATTATATGAGGGAACCAGGTTCCACTAAGATGTGTCACATCACTCTTCATTTGGCAGTTGAGTAATGTTGTATAGCTTCTGGCCCATTCAGTGTTCAGAAGGTTTCCCTCTTGGGCTGTGTCCCCAGATTTGCCTGGCTTTAAGAATCACCTCGTATGTACTTAACAAATGCAATGGATGTGTCATGATGATGGGAGTGAGTGTTGCTGGGGGGGGGGGAGGGGTGCGGTGGGGGTGGTGGGGTCGAATGGGACCTCATATTTTTTTAATGTAATATTTTTACAAAATCAATTAAAAAAAAAAAAAAAAAAGAATCACCTCGTACTTTTTAAATGCAGAGTCTGAAGCCCCTACCTGGATATTCTTAAATTTTATTTGGTGGTGGGGTCTAGGGTCACTTGATTTAAATAAACATCCCAGGTGATTCTTATGACCAAGTGGTTTCAAAGGTACCATTCTATGGGAATATTGTCTGTATGAGGCAGGAAGCGTCTAGAGAACCTTGTTTCCATCAGTTTATGTTTTTTGACTCTGAGGTAGTTTGAGACTTGTATAGGTAGGTATATTATGGAAGGTGACATTTTCTTACACCAGTGGTTATCAGAGTGTGTCCAAGGACAGCTGCAAACTCCTTGAGACCCTTTCAGGTGGTCTCCAAAGTCCTTCCTATTTGTGTGAAGTCAAATTATCTTCATATACTGCAGCCAAAATAGCATTTCATAACAGACTGAATGCAGATACAGACATAAGGATCCAGCAATCTTCATTTAAGCCAGAAATTAAGAGATTTGCAAAAATGTAAACAATGATACTTTTCTCACTAAATTTATTGGAAAGGTAACTTATTTTCCATAAAAAACTTTTTTAAAAATATGGACTTATTAGTATTTAAAAATTAATGAATATTTTAAAATTTTACGTATTTTAATGAGTAGTATGGTAAAGACTGATAGATATAACTGACATAAACAAAGGACTTCTTGGTGATCAATCTTTCTTTTTTTTCCTATTCAACAAGATCAGTGATATTTTAATTGTTGTTATAAAATGAAAATTAGTCATATCCTGTTCGACATAGTACATAATCAAAGTAAGAAAAATGTAGATATCCTGAGAGCATTTTTGCAAAGTGCATTTTGGTTACAGTATTTCCATATTAGGAAATCATAGTGATTGGATGGATTTTTTTTTTTAACAAGTCAATTTTATTGATACATATTAATAAATTATAAATCCATCCAAAGTGTACCATCGGTGGTATTTGGTGTAATCAAGTATTTGTGCATTTATCACTTTAGAAATTCATAGAGCACCTTTATTATTCCAATAATAATAATAAACAAAAAACAAATAAAACTCATCACTTCTCATCTCTCTATGCTTCCCCTGCCATACATAGCTTCTATTCTTTTTCCTTCTCTAGTATGTTTGTATTTATATTTTGTAGAAACAGTCTTATATATGTAATATCAGCCATATTTGTGTTTTACATGAGATTTTACTATCTTATACAGTCCTGTGTTACAGTTTTTAGCATATACATAACCTTAGACTTTTCCTTTTGATCACTGTCATACCCATATAATAACTCTGTTCTTATGTACACCATGATGTACTTTCATCATTTCTCTTCATTTCCAAAGATTTAGAAAGAGCCTTTTTTTTTTTTTAACCAATTCTGTAAAGATTAACACTCAGCTTTCCATTCTCTACCCTCCTTCTATTTTCTGGTGACCTGTATTTTAATTACTAACTCCATGAGTTTACACAGTATATATTTAGTCCATAATAGTGTAATCATGCAATATTTGTCCTTTTGTGTCTGGCTTGCTTCACTTAACATAAAGTCCTCCAAGTTTATCCATGTTATTATATGCTTCATGACTTCATTTCTTCTTATTGCTGCATTAATATTCCATCATGTGTACATGCCACAATTTATCCATTCATCAGTTGCTGGACACCTGGGTTGTTTCCAACTTTGGCAATCATGAGTAACACCGCTGTGAACATCAGGGTGCAGATGTCTGTGTGTCTCTGCTCTCAGTTCTTCTGGGTGTATACCCTAGTAATAGTATTGCTGGATCATATGGCACTTAGAAACTGCCAAACAGTCCTCCACAGTGGCTATATCATTCTATGTTCCTACCAACAGTGAATAAGCATTCCTGTCTCTCCACATCCTCTCCAACATTTACAGTTTTCTGACTGTTTAATAGCAGCTAGTCTAATAGGTGTGAGATGATACCTCATTGTAGTTGTGTTTTTTTTTTTTTTTTTTTTTTTAGGTACTGGGACCTCATGCAGGAGGCTGGTGCTCACATTGGCTCCCCTGAGTTTGCGCTTTGTTTATTTGTTCGTGTTTTTGCTTTTTTTTTTTTTTTGATTGTTTTGTTGTTTTTGCTCCTTGTCTGCTCATTGTTTGTTTTCTTTAGGAGGCATTGGGAGCTGAACCCCCAGACCTCCCATGTGAGAGGCAGGCACTCAACTGCTTGAGCCACATCCGTTGCTCTCATTGTAGTTTTGATTTGCATTTCCCTAATTGACCATTTTTTCATGTTTCTTTCTGTGCCATTTCATTTGTTTCTTCTTTGGACAACTGTCTTTTCAAATTGGGTAGTTGGTTTTTTTTTATTGTTGAGTTGTATAGTTGTATGATCTCTTTATATAGCATGGATATTGAACACTTATCATATATGTGATTGTCAAATATTTTCTCCCATTGAGTAGGTTGCCTTTTCACCATTTTGACAAAGGCCTTTGAGGTGCAAAAGTATTAATTTTGAGAGGTCGCATTTATCGTTTCTTATGTTGCTCGTGCTTTGGGTGAAAGGTTAAGAAACTACTGCTGAGCACGTCTTCTAGGAGCTTTATGATTGTCACTTTTATATTTAGGTCCTTGATCCATTCTGAGCTAATTTTTATGTAAGGTGTGAGATAGGGTTCTTCTTTCTTCTTTTGGCTATGGACATCCACTTCTTCCAGCACCGTTTGTTGAATACACTGTTCTGGCCCATCTGGGAGGGGTACCGTCTTGTTAAAAATCATTTGACTGTAGATGCGTGAGAGTATATTTCTGAGTTCTCATTTTGGTTCTATTGGTCAGTCTCTCTGTCCTGATACCAGTACCATGCTGTTTTTACCACTATAGCTAAGTAATATACTTTAAAGTCTGAAAGTGAGAGTCCAATTTTGTTTTTCTCTTTGAATACCTTTTTGGCTATTCGGGGTCTCTTACTTTTGCAAATAAATTTGATAATTGGTTTTTCCATTTCTGCAAAAAAGGCTGTCGGGATTTTTATTGGGATTGTGTTGAATCTATAAGTCAGTTTGGGTAGAATTGATATTTTAATGATGTTTAGTCTTCCAGTCCATGAACACAGCATGTGCTTCCATTCGGTTTAAGCCAGTGCCTCTAATTCCAGTTATCATATATAATGTTTTATAGTTTGCCGAATACAGGTCCTTTATTGCTTGGTTAAGTTTATTCCTAAATATTTAATTGTTTCAGTTGCTGTTATAAGTGGAATTTTTAAAAATGATTTCCTTCTCAGATTGCACATCAGTAATGTATAGAAATGCTATTGATTTTTGCATATTAATCTTATATGCTGCCACTTTGCTGAACTAGCCTGTTAGTGCTAATAGCTTAGTTGTAGATTTTTTAGGAGATTCTAGATATGGGATCATATCAGTGAATAGTGGAAGTTTTATTTCTTCCTTTTCTATTCGGGTGCCTTAAATTTCTTTATCTTGGCTAATTGCTCTAGCTAGAACCTCATACAATATTGAATAACAATGGTGACAGTAGGCATCCTTGTTTTGTTTCTTACCTTGGCAGGAAAGCTTTCAGTCTTCCACCATTGAGTACAGTACTAGCTGTATGTTTTTCATATATGCACTTTATGATATTGAGAAAGCGCCCTTCAATTCCTATCTTTTGGAGAGTTTTTTCAAGAAAGGGTGTTGTATTTTATCAAATGCCTTTTCTGCATTAATGGAGAGGATCATGTGATTTTTCTTCTACAATTTATCAATGTTGTTTATTACACTATTTATTTTGTGCTGAACCACCCTCACATACTTGGGATAAAACCCACTTAGCACTTTCTTTGCAGGGTCCCCTAGGTTTTGATATGTTATGTTCTCATTTTCATAGTCTCAAGATGTTTGTTGAATTCTCTTGCAATTTTAGCTTTGACCCACTGATTATTTAAGTGTTTTTAATCTTCATATATTTATCCATTTTCCATTTTTCTGTCCATTATTGATTTCCACCTTCATTCCATTATCAGAGACATTGTTTTTTGTAAATTACAATCTTTTTGAATTTATTGAGACTGTCTTGTGACCTAACATATGGTCTATTCTAGAGAAGGATCCACGAGCTTTTGAAATGAATGTATATCCTGCTGGTTTGGGGTGTAATGCTCTATAAATGTCTGTTAGGTCTAATTCATTTATCATATTATTCAAGCTCTCTGTTTCCTTATTTATCCTCTGACCAGATGTTCTATCCAATGCTGAGAATGGTGTGTTGAAGTCCTTAACTATTATTGTAGAGATGACTATTTTTTCCTTCAGTTTTGCCAGTGTTTGCCTCATGTATCTTGGAGCACCCACGTTTGCTGCATAAATATTTATTATAGTTATTCCTTCTTGGTGAATTGTCTCTCTTATTAATATAATGACCTTCTTTATCCCTTGTAACAGTTTTATATTTGAAGTCTATTTTCTGTCTGATATTAGTATCATTACTCAGCTTTTTTTTGGTTACTATTTGCATGGAATATCTTTTTCTAACCTTTTACTTTTAACCTGGTTGTGTGCTTACATCTGAGGTGGGTCTCTTGTAGACAACATATAGGTGACTCGTTTTTTATCCATTCTGTCAGTCTATGTCTTTTGATTGGGGAGTTCAGCCCTTAACATTCAGTGTTATTAATGCAAAGGCATTAATTATTTTGTGCATTTTATCCGTTGGCTTTCTTAATAGTGAAAAGGGTCCCAAGACTAAAAATGTTTGAGAACTGTTGTTATACTTCTAATTCATTAAATTCTTGAAAGTTTTATCTTCATGGTAAGAGTTTTTGCTTCTCTTCATTATAGCAAATGCTGTAATGAATGTTTAAGGACTTTGTAATTCCTAAAACTTAGAGAAATGATGGTTTTATTATATTATGTAGTTTCTAATTTCTTTATCTAGCATTTTCTCTCAATTCAGATTTCTCTTTACCACAAGTAGTATAATCTGTCTTCCATATATGAGACTACTCAGTCACTATTTGAACTTTTAACGTCTCTCAAACCCTGCTTAAATATCCCGTTTTTTTTTCGTCTGTGGCTCTATTTTTTGTCCTACTTGTGGTTGTCTTACTCTGACTCCATTGTTGGCCTTCTGGCTACAAAGTTTTCAGTTATTTCTCACTATTCTGAGCATTATTCAGTGTTTTTCATTTATGTCATTTGCTTTGGATAGAGCTCTTCAAAATTCCTTGTCTGTTGGACTCAAATAATAGCAGGATATCCTAACAGTTGCCTTATTAGAGGTGGGATGACCTTACCACAGGCAGTGCAGGCAGAAAAAGTATTTTTTTAATTAAAAAAATATATATTTTTAAAAATTTTATTGAAGTATATCATTCATATATGAACATACATAAACAGTAAGTGTATAGTACAAGTTGTGAACTTATAAAACAAACAAGCATAACATCATACATGGGTCCCATACACACCACCAACATTTTGCATTGTTGTGAGACATTTGTTACATATTATGGAAGAATATCGTCAAAATCTTACTAACTTTAGTTCATACCTTACGTTTGGTGAGTTTTTCTCCCAACCCACTCTTTTGTTATTATTTTTAAATTTATTTTTATTATGGAAGTTGTGAACTTAAAAAACAATCATATACATGTGTAGAATTCCTATACAATATCCCTTCATCAACACATCACACCATGGTGAACATTTGTTATAGATTATGAGATAATATCAGACTGTTACCACCAACTGTGGCCCATAGAGTACATTTGGTACACTTTTTCCATACTCCCCCATTATCAACACAGTACATCTTTTGTGTAGATTCATGTATATTACAGTACTGCTGTTAATCATAGTCCCTAGGTCACTCCAGTTGTATTATTCCCATGCTTCTCCACATTCCCACCGCCCTGCAATAGTGGTGGGAATGTGGAGTACATCTGCTCTAGCTCACAGAAGGACACTCTTGCATCTGTACCATCAACCACAATTCTCATTCACCTCTGGGTTCACTGTATCATTCAATCCCTATTCTCTAGCTTTCTTTCAGTCAGAAAAAGTATTTTAAGGATGCACTCAAGAAAAGCTTTCAACAAAGTAACTTGGTACTGAATTGCTGAAAGATAGCAATATATTTAAATAGCTTGGTGTAGAGCTATGATTTTATTTTAAAACTCTAGAAAAGTAAGGTTTAAGACAGCCACAGTTGTTGATGGATAATGTTAACATAGGTTGTAGCTGTAAAACAAGGAAAATATTCTTTTGTGAACATCAGAAAGTACTGTTGGTCACTTAGAGCCTTCAGCTACACTTGGATTCACAGATCATAATCATTGAGAGTATGTGTATAGTAAATATTCATTTTGTATCTGTTATATATTGGAGCCTGGATATACATATCCTTTAAAAAAATTTTTTTTCTTTTTCTACACATATCCTTTAAGGTTCATTTATTTTTATATGAAGGCGTTAATATATCATGCCACATTTCTCTTTCAATTAAAGCCTTCTTCCTTATTGATCCTTTTTCAGGCTTTAAGTTTTCCCCAGTCTTTTCTGAAAATTTCTGGTTGAAACTTCCCTTCAAGCACAGTTCTGTAGCTCATGCCTTTTCCAAGAAGCCTGAATTAATCACTTTATGCCACAGAACTACATTTAGTGGCATACAAATACTCTTTGCTAGAATTACAACTAAGCCAGTGGCTCTAATTCCAGTTACCATACTGCTCAACTGTACCACCTTCTTTTGTCTTTTATATTTAATTTTAAACCATCAGTAAACATGGTCTTCAGATGTGCCACTGGTCAGGTATAAAATGATCATTAGTTATTGAATGACTGAACAGAATGTCAATAAGACTGGGCTTTTGGAGAAGCCAAGGAGCTTTCCAGAAATGTTGTTCATATCTCAGATGAAGCTATTGTTGGTGTGTTTCACAGTGCCACCTTGCAGGTCTTTGGTTTTTTCAGAGTATGTCCCTGAGGGTGGTCTCTGAAATTTAAAATTTATAGGTTTTTAACTCTTGAACTCAGCTGTACTCCTAACACTGGTGTCTGCATATCCTTTTTTGATTTATATAAAACTTATCCATCGAAGCTTCTGACTAGTAGAAAACAACAATCTTCTGGGAAAATACCTCTAGAGATACTATAGAGAGCTTAGATAGCGTCATGAATTAAGGAAGAAAGTAATTTCAATTTATAGAAAACAGACAAGAAAATAATGATTTTTTTTTTTTACATTTCACTTTTTTTTCCCCAGATTTATTTATTTCTCTCGCCCTTACCCCCATCCCCCCACCACCCCATTGTCTGCTCTCTGGGTCCATTTGCTATGTGTTCTTCTGTGTCCGCTTGCATTCTTGTAAGCACTGGGAATCTGTGTTTCTTTTTGTTGCATCATCTTGCTGCTTCAGCTCTCTGTGTGTGCAGTGCCACTCCTGGGCGGGCTACGCTTTTTATCGCGTGGGGCGGCTCTCCTTGCGGGGCACACTCCTTGTGCATGGGGCTCCCCTATGTGGGCAAACCCATGTGTGGCATGGCACTCCTTGCATGCAGCAGCATTGCATGTGGGCCAGCTCACCACACAGGCCAGGAAGCCCTGGGTTTGAATCTTGGACCTCCCATATGGTAGGCAGATGCTCTATCAATTGAGCCACATCCACTTCCCATACATTTCACTTTTTAAATGATAATCCTTTCTTGTTCCTTCCTGGCAATTTCTACTCTGAATAGTCAGGATATTTGCTAAGTGAAATTTTAAAGTCAAAGCTAAATTTTAATAAAAGTGCTTAAAACATTCCTGCTCTGTAATTTTAGGAACATGTATTCTGGATAGAAACTTTTATGTTGATGTCTTATTAGCATTCTTAATTGTATTAGCTTGTATTTGGAAATTCTAGGAAGCCTAGAATACTTTTATGTACTTCTTTGTTTTCATACATTTGCAATTACTGTTTATTCTAATATGTTTTAAAATTATATTATTTTGATGGTGATTTTCTTTTGTTTGCTAGGTATGCTTAAGAAATAATCCTCTTTATCATGCTGGAGCAGTTGCATTTTCAATTAGTGCTGGGATTCCTAAAGTTGGTGTCTTAATGGAGTCAGTTTGGAATATGAATGATAGCTGTAGATTTCAACTTAGATCTCCTGAGAGCTTGAAAAGTATGGAAAAAGCTAGCAAAACTACTGAAACTAAGTAAGTACTGTACCCTAACTAATCTTGTTTTTATACCTGTTCTGTGCATGCCCTGGGTATGAATGGGGATAATTGAGGGAAGCTTAGAGGCAAACAGCGTCATAGAAACTGCTCTCATGATGGGGTTTTCTTTAAGGTCTCGAGGTTTTTTTTTTAATTTTGTTTTGTTTTTGCTTTTTAATTAAAAAAATTTTTTTAATGTATTTCCCCCCTTTGTTTGTGCTTGCTGTCTGCTCTCTCTGTGCATTTGCTGTATGTTTATCTTCTCTTTAGGAGGCACTGGGAGCCTAAACAGGGACCTCCCATATGGGAGAGGGGCCCTCAGTTGCTTGATCCACATCAGCTCCCTGCTTTGTTGTGTCTGTCATTGTCTTTCTTCTTTGTGTCTCCTTTTTGCATCATCTTATTGTGTCAACTTGCCACGCTTGCCTGCCACACCAGCTCTCTGTCTTGCTCATCTTCTCCAGGAGGTACCAGGAACTGAACCCGGGACCTCCCGTGTGGTAGGCAGAAAGGAACTCATTCACTTGAGCCATATCTGCTTCCCAAGGTCTCAAGGAGTTTTGAAAGGAAATTTTACTTTTTGCAATTCAGTTAATATTTGTATCTTATAGTTTTTCTGGATAATACAGAAGATAATTTTAATGTGAATCTTATTTGTTAATGAAATGCATTTATTTTAGAGGTATGCCAGTATCTTCGGTATTGGCTTGCTTTCACCATCACAAGATGTGCAGAGCAGCCATGAGTATTCACTTTGTACTTGTCCTAAGGACTCTTGCTAAAAGGCTGATGAAAATAATACTGCTTTTCTTTGGACTATTTCCATACTTATGTGAGATTCTTTGTAGGGATAATAGAAGATGAGAGGGTTAAGGTGGTGATGCTAATTAAAAAATATATATCAGGATGAAATAAACAACAAATTTCTGAGAAATATGTGACTTTTTCTTGTTAAAAATTGACTTCTTTTAATGCATAGAAATATATATATTTTCATCATCTCATATTTAGAATATTTTCCTGAAATAACTATGGAAAAGTGTTTTAGTTCTATAATTTCCCATTTCAGCTATAACAGGTGATGGTTCATTACCAGATGGTTCAAGATAAATTTTTGTAATCCATTGCAAGTATAGTTCCTTTTTTGAACTCCTAAGAAATTAATGATATAGTGGAGTTTTTACTTACTTGCCTTTACATTTTTTTCAGTTAAATCACTATGTCCAAGTTAATGGGAATCTTTAGTTCAATGAAGTGTGAAATTATTTTGTTCAAGAGACTTAGGGTAAAGCTGTGTTGATAAATCAAGCATTACTTTTGTTGTTGTTCCTAGATAAAGTCTGACTCCTTGTTTACAGTTCTTGATAACTGTATATGGTTTATTTTTCTTTCCTAAGTTAAAACATGATTAGAAATTTGGAAGTATGCACCATGTACCTTTTTCAGAACCTTGAGTCCTAAAAATATGCCATTTAATAAAAATTTCTGATTACTTTCTAATTATAAAAATAAATTTGAGTCTAAAAATAGCTATCTTACAAAAGTTTCTAATAATTTTATTTCCTAATTATAAGGATACTCTTATATCTAATCTTAGACCTGAAAGTAAGCAGGAGCCAGTGAAAACAGAAATGGGACCTCCACCATCTCCAGCGTCCACATGTAGTGATGCATCCTCAATTGCCAGCAGTGCATCGATGCCATATAGTAAGTTTTATGTGTAGTATACATTGGTCACAATAAGTTCCCTGAGAGTTGTGTTCTGTTTTTTTCTTATTTTTAATATTTTTTATGTAAATAGTTTCCATTTGTTTGAGTTAAGTGTGCAGTTTTATTTCAACAGAAAGTATTTTACAGTGATTTATTTTTGTTTTTGAGAATTATAATTTTTAAAAACTGTAAAATGCATTGTAGTCATAGAAGGAAATAATTTCTACTAACTAGAATATCACCTCCACTTTTTTTTTTATAATTAATTTTAAAAAATTTAGAGATGCTTTAGATTGCACATATGTTACATATAAGGGATTCCCATATGCCCCCCTCCCTCCCCTTCCTTCCACTTTTGTTGAGACTCTTACTGTTACTGTAAATTGTTAGATTTGGTCACAACTTTTGCTCAGATTTTGTAGAAGTTTTTAATCTAGACATTTTAAGGATGTTTTTAAAGCTCCTCAAAATAATTTATTTTGCAGTATAGTTGCTTTGCACCTGAGGAAATTGAAATATGTCAAGCTGAAGTTAGTCATGTGGAAACTGAAGAACATCTTAACATAGCTCCCTTTTAAAATATTGATCAGATAGCCTTGATTTTGAGGGTCTTAATTTTTGTTCCTCTTTGCAGTTGTTTATAGTAGTGTTAGTATAGCTTAAACTGTACATTAATGAATACAGGTATTGGTGGAAATTGGTCATAAAACCCAAATTCATAAAGTAATAACTCATAAAGTTTTTATGTAGAAACCTCAATTATATCCCTTTAAAAATGATCTTTTTCATATATTTAGATGAAATCTATAAAGTCTCTTTTACATTTTCTTTTTGGTACTTACCATTTTGTTGTTGTCTAAGAACGACGACGGTCAACCCCTGCCCCAAAAGAAGAGGAAAAGGTGAACGAAGAGCAGTGGTCTCTTCGGGAAGTTGTTTTTGTGGAAGATGTTAAGAATGTTCCTGTTGGCAAGGTTTGTTCAGTCTATCTAAGAACTAATTATTAACAGAACTAAAATGATAGTGCTTATCTAAGAATTTGTGGTTTGTGTCTGTCAACCCTTTTTCCAAGGTGCATTTATCAACCGTGGTGGTCTCTTTAGTCCTCACCCTTAATCTGATGTAGGGCTCTCTGCTGTCGCGGACAGATGAAGAGCTGATTAGTGGGTGTCTTCTTGAACTTTTATGGTGATGTTATTTTTTAAAAACATTTTGTTTAGTAATTATTTTAGGTTTACTGAAAAGTTGCACCGTGATACATTGCCTTTTTTTTTTTCAAAAAGCAATTTTATTGAGATATATTCATATATCATACAATCTATCTAAAGTATACATTCATTGGGTTTTGGTATAATCACAGAGTTGTGCATTCTTCACTGCAGTCAATGTTAGAGCATTTTCATTGTTCCAAAAATAAAAACCCCCTACCCCTTAGCAGTCACCTCTTGATCTCTCTATGCTTCCCTGGCCATACATAAATACTAATCTAATTCCATCTCTTTAAATTTATGGAGATAAACTGCTTTTTGATACTGCCCCTTCTTTGGAACTGATAGTTCTAATTGAGGTTATCTTCATAACAGATTTAAAAATCTTACCTACTTTCTTTATGTCATCTTCTACATTCTCCTCTTTTTTTTCTAAAGATGGTCTTGCCTTCTAAGAAACCAAGTAAATAGAAGCCATTATCTGAAATGCCATTAATTTCACCCTTTTCCTCATACTTATTTTTAAAACAAAATGGGTCTATGAATACAAAATATATATATCTACAAAGTAAAGGTTTTCTTGAATGTTCTTCAGTGTCTGAATTGTGATGGTTTTTCATTTGTACTTAAAGAGTAGACATACTATGCTCTACAATTTACAAAGGTCATTCTCATACACTATTCATTTGATTGTTTAAACAGAACTGCAGTTTATTAGCAGCCATTTCCTTTAAGAGAATAACACTGGCCTCAAAAGCAGACAGATATGTAGCAGAGATGGGACTCAATGATCCTGGCCTCAAGTCCTGGGCTTGTCTTACTGTGCACTACTGATTCTATACATGTGCTGTCCACTACTGTAGACACTAGCTGTGTTTGGCTATTTAAATATATTAAAATTAAATAAAATTTAAAAGTCAACTCCTTAGTCACATTAGCTATACTTCAAGGGCCCGGTAGCCACTTATGGGTAGTGCTACATTATTAGTGCAGATATAGAACATTATCATCACAAAAGTTTCATGGATCATCACTCTTCTAAGCTAATAGGATGGGAGGATTTCATGGTTAACTTTTTTCAAGTGATTGCTAACCGTTCATGGACTTGAATCACTGGATCTGTGGATCAGTTTTTCTCTAGAAAGTGAGCTTAGAATATAGGTATCAGCAGCAAACCTTTGGTTAGTCGGTCCAGTTTAATTTTATGACACAGTCATCATGCAAAGAAACATGCATAAGGAATTAAATGCCTTTTGTCCCTTTGTTCAATGTTAAATTAGATCAATGAATAGAATTTACACATTGATTTCATACATGCTTTTGTTAATATTCAGTGTATGTAACTATACTTCTAGGTGCTAAAAGTGGATGGTGCCTATGTTGCTGTAAAATTTCCAGGAACATCCAGTAATACAAACTGTCAGAACAGCTCTGGTTCAGATGCTGACCCTTCCTCTCTCCTGCAGGATTGTAGGTTACTTAGAATTGATGAATTGCAGGTAAGTGTAGAGGAATTATTTAGCAAGTGAATTTTTCGAACTGACTCCTTAAGTCTGTTATGAATTTGAAAGCAAAATTCTTTTTCTGTCATGCAGGTTGTCAAAACTGGTGGAACACCAAAAGTCCCAGATTGTTTCCAGAGGACTCCTAAAAAGCTTTGTATACCTGAAAAAACAGAAATATTAGCAGTGAATGTAGATTCCAAAGGTAAAGATTTTGTAACTCTTTCAAACTGCATAGTCTATATCCAGTAATGATTACGTAGTAATGGGATTTGGATAAAGTGGTTTGGACATGGCACTTTTTGTCGCTGTTGTGTAACATTATAGAGTAAACTGTATCTGTTTGAACGGATTACAAATGTTGCCAGAGGTATCAGAATCAGAATTTAACTTGTTCTTATTAGAGACAGCTAAAGATGTATAACAAATTTTCTTTTCATTTCTATGCTTCTGAAGGTGTGCATGCTGTTTTGAAGACTGGAAATTGGGTACGGTACTGTATCTTTGATCTTGCTACAGGCAAAGCAGAACAGGAAAATAATTTTCCTACGAGCAGCATTGCTTTCCTTGGTCAGAATGAGAGGAATGTAGCCATTTTCACTGCTGGCCAGGTACAGAGGCACATTTTTGCTTTTGAAAAGTGATATGATAACACTGGCATTTTTGTGAAGTTTGTTACTAGACTATTGGGGGATATAAGATATTTAGCACTTTGGTCATGACTAACATCAAGTTTGAAAATAAATATACCTGTTATAACAACCAGATGCATTTTTGATTGGTAGCTAAACTTTTTTTCCCTCCCCCTGCATTATAGGAGTCTCCTATTATACTTCGAGATGGAAATGGTACTATCTACCCAATGGCCAAAGATTGCATGGGAGGAATAAGGGACCCTGATTGGCTTGATCTTCCACCTATTAGTAGTCTTGGAATGGGTGTACATTCTTTAATTAATCTTCCTGCCAATTCAACAATCAAAAAGAAAGCTGCTATAATCATCATGGCTGTGGAGGTAATTTAACTTTGGCAGCCATTAGGTATTTTAATGCCAAAGACACTTGCTAGAGTCTAGAGAAACAGTTTTGAGCAGGTCATTCATTGCCCCTTCCCTACAGGACCTCATGGTATATTAAGACTAGAGAGACAAATAAGTCAGTGATTACACTGTTACTTAAGTGTTTTGAGAAAGATAAGCACAATGTGGTGGAAGCACAGAAGAGCGGGTACAAATCAGACTGTGAGTAAGGCGTGATTAGACTCTTGATATACTAGCCATATTTTAAGGTAGAGAGCCAACAGGACTTGCTGATAGTTACATATAGAGTGTGAAACAGGAAGCAAGAGGGTGACAAGGAAGTTGCCATTTATCAAGGCGAAGACTGTGGAGGGGAAAGCAGGTTCAGGGAGTAGGGGTGGTAATGGGGGTTTGGTTTTCGACATGTTGAGTTTAAAATGTCTATCAGATGTCCAGGGGGAGATGATGAGTAGAGAATTATACATAAATGTCTGGGAACCAGGAAAGAGAGGACCAAGCTGGAGACATACACTTGGGAATTGTCAGTTATCTGTGGTATTTAAAAGCATGATATTGAATGAAATCATCAAGGTTATGGAGAAGAGAAAAAAGTTTAAGGGCTGAGCCATGAGAAGAGTCTCTGCATTTAAGTGCCAAGGAGATATAGGGAAATCAGAAGAGGAGATGGAAAGGAACAGCCACAAGGGTTAGATGGAAACTAGAATGAGTGGTGTCTTGGAAGCCAAATGAGAGCATGTATCAAGGAAGATGTAGTGATCATTTGTACAAATGATGCTGTAGATCAGGTAAGGTGAGAACTGAACACTGACTGTTGGATTTGGCTCCATCTAGGGCGTTGTTGACAGTGGAAATGAAAGCCTGGGTATACTGATTTAAGGAGCAAAAGGAAAGTGAGGATCTAGAGATAAATATAGAGACAACAACTTTTTGAGGAACTTTTATATGAAGAATGGAAATGGGGATTAGAATGGGAGCTAATTTACTGTCTGGGTTAGCAATGATAAGCAAACTTATTAAAACTGTCTAAAATACACCAAATCCAAGCTCTTGAAAGTTACCCATGAACTTTTGTTTAGGGACAGAATACTCATATTCTTAGTTTAGCTTTGACTGTAATCTACTAGACGAGTGGTTCCAAACTGGAAGGGGGTAGGGACTAAGGGGTGGCTGTGGCCTGAATTTGACCTCTAGAAATCGCCTTTACATCATTTAAAAATTTTTGGCTTGTCTCCAACATTTAAAAATTACAAATTTATACTAAAAATCCAGATTTTCAGTTGCTCTTAAAAAAGCAGAAGATCTGGTAACACTGAGTCCATAATTCAACTGGAAACATTTGTCCCTTTTCGAGGCTATACATGGCATGGTGTTCTCTAATTCATAGCTGTACCTGCTACTTAGAATTTGTTGCCTTGAGTCCAAGTGTTAGTTGCTGTTTATTATCATCTAGCTGTGTTACTTCCATCACATCTCCTTTAATCATTGTATGCATTTGGTTGCACTTTGTCAGCATCTTAAGGACAGTATAAACAACTCATCATCCCATGGGCAGGGATAAATTTTGTCATCACTTCATCTTTATACCTCAGTTACTAAGGTTTGACACACAGTAGACCTGCAAGAAATTTTTTTTAACTAAACTCTTTCTGCTGTTTGCTATTAGAAAAAGTGACACACACAACATAGAGTGAGTGATGCAGAATATGTTAGCTTATAGCACAGCTAAGTGTATTACTGACAATTTGTGAGAGTCCATGTACAGTCAGTCAGCAGAATGGAGATGAGAGCACACTGTGGAGTAGCTGCCCCACCGTGTTTTTCATGGTTGACTGAAACATTTTATATCATAGCAGTATGCAACAAAATATCTTAATTATTTTAGTTTCCTTTGAAATAACTGTGTTGCTCTCTGGAGAGACTGGCATATTCTCTCAACATATTGATGAATGCATCTATTTCACAAGTCTTTACATATATTTCTAGCCCACCTCATACTCTTGAACTGGAGCTTGCTGTTTATGGGCTTACTTTAGAGCCATTGCTAATTCCAAAATCAAAATGGCCTATCTCACATGTGGTAGGTACTAAAAATAGCTTTTTGGATGCATTTTCTTGTGGGGAATAGGCAAACTGTTCAAACACATTCTCCCTTTTTACTCCCACATACTCTTTTCCACCTGCTTTCTTTCAGTTCCAGTTTATTTTTTTAACTAATATTAAAAAGATACATAGATCACACAGAATCTGTTCTACTTTTATATTACCATGTCGTTGACAAACAAGTACATTTGTTGTCACTTTGGGGATTGGTTCAGTCATGATTTTTGGGGAGTTGAGGTTTTGTTTTTCATGGATCACAGTATAATATGGTAACCTTTAAGAATGTAAGAGGATGAGAGTAACTCTGGAATCAAATTTATACCCCTTTTTAAATTGATAAACAATTTTTAAAGTATTCTAACTGAAACAGTCATATAGTAAACCAGGAGTTGGTAAACTCTGGCCTGTAGGCCAAATCGGGCCACTCCCCATTCATTTGTGCATTATATATGGCTGCTCTCTTGCTACAACCAGGCCAAGTGATTGGGAAAGCTGAAAATATTGAAGTGTTTCTCTTAATTTCTTTGACCACAGAAACAAACCTTAATGCAGCACATTCTACGCTGTGACTATGAGGCCTGTCGCCAATATCTCATGAATCTTGAGCAAGCAGTTGTTTTAGAGCAGAGTCTACAGATGCTACAGACATTCATCAGCCACAGATGTGATGGAAATCGAAATATTTTGCATGCTTGTGTATCGGTTTGCTTTCCAACCAGCAATAAAGAAACTAAAGAAGAAGAGGGTAAGATTAATAACACTATAACAAGGTCTTTAAAAGACAATTTTAGGCAGTTTGGGAAATAAAGCAAGTGTTAAAGGAAAAGAAAAGCAAATCACTCTAAAGTGTGTGTATATGTGTACTTTGTTTTGTAAAATCTTAGAGTTTAGACTCTGAGAAGATGAAAGTGTGTGTACTTGTCAGGATGGGTATATAACATAAGCAAATAAAGTATTGCTGTGTTTTGTCCAACTACTCTTGATGATATATACATATTGTATATATAATACTTAATTGGGCTTTATTGATTTTATCATTTCAGGTGACCTTTTTTTTTTATACCATGAAAGTGATTTAGCAAGTTAAACTGAGGCAACTTTTATTCCAGTTTTCAGAATGTAGAGGGAAGAATAACCTAGTGAGTTTTTAGGTGTTTTGGGAAAGTAAACAGGCCTTTGCTATCGTTTTTAACAGGCTAAATGAAGGGAGAACTGCGAAAACCTAAGGTGAAACTGTTTGTTTATAATGCTTTTCCTTATTTTGAATTCTGATGATGATATTCTGGTACCTACATTGAACAGTGGTTTTTAGGTTTCTGACCTTAGCTCATCATTGAATCACTAGAGGATTATAAGTATGTAAACTAAGACTGAGGTACTGATATGGATCTTTTTCCTTTCTTAAAGCTAAATTTCAGTTTACTTACTAATAGCCTTACTTTTTTTACCTTTGGGTGTTGAAAAGTAATGCCGAATACAGAAATAATTCACATATTTTAAAAGTCATAGTTCAGTGTATCTTTAGTGTTGCTTTAAGGAGGAAACATTAAGTTAGTGGATTTCTAATATGTGGATTTTAGAGCATTAACATATATTGCAGTTATCTAGAGACCTGCCTATCCTTAATCTCTTAGTTATTTTTAAATAAGTTTAAATTGATCTCAATTTTTCTTTTATGTTTCAGAAGCAGAGCGCTCTGAAAGAAATACATTTGCAGAAAGGCTTTCTGCTGTTGAGGCCATTGCAAATGCAATATCAGTTGTTTCAAGTAATGGCCCAGGTAATCGGGCTGGATCATCAAGTAGCCGAAGGTAATGTGATTTTTTACCAGGAAAGTTAGTTGGAAAGAAAAAAAAATGTACAGAAAGAAATGTACCTCTTACTGATTTATATGTTTGAATTGGTAGGTTATTTTTGTTTTGTTTTTGTTCTTGCTAATGTTACCCTGGTAAAAAAAATGTCTGAGAATATCTAAATTAGAGTTTTAGTATAGAACCTAGGTCACTTAATAGATCTGAGATAATTTAGACAAGTAGTTCAAACTTGATTGAGTGCACTCTAAATTCATTATTCTTGCTTTCTAGAAAGTTATTTTCTTTAGGTGGCGAACAGGTAATGCAAAATTATTGAAAAGAACATTAATCTTCTATTTTCAGATTGTTTATTTAGGTTAATTTCTCAGATGACTTAATGATCTAGGAAGACATGAAAGACTGGTTTGTATTGTTTTATTAAATGGTGTTTGTTTTATTTTCAGGCTTTCTAAGTTGTGGGATAAACAAACCTTTGTAACACATTAAAAATTGCTAGGTGTTTGACTAGATGAGGAGTACAAAAAGTTCAGGATATAGTTTTCTTTCTGTAGGAAAAAGCAAGTTTTTTCTAAATACTTAACAGCCGAAATTCTTGATTACTGACAGATTATTAATGGCACTGCTAGCTGCATGCTAATGTCATAGGTTGTAAAGCTTACTTAAAATGAGGACATCCCTTGACTCCTTTCGGTTCCATATTCATCTTTTCCTTTAAAAATGATTATTCTTAATTTGGCACCAGGAAAGCTACCAGGTTGATAGCTTTCCAAGAACAAAAACATCCTGTAATGAGATTTTCAAAAAGCCATTTATAGGTTACCAAATTATAACTTAAAATAGTATAAGAACATTATGTAGCCTATACAAAATGGAAATTATTACCAGCATATTTTCTTAGGCAGAGAAAGTGTTTGATCTAAAATGGAAAACAACTTAAATTCTTCATGAAGAAATTAGTGTCTGAATTATTTCAGGTATTTCACTTCCTCAGGGAAAATACAGATGCAAATCAAGTTGGACTCTGATATGGTTGGTCCAATGCCATTGTTACCATCTTTTTTTCATGTAAGGATTATTTTGAAGGCAAAGACTAAAAGGAGCTTCAAGAGTGGGTGACGTGTTGCTCACAGAAATAATTTGCTGAGTAAGCTCCTTTGAGGAATTTGCCGAAGATTTCACAGCAGTGCTCTTAACCAGTTCAAGCTCAGGGCTGCCGATTGAACAGATGAAAGCACAGGAGTCTTATTATCCACGCCGGGCAGTAGGAAGTCCACAGACTCTGCTTCATTGAAGTGAAACCCTCCTCTAGCCTACAATGGATTTTCTAGGCGATGCCCCCTGATGTGTATGCAGGCTGGGATTCAATATTGGAGTTTCAATATTGGAGTACTATTAAATGCCTTCACATGATGATTTGACTCAGAAGTTTTGTTATGTGACTCATACATAGTTCCTGAGTACAAAGGGCAGATTTAGTGGAAAGCTTGATTGATGCATCTGATTGCAGGTGTATTTACTCTAGAGATTGTTAATCTGGAAGACACATGACCTTCGCTTTTTTGTCACAGTGGTATGTTTGAACATGACTGGATTCTAAGGCTTCTGTAGCATGGATATAACGTGCTTACAAAGAGGAAATTACATCATCCTTGAATTCTTCCATATTGTCAGAAAATACGATGACTCCAGGCAAGCCTATACGAAGGAATGTCAAAACTCTGAATCTTAGCAGCCAAGGTGGTATCTCCTCAGTATTGTCCTCAGCCACTGAGGATACAGGTGAATCTTCATGAATTGTGTACAACAACTTGAAGAATAATTTTCTTTTTCTTTTTTTTTTCTTTTTCTTTTTTTAAGAATCTATGAGAGGAGCTGGGTGTTATACGTAAAAATATTCCCAAGAGCAAATGAAGAAAAGAGGTTAAGGATGATGAGAAGGAATGACCCCTCATTTAATATTGAATTGATTGCATCACAACAACAAAGTTGGGAGTTTGCAAGTTCAAGATGAGACTGTGGTCTCAATTTATCTTCATTTATTTGTAAATCTGCTCTAAGCTAGAGTTGGAGAATAGCTCACTTATCTTTTGTCTGGCCTCTACAATGTTTAAAAAACAACAACAAACTTTTTTCTTAAAATCGGAAGGCCTTTAGTGGGCTTATATGCCTCCATTTTGCCACTACTCCCTACTTCTTAATACTTGACTGCCCTTTACTCATTTATTTTACCTGCTTAGTTCAGCAGGCATTGTGATGCTGGTATAAACATTCCTCTTGATAAGCCCAAACATACATTTATTTTTAGTGCTTCTAAATTACTGCTGATTTTTTCTTCTTCTGTATTTTGAGTAAGACACATTAGAATATTGAGCCAATTAAAATTGTGTAGAAGCATCACAGTTATAAATAGTCACCCTGGTGTGTGCTGTTATTGGTAAGGAGCCTTTCTTTCTCTATAGGTAATGTATTTGGGCAGGGAGGTTACCTTGAACTAAAGTAGTAACCACTGTGCCCTGTTCCCATTCCATGTTATGAAAACTCTTAAACTCAAAATTCTAAAGAGAGAGAAGACATTGATACTATAAAAAATAAACGTTAAGCATTTAAAAATAGTGAATACTACAAAAGCTGAGCTATTACTTGAGACATCAGATTTACCTTGCAGAATCTTGCAAAGAATTCCAAAATGTACATCATCATATACAAATCTTATATATATGGATGTGTTTCTGAAAGTAGCCTCTAAAAGAAGTTTTTGTAAATGTTTAAAAATTTTTTCTTTATAATATTGAAAACTCATTGGTATGGACAAATATCTTTTCCCTAGGATTAAATAAGTATCACAGAGTTTCAAACATTAATAAAAATCTTTCTAAAGTACTTATTGATAGCTATATCGTGGTCATTTGGTAAGGTCTTTTTCTTATCAGAATTGTCATGTCTTTAGCATTAAGTCTGTATGGGAGTGTGAAGTCTCTTATGTGTTGCCTGCCCCTTAAAATTAAGTTTTTACTGCTTTATCCACTTAGAAGCTCTAAAATTGTGGCTGAGTTAAGGAATTTGCCTTATGTGCTATCTCATTAATTGCTGTTAGTTCTTAATGTGTTAATTTTGTAGGCTTTGTAAGCTTTTATTCAGAGGTAAAGTTTTTTTTTGTACAGGGAGTTATTTCCCCTTAAAAGGTCTGTTATTATGGTTATTTCTGTTTCTTTTTAGTGATGTACACACCTGTACTTTTTTTTTGTATGGAAGTAGAAAAAACATCATACCCAAACATCATTAATCTAACAACACATTTTATAAGCTCCAGTTTCATTTATTAATTTCCTTGGGATACAAGTTATACTGCTTTTAAAACTTTTTGTATTTAAAAATAAATCTAAATTTGTCTTTGTTTTAAAACTACTCACTGTATGGATATTTGGTTAATTGCTTTTGAGATCACAGACAAGGGATTTAGAGGGTGTCTGAATTTACCAAAATGCTGCAGGCTGAGGCTAAAACTATTGGTTTTGTGCTAATCACTATGCTTGCTGATGTCTTATTATTAAACTTAATTCTTTAATGTTCAGCTGTTCACAATATCTTAACTGTATGAAAGGATTACTTCCTAATCTTACTTCATAGCAACTTTTGTTCCCTGTGATTAAGTTTGTGTGGGAGCTTAATATAGTGGTTTTAGTGCTGAACTGGGTACTAGGAGCCCCCAGTTGCATTTCTATCCCTCACTGACTTTTCTGTGATTCCAGAATTGGCATTTGTGCTTCACTTTCCTTACTTGGCGTGTTTGCTTGTAGAAAATACTTTATCTTCTCAGATGAGAAGTTCTGTGTACCTGTTATTTATGTTTAGACATGATAGTGAGCTCTGGTTTTTGTCCATGTTCTTCTAGTTTGAGATTACGGGAAATGATGAGACGTTCTTTGAGAGCAGCTGGTTTGGGTAGACATGAAGCTGGAGCTTCATCCAATGACCACCAGGATCCAGTTTCACCTCCCATAGCTCCCCCTAGTTGGGTTCCTGACCCTCCTGCAATGGATCCTGGTAAGATCTATTCTTTCATTTAGTGTTTAACGAAAAGACAAGTTCATGAAAGAAAATAAATTGAACATTTTAATGGGATATTTAGTAATCTGAAATGTTTGAAAGTAGCATAATGAATGTTTAACCAATTTATGAAATTTTGGTTTAAGGCGTACTTGTAAAAACTAATGTTTTATTTATTTATGTATTTTTAAAGATTTTTTTTTTTTTAATTTATTTTTCTCTCCCTCTCCCCTCCAGTTGTCTGTTCTCTGTCCATTCATTGTGTTCTTCTATGACCACTTCTATCATAGGAATTTCTAACCAGGAATCTGTGTTTCTTGTTGCATCATCTTGTGTCACCTCTCCATGTGTATGGCGCCATTCTTGGGCAGGCTGCACTTTCTTTCACGCTGGGTGGCTCTCCTTACGGGGCGCGCTCCTTGCTCATGGGGCTTCCCTATGCAGGGGGCACCCCTTTGTGGCACTGCACTCCTTGAGTGCATCAGCACTGCACATGGGCCAGCTCCACATGGGTCAAGGAGGCCCAGGGTTTGAACCATGGACGTCCCATTTGGTAGGCGGACACCCTATCCATTGGGCCATGTCCACGTCCCTAAAAACTAATATTTTAGAAACTTCTGTTAGGCATCTCTCTTTTACTGATGTATTTCTATACTGCTGAGGAGCTAGATAATTCGATAATTTGCCTAGTGGATTTTTTTTTCTTTATAGTTTTAAGAAATTTCTACTTAAACCTCTGTCTGATTTGACCTTTGGCTTGCAGTGAAAAGCCTTAAAGGCCAGTTAAGAGAACATGTTAGGGATATGTTGTCTATAATGATGTACATCCTACTGTTCTGTTTACTGAAAGATGGTGACATTGATTTTATCCTGGCCCCTGCTGTGGGATCTCTTACCACAGCAGCGACTGGCACCGGTCAAGGACCAAGCACCTCCACCATTCCAGGTAAGAAACTATTATTTTATATGCCTAGGCATTTGGAAGGAAAAAAGGGCATATTTCACATATATTTTTTTCTACAGATCCATACTTTATCTAAAGGAGACTTTTCTTAACTTGAAAAGCATTTAATTCTGTGATTGTTTTCTGCCTGTTAAAAAGTGGTTTGTTTGTAAATCATTTAGAAATCAGTTGAGGTTTGAAACATTATTAAAGTGTTTAAATTCTTTGTAGTGAAGTTAATAATTTTACTGATACTAGAATATTTTTCTGACCTAGTGGATAATTTAATATATGCCTGAATATTATTCTGGAATATTCTTTTATTGTCTTATTTACTCTGTTTTGTTACCAAATGGATGTACTTATTCACAGGTCCTTCCACAGAGCCATCTGTAGTAGAATCTAAGGATCGAAAGGCAAATGCTCATTTTATATTAAAGTTGTTATGTGACAGCGTTGTTCTACAACCCTATCTACGAGAACTCCTCTCTGCCAAGTAAGAAGTTTTAATATGATTTAGCTTATCTACTTTTCCTGTTTAAGTTGATCTTTTAAGGTAGATAATAATATGAATTTAAAACAATTTATGAGACTTCATCATTATATTCCCTTTGCTACTAAACTTTATTCATCACTAAATGAGTACAAACCAACTTTTCTGTTAGGTTGACAAGAGTGTATATTTATATCTTAAAACAATCACAGAACTGGGAGTGGGTATAGATAGCTCAGTGGTTGAGCATGCACTTCACATGTGTGAGGTTCTGGGCTCAATCCCTGGTACCTCCTTTTTTAAAAAATCACAGAATAGTCATTCTCAAATTAAGCTCCCTAGATTAATTATATACCACTGTCATATGGGAAATTTAAAAAATTATACCTATTCCCAAGCTACCTTAGAAGTTATAATTCCATAGGTCTGGTTTGGGACCTGGAGTCTCTATTTTAAAATTCCTTGGTTGATTCTGATGATTCTTTGGAACTCTTCATGGCTTGACAATCATCATGTGATTATGCAGAGTTGTTGGTAAGTACTCTGGTAAAGCCTCATTAACCATTAATAGGTTATATCTCTGGCCAATGAAGAAACCTAGGCTGAGAGGAGTAACTTGCCCATAACAGGCCAAGCGAAGCTGTTTACCAAAAGTCTAACTGCTGGGGCTCAAGGCTGTCCTGGCACCTGTTAGCACTATGACTGTGGACCTAAGTCTCAGTTTTCTCATCTGTCAAATGGGGATAATAAAAGTACCTGAGCTCTGGAAAAAAAAAAAAAAAAGATTATATATCTGCTTTCAGTATGATTGTCTTTCTTTACAAACTCATAACAATAAGCATTTTTATAAAAGTCAGCTATTAACCTGGGCCAAACTCTACTTTTCCTTAACTCTTTTAATTCTAGGAATAACTCTCTGGAGTAGATAATATTATTACCATTTTTACATTGGAAAAAACAGGCTTAGAAGTTAATTACCTTGCCCAAGGTCAAAAAACTAATGAGTGGAAGAGCTGGCATTCCAATCCTGGTTTGTGTTTTGATTTCAGAATTATGACTCAAATCATGACCCTTATTTCACCTCCCTCTATTTTAGTGCCACAGGGTGTTTTAGGTTTTTTTTTGGTGTGTGTATGTGTGTGTGTGGTGGGTGGGTTAGAGAGTTTAAGTCCTAATGGCCCTTTGGAGTAATATGACTCAATTTTTAAATTATGATGAATTTAATGAAACATACACTAGTAAAATAAGCCATTGGATTGTAAACTAAGTTATCACTACAGAACCAACTTAATAATTTATTGGTGCTTTTTAAGGCATGTATAAAAATAATGTGTATATATCATTGCATCTTTCTATTTTTCATTTTTAATTATTTGTCATTTTTAGTTTGCAATTGTGGTATTTAAAGATTATCTATGTGCAGTTTCCTCATAATCATTTGGTATTGTCTAAAATTTTATTGTTAGTCCTGTTCTTTTTAATGCACTTTGCATTTTATTTCCACCTTATCTGTTTCACAGATCAGTTATTTTAATATTCTCACATTGGCTGATTTCCCCCCCCCCTTATCTGAGAAAATATATAAAATATCTGGAAAAGAACTCAAAATGCCATTCTGATAAAAAAAAAATGTTATTAACAGCAGCTTTGATACAAATTAGAAGGGAGGCAAATTTCTTTTGTCTGACCCTTAGGTGATAGGCATAAAGATTCTCAGATAGGCCCTCTATTTTCTTTTTATATTAAAATATAGGAGAATTTCTTAGAGTTGCTAAGAAAATTTTCTAGGTAGTATATCTGGAAATTAGTTAACATGTAGATGACTCAGTTAAAAAAGAATTTTTTTCCCCTTTAATTTTGTTTGGCAATACATAAAGAGCTGGGAGAATACATTAGAGCAGTGAAGCTCACTTAGACCATGGTGGTGAAGGGGTACAGGATGTATGGTAAGGGATTTGAAAAAGCATATTCAGGATTTTCAATGTAAGGAATTCTTCCCAACTCCCTTCAGCCCCAGGTGTGTATTGTTCGACTTGACTTTTATAACTCAAGCTAAAGGAAATAAATTTTGACAAAATCATCCTGTTTATTGAAAATGCAGAGAATTTGCAACCAATTTATGCTTACCCTGTGGGAAGAAGTTTTTGTTATTATTTATTTTCAAGTAGTTTTATTGAGATATAGTCACATACCATACACTCCAAGGTATGCAGTCAGTGGCTTTTATTATAATCAGAGTTATGTCTTTATCACCACAATTAATTTTAGAACATTTTTATTACTCCCAAAAGAAAGACCCCATACCCCTTAGAAGTCACTCTGAATCCTTTTTTTCCCCCAGCCCTATATAACCATTAATCTAATTCCTTATATAAATTTATGTATATTTACATTATATATTAATGGAATCATATAATATATAGTGTGTTGTGTCTGGTTTCTTTAACTTAGCATAATATTTGTTTTTTTTTAATTATTAGATTTTTAAAATATTTTTTATTTTATTTATCCCACCCCCCTGCATTGTCTGCTCTCTGTGTGTTCTTCTGTGTGTGCTTGTATTCTCATTAGGCAGCTCTGGGAACTGATTGTGGGACCTTCTGGAGTTTGAAAGAGGCGATTAGTCTTTTGCGCCACCTCAGGTCCCTGTTCTGCTATGTTGTCTTATTTTTTTCCTCTCCTCTGTGTCTCTTATTGTGTCATCTTGCTGCACCAGCTCTCTGTGTTGGCTGGCAGTCTTGTATGGGCGCAGCTTTCCCGTGTGGGGTGACAATCCCATGTAAGGCGGCATTCCTGTGTGGGCCGTCTTCCCCTCACCAGGAGGCCCTGGGCATTGGACCCTGGACCTCCTATATGGTAGATGGGAGCCCAATTGGTTAAGCCACATCTGTTTCCAGATTTTTTAAAAAATTAGAGACATTGTAGGTTTATAGAAAAGTCATGTAAAAAATACAGTGTTCCCATATACCCCCTTATGGTTGATACTTTGCATTAGTGTGGCACCTTAGTTACAGTTGATGAAAGAGTATTAAAATATTACTCCTATTATTGTGCAGTTCATAGTGTAAACTATAGACCATGGTTAGTAGCAGAGTTTCATTATGTGTTTTATTCAGTTGTAACAAATGTACCACACTAATGAAAGATATTGTTAATGAGGAAAAGTGTGGGAGGGGGTGGGGTATATGGGAGTCCATATATATATATATATTTAAGGAGGTACCAGGGATTGAACCCAGGACCTTGTGCATGGGAAGCAGGCACTCAACTACTGAGCTACAGCTGCCCCCCACCTATGTTTTTGATGTAGCATTATATAATCTAAATCTTTTTTCAAAATAAAAATAAATAAATAAAATATTATTGTTAACTACAGTCAATAGTTTATATTTGGTGTAGTTTCCCATATATCACCCTATTATCAACAGCTTGTAAAGTGTTGTATATTTATTTTAGTTCATGAAAGAACATTTATATTTGTACTATTAGCCATAGTCTGTCATCTACGTACAGTCTCATGTATAATCTTCTAACTTCTAGAAATATACATGACCCAAAGTTTCCCCTTTCACAAGCACATTCACAAACATAATTCAGCACTGTTAATTACACTCAAAATAATGTCATACCAATCAACCTAAATAGAAATTCTTTACAAATTAAGAATCAGCTCCCCATTCTATTCCCTGGTAACCTAGTTTCTAACTCTCTCAGTGTGCTTATTATAATTAAAATTGTTGAGAATGTTTGCATCTCTATTCATTAGGGAAATTGGTCCGTAATTTTCTTTTCTTATAGTATCTTTTTTTTTTTTTTAAGATTTTATTTCTTTCTCTCTCCCCCACTGTTTGTGCTCTCTGTCCATTTGCTGTGTGTTCTTCTGCATCCGCTTGCATTGTCAGGCGGCATGGGAAACTGCGTCTCTTTTTTGTTGGATCATCTTGCTGCATCAGCTCTCCATGTGTGCAGCGTGACTCCTGGGCAGGCTGCCCTTTTAACATGCAGGGCGGCTCTCCTTGCGGGGTGCACTCCTTGCGCGTGGGGCACCCCATACACGCATTCCTTGCATGCAGCAGCACTGTGTGTGGGCCAGATTACCACATGGGGCAGGAGGTCCTGGGTATCGAACCCTGGACCCTCCGTATGGTAGGTGGATGCTGTATCAGTTGAGCCACGTCTGCTTCCCATTCTTACAGTATTTTTATCTGGCTTAGTGTTAGAGTGATGTTGGCTTCCTAAAATGAGTTCGGTAGTGTTCCCTCCTCTTCAGTTTCTTGAAAGAGTTGAGCAGGATTAATTCTTCTTGTAATGATTGGTAGAACTCACCTGTGAAACCATCTGGTCCTGGGATTTTTTTTGTTGGAGTTTTTTCATGACTGATTCTGTCTCTTTACTTGTAATTGGGCTGTTGAAGTCTAGAGTCAGTGTTGTGTCCTAGGAATTTTTAAATTTTTTCTAAGTTTTTTAGTTTGTTGGCATATAGTTTCTCATAATATCCTCTTACGATCCCTTTTTATTTTTGTGGGGTTAGTAGTATATGTACCCCCTTTCATTTCTGATTTTATTTATTTGAATATTCCTTTTTTTTCTCTTTGTCAGTCTAGCCAAGCATTAATTTGTCTTCTCAAAGAACCAACTGTTTGTTTTGTTAATTCTCTCTGTTCTTTGTTTTTTTAATTTTTTTATTCTCAATTTTATTTATTTTTGCTCTAAGGAGTACTTTTTTATTTTAAAGATTTATTTATTTATTTCTCTCCCCCTTCCCCCTGTGGTCTGCTCTCTGTGTCCATTTGCTGTGTGTTCTTTTATGTCCACTTGCATTCTTGTCACATGGTACCAGGGAACTGTCACTTTTTTGTTGTTGTTATGTCATCTTGCTGCATCAATTCTCCACGTATGTGGTACCCCCCCGGGTGAGCTGCGCTTTTATCGCAAGGGGCGGTTCTCCTTGCAGGACGCACTTCATGCACGTGGGGCACCCCTACACAGGGACACCCCTGCGTGGCACGACACTCCTTACATGTGGCAGCACTGCACATGGGCCAGCCCAGCACATGGGTCAGGAGGCCCTGGGTTTGAACCCTGGACCTCCCATATGGTATGCAGATGCTCTATCAGTTGAGCCACAACTGCTTCCCAGTGCTTTGTCTTTCAACCTCCAAGGTCTCTGCCCCTATCCCAGGCTGGCTTGAAACAATAGGCCTTGGCCATACCTGTGTGTGGTGGGCTGAAACTGCATCTCAGAGCTGGGACCCAGCCATCTGAATTAGCCATGATCATTGCTTGGCCATGTCCATCCATCTCCCTGAGGTGTCCTGCCTTAAGAGTGGGAGATGGGTGCTGGCAGCCAGGCTGAGCAAACTACTCATAGTTATTTACTGCAGTTTCTCACCTTTTCCTCCTGCTCTTCCCTGAATGCTACCCTGGCATCAGTACTACCCTGGCATCAGAGCCTTGAAACAGCTATTTCAGACAGTTCCTGCCTGTCTACTAGCTGTTTTGGAGGAAGAGTAAGCCTTGAAGCCCCCCTACACCATCTTCCCAGAAATTCCTAATTTGGTTTTAATCAAAAGTGTGGGTATGTTTTTCAAATTGAAGAACACTGCATTGTCTCAATCAGGGTAGAGAGCAATTTTGGAGAAAAAGATGATTTTAATTGTTAGCTATGTTGAATCTGAGGTAACATTGGGACATATCAAGCAAGTATAGATAGTGAAACTATACATGTAATTTTTATTGACTACATGTTATTTGCTAGGCATTGTGCTAAGTTAATGCTCATTTAATCCTTTCCACAGTTCTGTACGGTAGAGACTGTTACTATCCTCACATCTAGAAAGTGTTAGAACCTGGATTTAGCATTAGGCAGTTTGATACCAGAGCTCTTGCTGGGCTATTCTTTGGTATCACTAAAGCCAAGAAAGGAGAGCATGGCTTAATTCCACAAGGTGGCATTCTTCCTTGAATGAGATAATACGAGACCAGAAAATGATACCAGAATTAACAGCTTGGCTTGTGGGACATGTTTTAATTTTTTTAAAAATTAGTTTTTGTTTCAACATGAACATGTATTTCTTTTATAATCAGAAAAGAATGTAATAGTTTATTTGCCTTTTTCACCTCATTTTAGAGATGCAAGAGGGATGACTCCATTTATGTCAGCTGTAAGTGGCCGAGCTTATCCTGCTGCAATTACCATCTTAGAAACAGCCCAGAAAATTGCAAAAGGTAAGTAGAGCTGCTTATTTTTCAATATAAATAGACCCTTTCTAAAGATACCAATATCATAGAATCTATAATAATTTTGTATATATGTATAAAATTCAATTATTTATACTTTTCTTAGTTATAAAGATGGATTACTGATAGACCCTGTTGTTGGTTAATTGGTGGTAGTGATAAAATTTTATTTAAATCGTCACACAAGGGGAACTGATGTGATTCAGTGATTGAGCACCAGCATCCCACATAAGAGGTCCTGGGTTTAATCTCCAGTCCTGGTACCTAAAAAAAAACCCAGTAAATCATAAGGCAGCTATCTTATTGTAGTTACTTCTGACTTGGAATTCCTGTTTATTATAACACATCAAAGGAAAATTAATTCCTGCCATCCATCCTTTAAAAAGATTATCTTTTAAAAATACTAGTGATAAATGATTTGGGAGACTGCCTATTTTTTGCTAAATAAAGCTAGGACTTGAGTCATAACTTTCTAATGTAGAGTTAAGGATTTAGATGGCTGATGTGTTGTGTGTTGATGTTTTCATAATATTTGGTTTTGGGTTATGATGCTGTCATTATACTTTGCCTTACTGTGCTCCAGAATTGCCTAGATTTCCTACATGCGGACTTTGTATATAAATTAAAAACAAAACAGTAGTTTCTGATTTATACTGTGTATGTTGTTAGGACTTTATATTTGAGAAAAGTAGTAGATGGCTGTGAATAAGTTCTTTTCTGATACATGAACTATTGTTCTTAACATTTTTAGCTGAAGTGTCTTCAAGTGAGAAAGAGGAAGATGTATTTATGGGAATGGTTTGCCCATCAGGTACCAACCCTGATGACTCTCCTTTGTATGTCTTATGTTGTAATGATACTTGTAGTTTCACATGGACTGGTGCAGAGCACATTAACCAGGTAAGTTGTTTTCCTGTTTCCCTATTTTTCTGCTATCTTTACGGTTTTTCACCCTCTTGAACATCACCAGAAGTATAGTTCTCAGCATTAGAATTCCAAGTCTGCTATTTCCCATTACGTTGAGTTAAAAAATTTTCCAGTATAATTTTTATTTAATTATTAAATAAAATGAGGTGAAGGAGTGGTTGTTAGATATGAAATAGCATGAAAATTAGAAGTCTTTACTGGGTAGTGTAATCTGATCTGCAGCTCATGATGGAGATTATAACTATAACACCTATTTTCCAGATAATACAAATTATTTTTCCCCCATTGGTAACATTTTATCTCTGCTTGTATAATGCTGTAAAATGTATATTCACTATTTCCTTCTATGACTGTTTTCTGGAGTACACCACTAATTTTAATCTGTTACCATTGTGACTCAATTGTTTTAGAAAATACCAGATATAATTATTATGGGTTATAAAAATACTAGTAATTTTTAAAAATATATACCATTTTAATTTTAGGATATTTTTGAGTGTCGAACTTGTGGCTTGCTCGAGTCACTCTGTTGCTGTACAGAATGTGCAAGGGTTTGTCATAAAGGTCATGACTGCAAGTGAGTACAATGTCTAGTTTTCCTTAGCTTAAAATCATACGTAGTTGAATTTATATTGCTGTATTTAAATAATCTATACTAAGTCATGTTTTAATTGTTTGAAAATTTCGAAAGCATGGGATTTTCTCTGGTTGCCTTTTTTTTTTTTTTTTTTTTTTTTTTAATTTTTTTATTTTTTATTGACTTTGTAATAATATTACCTTAAAAATATATATGTGAGGTCCCATTCAACCCCACCCCCCCCACCCCCCCTCTCCCCCCCCCCCCAACAACACTCGTTCCCATCATCATGACACATCCATTGGATTTGGTAAGTACATCTTTGGGCACCTCTGCACCTCATATACATTGGTTCACATCATGGCCCATACTCTCCTCTATTCCATCATGTAGGCCCTGTGAGGATTTACAATGTCCGGTGATTACCTCTGAAGCACCATCCAGGGTAGCTCCATGTCCCGAAGATGCCTCCACCTCTCATCTCTTCCTGCCTTTCCCCATACCCTTTGTCCATTATGTCCACTTTTCCCAATCCAATGCCACCTCTTCTATGTGGACACTGGATTGGTTGTGTCCATTGCACCTTTATGTCAAGAGGAGGGTCAGATTCCACCTGGATGCTGGATGCAATCCTCCCATTTTCAGTTGTAATCACTCTAGGCTCCATGGTGTGGTGGTTGTCCTTCTTCACCTCCATCTTAGCTGAGTGTGGTAAGTCCAATAAATCAGATTGTAGGTGCTGGAGTCTGTTGAGGCTCAGGATCTGGCTATCACATTGTCAGTCCAGAGATTCAAATCCCCTAAATATATCTTAAACCCCAACATTAACTGCACCTCCAGCACATTAGCATGAAAGTCTTATGAAGGGAGATCCCATCTGAGTCCAGATTCATCACACATAAACACCATTTCCAAAGAGGGGCCATCTGCCCTGGTAGTTAACCCCATCAGCCATGACCATAACTCCCATGGGTCTCTTTAGCCCTCAAAGGAATCTGGTTGCCTTTTAAGCCTGTTTATGTACAAAAATATGGTTCTTGATTTATAGTGTACTTTGAAATGTTTCTATTGCTAGTTCTAGCATAAACCTTCTTTACATAAAACTAGGCTAATATGCTAAGAAATATGTGCTCATACATTGTGACTAGGATCACATTACTCCTTTGAGAAACACAAATGTTTTTGTCTGTATTCTCCAGCCAGGTTGCAGGCCCCCTGTGAAGGGGTCTACAAGTAGGAAATTGACTACAGGTATTAACAGAGGCATATTATTTCTTCTTAAACTAGATGAAGTAACCTTTCATCTAGCAGTAGTTTATTAGTTTCCACAGACCTCAGAAGCAATAAAATACTCCCAACACTAACATTTTCAATGCTTGAGGATCAACAATAGGGATATCAGCTATAAATATGTTATAGATGTGTAGATATTATAGTTAAAAGAGACATAAGCAAGAAATATCTGCCCATAAGGGGGAAGAGGATTCATTAAATACATTTAGGAGGACCACTTGAGATTGGGGCTATTAGAAATTAAGGAAGATATTCCAGAGGAAGTGACTATCCCAAAATCATTACAGTGAACCTATTCCAGAGAGTTTTGTGTATAGATTTTATACCATTAAGTACTCTTTCTTGTTACATAAACTTTGACAATTACACTAGGCGTTTAAAAATCAACAAGGGTTCTCTATGGCTACAATGAGTTATGCCTCTTACAATTTCAAAACAGACATTTGTATGTTTTTAAAGTTTCAGTTTTTACACTTGTCTGAATTCTTTCTAGACTCAAACGGACATCACCAACAGCCTATTGTGATTGCTGGGAGAAATGTAAATGCAAAACTCTAATTGCTGGACAGAAATCTGCTCGTCTTGATCTACTTTATCGCCTGCTCACTGCTACTAACCTGGTCACTCTGCCAAACAGCAGGCAAGTTGCATTTTTAGGATAGAAAATAAGTCAAATTGAAAAGAACATGGCACATCTGAGAAGATTTTTCTTCTAACAATGGTCTGTTTTGCAGGGGAGAACACCTCTTATTGTTTTTAGTGCAGACTGTTGCGAGGCAGACAGTAGAACATTGCCAATATAGACCACCTAGAATCAGGGAAGATCGTAACCGAAAAACAGCCAATCCTGAAGGTGAATAAATTTGATATTTATGACACATGAAAAGCAAAATGTTTTATTTCTATCTTGCCCACTATTTTTGGTTTTTTGTTCCCTAATTTTTAGATTCAGATATGCCTGATCATGATTTAGAGCCCCCAAGATTTGCCCAGCTTGCATTGGAGCGTGTTCTGCAGGACTGGAATGCCTTGAAATCTATGATTATGTTTGGGTCACAGGAGAATAAAGACCCGTAAGTATTTGTTAAAACATTTTGTGATTTTTCTATTTACCATGGTCCTGGAGGTTACAGTATTATTATTTTTCCTTCTCCCTCAAGTCTCAGTGCCAGTAGTAGGATAGGCCATCTTCTGCCTGAAGAACAAGTATACCTCAATCAGCAAAGTGGCACAATTCGGCTGGACTGTTTCACTCATTGCCTTATAGTCAAGTGTACAGCAGATATATTGGTAAGTTCTCTGAATGTTTATTACAAGCATATGAATGCTTGTATGTTTATTCTAAGCATAAATTTTTCTTACATAGCATCCCATGATTTTACTAATCTAAACTCTTAAGTGCACTCATAAGCTCTGATTAAACAGTACATTAAGGGAATTGAATAAGGGGGTTAAATGTGCCATTAATAGCAGAGCTCTTTTACATACTCAAGAAAAATCCCTCTGAAGTGTTGAAATACAACAACATAAACATATGAGATAGTGTTCAAAATTAGTAACTTAGTACAAGTTTGTTACACCTTTTTACTGTGAAATCAAAAAATTTTAAACCATAAAACCCTGGACTGATGAAGTTTTGGTAAAAAGAACACACTCAGGCACTGATAGGATTGCACTGCATTTGGTACTCTTTAGAGAACAAATTGGCAATGCCAAGAGCATTAAAATATCAATGCCCTCAGACTCTAAAAGAAATTTACAATATAAGAAAAATAAAATAAAAATAACATAATTCTATAAAATTTAAAAATGAAAATACTCTGGATACAATAATAGTAAGTTATTTAATCAAATTACAGGACAACCACTTGTGGAATGAAATGCAGCAATTTAAAAATAACAGTCTTAGGAACAACATTTAAAAAAGACATTAAATTGTATGTTCTGAAATTAGCATCTACTTAAAGCATACATAGGAAAGAGGCTAGAGAGAAATAACAATGGTTAAGTGAAGGTGATGGGATTATGAGTTTATTAACGTAAATATTTTAATTTACTGTTTGGCAAGAACCCTCTGATTTTATATTTGTCTTCAAAATATTAATTGATACCCGTAGGAATATGGGACCATAATCAGACTCACTATATGTCAAGCATGGTGGTAGGCATGTTACATATATTAATCATTGGCATTGTAAATATTTTGGTTAAATTTGTTTGTAATTTTATTACAAAATGTTACTATTGGAAGAGTGTTAGAACTTAGTATTTTATATATGTCTAAATATCGTGTGAAATGTCTCAATATTAATCAAGTGATTATAATTTTTTTTAAGCTCTTAGATACTTTACTAGGTACTCTAGTGAAAGAACTTCAAAACAAATATACACCTGGTCGTAGAGAAGAAGCTATTGCTGTGACAATGAGATTTCTGCGTTCAGTGGCAAGAGTTTTTGTCATCCTTAGTGTGGAAATGGCTTCATCTAAAAAGAAAAAGTAAGGCATCCTTTGTGATTTTTGCTTTTATATCATTTTGCACACAATTTTTTGTGATAGGAATAACGTTTTATATATAAAAGGTTTCATAAAAGATTACTGTTTTTTTTTTTTTTTTTTTTTTTTTTGCTTTAGCAACTTTATACCACAGCCAATTGGAAAGTGCAAGCGTGTATTCCAGGCACTACTACCTTATGCTGTAGAAGAATTGTGTAATGTGGCAGAATCACTGATTGTTCCCGTCAGAATGGGGATTGCTCGCCCAACTGCACCATTTACTTTGGCTAGTACTAGCATAGATGCCATGCAAGGCAGTGAAGAATTATTTTCAGTGGAACCACTGCCACCACGACCATCATCTGATCAGTCTAGCAGGTAAATTTCTACCTGGTAGCAGATTCTGATTTTTTCTCTGGAAATGTCATGTTTGGCTTACTAAAACCTTGACATAAGCATTTGTGAACATGATTATTTTTACCCAAATGTTAGAGATCTTACTTTTTTAGAGCATGTGAAAGCACTTTAAAAATGACACATTTGTCTACCCATCAAGATAATAGGTATAGCTATGGGGTTTTGTTTTGGAAAGGCACTATTTTTATAAAGTAATAAAGTAATCTCTTAAAAAATTTTACTTTACCATTCTGTAGACATCATTACTATTTTTTTCTTACCTTTACAGCTTTCAGTTAGGCTGAGTTGAGACAGAAGTACCTGTATCTTTTTCTCTTGGGTTAGGGGAGAAAAAAGTAAAAGTATAATAACTATTTAATTATATAATCTAAGTGACAAATCAGTCTCTCTAACTGGTATAATATCTAGGATAGGGCTAAATCAACTGAATAATAAAAAGTTCCTAGTTACAAGATGTTACTCTTAAATATCTTTTATCTTTTGGATATGTTTGATAGTTTCCCTAACTGTACCATAAGCCTGTTGAGTAAGAATGTTTAAAACTTTCTGCTGTCCTTTAGTACAGTACTTCTCAAACGTTAATGTGCATGCAGACCACTATGGGATCTTACTAAAAATGCTAATTCTGTAGTTCTGGGCTAATGTTTGAGATTCTCTATTTCTTATAAGGTAGCAAGGCTCTAGAAAGCCCTGGTAAAAAATGTTTATTTGAATTTCTCAAGTGTGATTTTGTTATCATGTATATGTATAAGAACCTAAAGATCCTTCTCCCTCTTTTCTGGAAAACATCTCTATGTTAATAAGGATAGACTGCTTTAGCATTTGGGACAGTCCCCAAGACTTCATGCCTGGGTTTCATCTGAGCTGATGATGAATGTTCTGTCACTATTCTCCATATTATACTATATGTATGGATATGTATCCCTTTATTGTGAGGTCTCCTAGGATACCCCAGAATCTAAATCTAGGTCTCTTTGGCAAAGGTATCTCATAGTAGCCTTATCACTGATCTACCTCTAGGATTTGCTGAAAACTTATAAATCAAGTAATGTATCTTCAGACTTGTCAAATCTACCTTAATACCAAAGGACACACCCAGCAAATTCTGCCTGGACTCCATGCTGTGCTCCTGATGCCAATACCCTGTGAGGAATCCACCAGTTAGTTAAGTGGTATTCCCCATGAACTTTTCATACCCTTTCCTTGGTTTTGATACAGAGCATAAAAATTCGGTATCTTCTGAATATCTGGGGATCATCTCATCTCTAAACATTGCCCATGAGCCTGTTCCTAAAGCTTCAGGAATTCATGTCATCTTGCCCTCCTCCTTAGTCACATTTTAAAAGTATTGTACAGTCTTAAGCTCTCCCTGCCCCTTCACTCCCTTCATCTTGGCTGATTATTGGGCCAACCTTTTAAATCTTTCCAGTAGGGGGATCTCTTTAATAATAATCAAGAGATGGTGCTAATGTTTTCTACAAATACTACTGCAGAAGTACCTCATTAAAATACAGTAACTTATTCCCACAAAGGTATATTTTGACCAGTGTTCTAGCACGTCTTAATAAATAAAAAGCACATACGTGGACCAGTCCCTTAGAGTTCCCACGTGGATGGTAAATGGTATGTCACTCTATTGAGTTTAAAGTCTTGGATGCAGTAGTTTTGCTTTTTCTGTTGTTTTCCTCCATGTCTTCAAATTACTCACTAATTATCTCTGTGTCCCCCCATTTAACAATAACTAATAGTTACTGTCATGTTCGTATGTAATTGGAACTTTCCTAAGCATTGTAAATGTAATACCTGCTTTATTCTTCTTTTTCTGTTGCTTTCCTCCCATGTATTCCAACCCCTGTATACTCACTGATTATCTCTATGTTCCTCATATAACAATAAGTTACTCTAATTTCAGTATGTAATTGGAACTTTCCTAAGCATTGTAAATGTAATGTCTGCTTTAATCTTCTCCCAAATTCTATGCTGATATCAATTATCATCTCAAATTTTACAAATGAGGAAACAGAGGCTCAGAGAGGTTAGGTAACTTGTCCAAGGTCACACAGCTAATAAACAGAGACTGGACTCCTATGCACATGACGACATATATTTCCTTTCTTTTTTATACTCTAGAATAGTGGATAGCAGAGAATGGTAGAGAAAGAAAAACTACTACTTTGATGCTTGATGGTAGGACTGAGCCCCTGGATTAATCAACAGTGAAGTACCCCTTCCCCTTCAGATCCTAGTGTTGAGCCAATTAATCCTCTTAATTGCTTAAAACTTTTGGATTTTTTTTTGAAAAAAAATTTCCCCCCAGTTATTGGTTACAGTGTTTTGAGTATGTCTGTCCATCTTGTTAACTGTGTTAATGAAATTTCTCTATCCTTATTGATTTTATTGCCTTTAAATCTCCCACTATAATGGCTGAATTGTTTATTTCTCCTTGTTTTGTCAGTTTTTGCTTTATATACAGTAAAGCCCCTGAGAAGTGAGGTCCAGAATATTCAGTTACAGAAAATGGATGACATGTTATTATGAAACCCTTCTAGCCTAAGAGAAATAAGCAGATGTCCTAGGGATAGATAGTGGCACCACTCCTCTCTAAACTTTTACAGCATGGCTGTGCTTTAAAAAGAAAATCCCAAAAGGGATTTCTCTGCCTATTTAGTCTCCTCTATTGCTGGAAATAGAGTTCCCAAAACTGATGTTAACAGCTCTTTTTAAGACTGTGTAGCTTCATTGTGCCAGCAAGTCTGGTGGGGAAAATCTTGAGTTATGGTGTGAAGAAAACTGAAGCTCCATTTCTCAATGGGGAGTTATAGTATATTTTGTTTATTGGAAGTGTAATAGTAAATATGTAACTGTTTAAAGTAACTACTTTGAGGGGACAATTACATATAGTTCCTGTAGTTGTTTGTTCATGGATTTTTTTTTTTTTTTTTTTAAGAAATACTCATTAACTGTGTCCTCAGATAATGGTGGCTTTTAGATTTTACCATTTTTAATATAAAAAATATTGGTTGGAAATAATTCAATTCATCTTTACAGAATTTTTAAGCCTCTTCTACTGCTTTGTAATACACTCTGTTTTACCAGATATTTAAAGTACTGGTATTAAATACCACATTGAGACTACTTGTCTGTCACAGAGTCTCAGTTGACTCCAAAATGTATCTGGTTTGAATTTCCTTTCTCAGCAGCCGAGGTGAGGAAAGAACATTAACAGTGTAGTCACATAAAGATCCTTTAATTTTAACCTTTTTAACCTGTGTTAATCTGTGATTAAAGAATAATACTTAAATGACAGGATTATTTAACAACCATGTTCTGATCTCTGACCTGCAATTTAAGCTGCATTTTCTCCTTTTTTTTTTTTTTAATTTTTAAGTTTTTGGTTGTTTCCAAGTCAGATTTTCTTTAACTCATCTGACGTAACTTGACAGTTTTAGGGAAGTGAAACTATTACCCCACTTTTGGTTATGATTCTATTTTATAATCATATTTCTGAACTTATGTCCCCGTCCCCCCTACCCCAACAAATCAGTGGTTGATAAGCTCATGCAATGCAGAGAATGGTGTCTTAAGGAAAATATCACATGTAAGCATACTTCCTTTTAATATGTGAATGCTAATATCAGAACCTTCAGAAGTTGAGGACTACTGTTGTTGAAAACTATAGAAAAGGAAAAGCTCTTTCCCTTTAGAATTTTTAAGTGTGAAGTACTCAAATAGGTGTATGACAGATATCAAACAATGTACTTACAAAAGTAAAAGCAAATTCAGAGATTTAAATAATTTCTTTTGGGATTTATATTTTTTTATATATTATAGATGATTGTATTCCAAGAATTCTTAAGGTAGATTTTAAATAGCATCCTAACAAGTGTCACATATGTAATAGATTAGCTAAATGCTTATACTGAGCAGCATAAAAGTATATGCTGTACACCTGAAGTGTAGCCACAGTATACCTGTAACTTCCTGATGCTTTATAGTTCCAGTCAGTCTCAGTCATCCTACATCATCCGGAATCCACAGCAGAGGCGCATCAGCCAGTCACAGCCTGTTCGGGGCAGAGATGAAGAACAGGATGATATTGTATCAGCAGATGTGGAAGAGGTGGTTTTAACTGTTTTAATTTTGGTAGATGACAGACTTTTTTTGGGGGGGGTGGGGTTAGTATTCACTCAAAGATATATTAGTAGTAGCTTAAGACTACTATATGAAAATTTATCTAGCCTTTAAACGTTTGCTATGTGTTTCATTTGTGGTTATACATATTCAAAATATTTTGATAATCCCTGATTTACTGGATAATAGGAAATTGGACACTTAAATTTGCTTTTAACCTAAAGATTAATAGTGAAGATATTTTCAGTGTTAAAATATAATTTAATAATTTTTGTATTGTGTTTGAAGGGAGAGAAGATGATCCATGCTTAAATTTTATGTCAGAAGTATAAAAACTTAAAGACACACAAGTATAGTTTCTATATCTCTTAAGCATTCTCTGTATGGATAATAATCATAAACTTTGGGATATGTTGCTATTTTTTATGGCAAATTGTCACTAGCAGTGATTTTTAAAACTGCTTATTTAGTATATAATTTACAATTTCTGATTGGTAAGGATCTTTACATCTTATTAAGTGCTGTGGAGGAACATTGGTACAGATATGGGTTTATTATGTACTTTGATTGTCTACAAATAAGATTCTGGATTTAGGTTGAGGTGGTGGAGGGTGTGGCTGGAGAAGAGGATCATCACGATGAACAGGAAGAACATGGGGAAGAAAATGCTGAGGCAGAGGGACAGCACGATGAGCATGATGAAGACGGTATGCAGGTTATTTGAGAAATTACTCAGTATGAGTAAATCAGGTACCAGAAAGATATTAAATACAGAGAAAAGCCCCACTAATGTGTAGCAAGCGTTCAATATATTTCTGTCAAGAGATTTTAGGAGATAGCTATATACATCACAACTATATATGTAACTACCTTCTTTTCCTGTTGGATTGAGTTACTATCTTTTTTAAAAGTCTTTTTAAAAATGATTATAATCATGCTATCTAATATATAGATATTAGAGAAAGAAAAACAAATCACCCATAATCCCACCCAAATGCTAATAATTTGTATTTTTATTTTAGTCCTCCATTGCACTGTGCCTTGCCCATGCACGTCTCTTAAATATTGCATGTGTAATTTCTGAAACTTCTGTTTTCACCAAGATAAGCGTTCTGGTCTTTTTATTAAATGGTTATTATAACCATCATTATTAGTAGCTGTAGGATAGATTTTTGGGGGGTGTTGTTGAAGTATAATTGACATGCAATAAATTGCATATTTTAAAGCCTACAATGTATACTTGACAAATCTACATATGTATACACTGGTGAAAATCAAGGCCATTTTTAACTTTCTTCCCTTCTTCCTATCCCCTTGTGGCAGTCTATTATGCAAAAAGATGAAAATAGAGCAAGTGAACCTAGCCTAGAGCCCTGCTCCTTGGCTGAAGTCCCCCTGCCAGTTTTTGTTATACCTAACGTTCTGCAGGACAGATTTGCTGTGCAGTGGGGTACTGAATACTATAATTTACCTACTCATTCTTCTGTTGTTTAGCAGTCACTTATTCTTATACTAATAGTTAACCTTTTTTCCCTTACAAATATGTCTTTCTTAGATCCTACCCTTAGGATAGTCTAGCTTATCAGACCCAGTCTTGATCCGTAGTGAGTTTGTGCTTTTTTTCCCTTCTTTTTCTTTAAATGTATTATTTAGGGAGTGACATGGAGCTGGACTTACTAGCAGCTGCTGAAACAGAAAGTGACAGTGAAAGTAACCACAGCAACCAAGATAATGCTAGTGGGCGCAGAAGTGTTGTCACTGCAGCAACTGCTGGCTCAGAAGCAGGTATGTTGCCTTACATCCCAGCTGCTTTCTTGTTTTATGCTAAGGCTGTGTATATACAGCATGAATTGATTAGACTGTACTTAGTGTGAAATGCATAAGAATGGCTAAGCCTTTGTATCACTTCATCCTTTTTCTCTATAGGTGTTAAGAAAAAAGGTATTTCAGTGAATTTTTTCCTGCTTTTCTGATTATTGGTTTAAGGTTCATTTAAAAGAGTCTTTTCTAATTACAATGTTTTAGAGGCAGGTTTTATGACCTACTGAATACAAGCTGGCATTCTGCTCAGTTATGTATTTTCCTGGAAGAGGCAGTACGTTTGAATTTTAATTATCAGTAAACTCACTTTGTTTTTTGCTTTTAAAAATAAAATATTTAGGAGCAAGCAGTGTTCCTGCTTTCTTTTCTGAAGATGACTCTCAATCAAATGATTCAAGTGATTCTGACAGCAGTAGCAGTCAGAGTGACGACATAGAACAGGAGACCTTTATGCTTGATGAACCATTAGAGAGAACTACAAATAGTTCCCATGCCAATGGTGCTGCCCAAGCTCCGCGTTCCATGCAGTGGGCTGTCCGCAATACCCAGCACCAGCGGGCAGCTAGCACAGCCCCTTCAAGTACATCCACGCCAGCAGGCAAGTGTGAAGGCTCTATATTTGTAAGAGTGCTTAAATAGTTGGTTTTTTGTTTATTTTTTTTAAAGCCTGCGTATTCATCTAGAATTAAATAGTTCCTCATTTTTTTGCTGAGTTTCAAATATAAGAATTATTCACATACTATTATAGCAGGTTTCTCAATTTTGGTATTATTGCCACCTTCGGCTGAAGGAGGCTGTCTGGTGAATTGTAAGATGTTTAGCACCATCCTTGGCCTCTTCCCAGTAGATGCTAATTAATGCACCCTCCCCAGTTGTGACAATCAAACTGCCTCTAGACATTTTTAAAAAATGTCCACTGGGGGAGGGTGTGCAAAATTGCCCCCCTGATTGAGAAAGTTATAGTAATTTTTGCCAACCCCCCTCCCCAAACACTCCTCTCCCCAGATTAGCATGGTTTAGGAAAAGCTTTTTGCTGAGTTACCATATATTAGCAAATGACCTTTTATATTTACGTAAGTATATACAACAATAAACGTAATTAGCAACTAACACTAGCTTATTGTGTTTGTCCTTTTTCCTTATAGCAAGTTCAGCGGGTTTGATCTATATTGATCCCTCAAATTTACGCCGGAGCGGTACCATCAGTACAAGTGCTGCAGCTGCAGCAGCTGCTCTGGAAGCTAGCAATGCCAGCAGCTACTTAACATCTGCAAGCAGTTTAGCCAGGGCTTACAGCATTGTCATCAGACAAATCTCAGACCTGATGGGTCTTATTCCTAAATATAATCACCTAGTATACTCTCAGATTCCAGCAGCTGTGAAACTGACTTACCAAGATGCAGTAAACTTACAGGTATGAAACCACTTAAAAGTTGCTCATTTAAATATATATTTTCAATTGCCAATTATGAAAATTCCAGGACAATGGGAATATTACAAATGTTTGTTGAAATACTACTACTACTATATTAAATTTAACTTTATTTGGTAGTTTTAACTATTTTAGTTTGGTCTTCATAGAACTATGTAGAAGAAAAGCTTATTCCCACTTGGAACTGGATGGTCAGTATTATGGATTCTACTGAAGCTCAATTACGTTATGGTTCTGCATTAGCATCTGCTGGTGATCCAGGACATCCAAATCATCCTCTTCATGCTTCTCAAAATTCAGCGCGAAGAGAGAGGATGACTGCGCGAGAGGAGGCTAGTTTAAGAACCCTTGAAGGCAGACGGTATGAAATTCTTCATATATGTTTATGTATTTAGACAGTGGCCTCATATCCTAGATTGCTAGAGCTTTTTGAATGCTATTACTTATTCCTCCTTCACAGTAGGATGAGGTCTCAGTGCCTTGCATTTTAAGATTTAGAAACTATTTAAATTGTTATGCGCCTGAAATAAAATGTTAGCTCTGTTCTTAAGATTTTAAAAAATTTTCCATTTTAACCATTTTTTATTGTACAATTACTAGTTCACTGGCATTAATTGCATTTATAGTGTTATACTTTCATCACCACCATCCATTACCAAAACTTTTTCCTCAAATAAAAACTCTACCCATTAAGCAATAATTCCTTATTCTTACCTCACCCCCACGTCCAGCTACTCCTGGCAATCAGATCTTTTTTCTGTCTCCTTGAATTTGGATAGTCTAATTAATTAATATAAGTAAATTCATACAGTATTTGCCCTTTTATGTCTGGCTTATTTCACTCAGCATGATATCTTCAACGTTCATCTGTTTTGTTCCATATATCAGAAGAACTTCATTCCTTTTACTGTTGAGTAATAGTCCATTGCCTGTATACACCACATTTTGATATTATCCATTCATTAGTTAATGGACAATTGGATTGCTTCCATCTTTTGGCAATTGTGAATAATGCTGCCATGGACACCAGTGTGGAAATACCTTTTCGAGTCCCTGCTTTCAGTTCTTTAAGGGTGTATTACAGTTGGGATTATCAGCTCATATGGTAATCATATGGTTAATAGCATCAAACTATTATCCAAAACAGCTACACCGTTTTACATTCCCACCAGTAGTGTACAAGGGTTCTTATTTCTTTGCATCCTCACCAGTCTTTTTATTTAATAGTTGCCATTCTAGAGGGTGTGAAGTTGTATCACATTGTGGTTTTGATTTACATTTCCCTGATAGCTAATGATATTGAGCATCTTTCCATGTGCTTATTGGCCATTTGTATATAATTGGAGAAATGTCTATTCATCTCCTTTGCCCATTTTTAAATTGGGTTATTAGTCTTTTTATTATATATTACTTATATATTTTGGATACAAGTCCTTTATCAGATAAGTGGTTTTGCAAAGGTTTTCCTGTCTATGGTTGTCTTTCTACTCTCTTGATGGTATCCTTTTGAGCACAACATTTTTTATTTCGATGAAGTCCACTTTATCTTCTTCCTTTCTTTTTTTTTTCATTTTCTTTTGTTGCTTGTGCTCTGATTTCATGTATTTATTTCTAGGCAGTGATTCTCAATGTGTGGTCCCCAAAATAGCAATATCAGCTGGGAACTTCAGAAATGCAAATTCTTGGACCCTACTGGAGTCCTACTAAAACTGTGGGTGTGGTTTAACACATTTTCCAGATGATTCTGATGCAGGCTGGGTTTTGAGAACCCTTGACTTTAGGGCAGGAGCTCCTTTGGCTTTGACCATTCCAAAGGACACAGGAATTCCTTTCTTATTTAAAAGTACAAGACCTTAAATCAGACACAATGATTATATTTCTAAATCAGCGCCATGGGCTTAATGAGTTTTTATTTATGACTATGCTCTGTTGATAATTTTGCATATTTATGATAATGTTAAATTTTTCTTTGTTTTTTTGGTAACACTTCCATTTCCATTTCTTTTCTGCTCCAACAGACGTGCCACTTTGCTTAGCGCCCGCCAAGGAATGATGTCTGCTCGAGGAGATTTCCTAAATTATGCTCTGTCTTTAATGCGGTCTCACAATGATGAGCATTCTGATGTTCTTCCAGTTTTGGATGTTTGCTCATTGAAGCATGTAGCATATGTTTTTCAAGCTCTTATATATTGGATTAAAGCAATGAATCAGCAAACAACATTGGATACACCTCAACTGGAACGCAAAAGGTATCCATAGTTCCTATGAGGTTGGTTTAAGAATTACTTATTTGTTTACTATGGTATCCATTAGTAAATTTTCTGATTTTGTAGTAAGGCAAATGGTATTGCAAAAGAGTAGTAGTACAGGAATATTCATAGGAGAAAGTAGGCTAGAGTATTTTTAATCTTCCTTCATAGTTACTGCTCACCTAAAATGGAAAGCCTAATAATCCAGGTTAAGCTTCCTGCTTGAAATAATTTATCATGTTTTCTCTTGGAATTTGTGTAGGCACTCACTGATTCTTGGTGTGATTAGTTTTTTGCTTCATTTGAGCCCATTTTTAGTACATTTAGTACATTTGATATTTGATCCATCTAACATTTCCCAAAGTCTGAAACGTTATCAGTGTTTGAAATTGGTTATGTATTTAAGGGACCCTTTTAGTGTTTTTCTTGTTGTTTTTGCTTGTAAATCTCCAGCCCCCCCTTTGGTCTTCCTCATATTACACAAATAGTTCTTGTAAAATGACTCACTTGTCTTTTTAAAGGACGCGTGAACTTTTGGAACTGGGTATTGATAATGAAGATTCAGAACATGAAAATGATGATGACACCAACCAAAGTTAGTGTACAGAAAATCTGCTAATTTACTTCAAGAAATGGCTGCCTCAGTATTTCCCTTTCAAGCTTTTTAACTTCATTATTTTCTCTCCGGGTGGGAATTTCTCTTTTCTTCTCTATGTTCCACTTCTTACCTTTTCCTGTCTGTTTCTTCCCTACACATCGTTGCCTTGTATGTTTTATAATTAAGGTTGAATTAAAGAAATGTCATGAATTTTTCAGCAATTGATATTTTTTCTACTTTATCATTCATGTCTCTTTTGCAATTTGCTTAGGCTTATGTTTATTTTTAAGTGTGTAGAATACATTAAATAAATAAAGTCTTAGCAGAAATCTTTATTACTATTGATGCAAAATAGATTTAGCTAGGAAAATGAGAAATAAAATTATAACTATCAAATATCAAAACTCTTAAGAGCTAATGCAATGAAAATAGAGAAAATGTTTCAAACTCTAGGATTCCCTTAAAAAAATTTTAATCTCACGAAATTTGGGAGTTTCATAGAGTATAATTTTTTAGGTATACTTTCAGGAGGGCATTTAGAGATTTTTAAAGGTGAGGTAAAATAATCTTTGTCTGTTTCATATTAGCAATTAATACTTTGATTCAGCCAAGGAAAGACAACTGACCTGCTTTTTATTTCTTTAGAACCTAGCCATAGCTCAATGCCATTTTCACAGCACACTGTAAGCACCGCCTAAAATTTCACTCCACTAAGGAGATTTGGTGTTAGTGTGCTGACTTCCTGTTGGGATGTATGAGTTGCCTAGACATTTCTCCTTGTTTACCTTATTATAGATGAAGGAGAATTTACAAGCAGGCAAATGCACAGAATTAAGCTCTTGACCATCTCCTCTTCTGGAGTCATCATTGAGTCTGGTCCTGAATATTCTCAGGAATATAGCTGTATCCTGGCTTAAATACCTAGAAAGATAAAGAAGAGAATATGGGAAACTTCTAATATAGAATGGAACAGTGTTTCTTAACTGCTAATATCACTTTTAAAAGTACTGTCAAATTTTGGACTATTGAACTTACTGTTGAGTGGTATTAAAAATTTATAAAGAGATAACAGGAATTTTGGATTGAAGAGATTAATGCTCTTTTACCCTTCCCAATAAGTAATTTCCCTAAAAACAAAACATTTTATCTCTTTATATTTAGGTGCTACTTTGAATGATAAGGATGATGACTCTCTTCCTGCAGAAACGGGCCAAAACCATCCGTTTTTCCGACGCTCAGACTCCATGACATTCCTTGGATGTATTCCCCCAAATCCATTTGAAGTGCCTCTGGCTGAAGCCATTCCTTTGGCTGATCAGCCACATCTTTTGCAGGTGATTTAAACAAACCAGTCTTAAAGGTTTTTTTTTGAGTAAATTTTTATTTCTTTTTAAAGTGTTTAATGTAACTAGAATATTTCTGTTGCAATTCCAGCCAAATGCTAGAAAGGAGGATCTTTTTGGCCGTCCAAGTCAGGGTCTTTATTCTTCATCTGCCAGTAGTGGGAAATGCTTAATGGAGGTTACAGTGGATAGAAACTGCCTTGAGGTAAGATAGTAAAAATGTTCAAAATATAATATTTATGAATAGGCCCTTTATGTACCAGCATTCAAATTTGGAAGTGTGCTAATTAAGAATACTGCATTCCTAAATATAAAGGAAGTATCAAAAATTCCTGCCTTGTGAGAAACAGAAGGACTTCCAGCATTGTCACTAGCATGCTCTGAGACTAATTTGTTCTATGGCAAGTCACTTTATCTATAAAATGACAGTTTCTTTACGTACTTTCTATTCCACAGAGTTGGTCATCATTACATGCTGCTGGAAATTTAAATTTTCATATATATTAAAACATCTATTAACATTTCATATATATCTATGTATATATACACACACATACACACACATATATATAAAACAACTTGAAGTTTTTCTTTTTTAATTAAGGTAGCATTAATAATGATACCTAACATTTGTTGAATAATTTTATCTGCTGGGCCCTGTCTCAATCCTCATAACCATGGTGGTTAGAAAGCATTTTCCTGATTTTACAGGTAAGAAATTGATACCCAGAGACACGAAATAGTCTATGTCACACAATTAATTAAGTGGCAAATCTAGTTTTTAGATATGGGTCTGATTTAAGAGCCTCAAATTATATTCTTTCTGCAATGAAAAAGTAATAACATAAAAATAAAATAAATGAATAAAAAGTAGTAACATTTTAAAGCAGGAATAGAAGAAATGTGCTTAAATAGAATTCTGTTATTATCTAAGTGACGAAGAATATATTCATGAAAATATTGAAAATGCCAAAGGGTCTTCAGTGACCACAGATATTATAAATATTTCTTTGAAAGTTCTCTGAGACTGCTATAGTAAATTCATTGGAGTTGGTGGGTCAGCCAGGGGGGTCAGATAGAAAAGAAAGAGTTTTGTTATTGTAATTGAGGGTCTCCAGAAAGGAACAATTAAATAAAATTACTTAACTTCATGTGGAATAGGACTAACTTATAAAGGAAATCTAATTTGTTTCTTTTTTTAATGTATAACTTTTAAACAAAAATTCATAGGTTCTTCCAACTAAAATGTCTTATGCTGCCAATCTGAAAAATGTAATGAACATGCAAAATCGACAAAAAAAGGAAGGAGAAGAACAGAACGTGTTGCCAGAAGAAGCTGAGAGTTCAAAACCAGGGCCTTCTGCTCATGATCTTGCTGCACAGTTGAAAAGTAGTTTGCTAGCAGAAATAGGACTGACTGAAAGTGAAGGACCACCTCTTACATCTTTTAGGTATTTGTTAAGTGAAATAAGTTTTTCTAGTTCATTACTTTATGACTATTACAGTTCTTTTAAGGATTTTTATATTTTCATTTGCTTGTAAATAATAGAATTAACTGTTATTTTATGAATTCTTTGTTTTCATAGTTTCTAATCTGATTAAATATTAAATTCGAGTTCTCTGATTTGTCATTTTGTGACTTTTTTGTCGATGGGTATTCTCTTCTCACTTTATTAAAAAAACCTTTCTAATATTAAGTATTGAGTGATGCACCTATGTCAGATTGCCTGTTATGAACTTGTTCCAAGTACCCGCAGCTCAGTTGAAGGGAACATGCAGATAACTAGAAAGAGAGCTTTGTAGATATGTGACTCTCATACTAACCTGGGATCCTTTTGCCAGGTTTATTATAGTTGGTAATCTTCTTGCAAGAGATACCTTCTTTGCTTCCCTAAAAATTTTCTAGTATATACTGTTGCTAGCTATGGCTAATAACCATATGGGCATCTACTTTATGTACAACTCCCTTTACACTCTTTATGTTTTTTGGTTACATACTGTCTGATAACTTTTCTTGCTTAGGAATTAACAGGCTATTTACAGAAACAAGATAAACTGTGTATACATAGCCTAACAACCATAAAAGGCAATAAAATTCTTTTATTATCCAGGTGACAAGAATACAATCCTCCTTTGGGGAGGATTGGGGCAGCCTAGCTTCCTAGAGGCAATGTGGCTTGAACAGAGATAGTTAGGATATATAAGAGAGATAGATTGAAGGAGAAAAGAGTTAAAGGTAGGGAAACCTGTTAGAAAGCAATTACTTAGTTTAGACTAGTGGTAAAAAGGGGCTAAAGTAGAATATTGGCTTTGGGGATAGAAAGAGAATCATGGAAAGGTAAAGAAACTCAAGTGGAACATGATCACTTTGGATGAATAGGGAGAAGACAAATTAAAATAGACTTTGAGTCTGTGTAATAGAGAAATAGATGGTACTATTGAAAGAAGTCAGGAGTCATAATTCACTTTTAGTCTTGGTGATTTTGAGATAAGCACCAGTGATGTGGCTATGCTAAACAATGGTAATGCCATTATGAAGCTTTGGAGAAAATTCTGACTAGAGGCAGATTTGGGAATCACCTAGATGGAGCTGGATGTTGAACTCTGAAATGTAAACTGAAAGATGAAGATGGGAAGCATCCTGTAAAGAACAGGAGGAATAAGGGAGTAGAAATGAGAAGTTATGCAAGAAAAGTTAACTACTGGAGGGGATGTGGCTTGAAGTACTTAAGACCTTGAAATATTAAAAGACCAGGTAAATTATTGTCATTGACCAAATGCCAGTGAATATTTAAATTTGACTAAATTATTTTCCTCCTCCCTTTTAACTTCTTACAGGCCACAGTGTAGCTTCATGGGAATGGTTATTTCCCATGATATGCTGCTAGGACGTTGGCGCCTTTCTTTAGAACTGTTCGGCAGGGTATTCATGGAAGATGTTGGAGCAGAACCTGGATCAGTATGTATTTTGAGCACTTTAGAGTCTATTCTGCCTGATAAGAACATATTCAGAAACTAATTCTATCGTTGTGCTTTTTTTTTAAAAAAAGATCCTAACCGAGTTGGGTGGTTTTGAGGTAAAAGAATCAAAATTCCGAAGAGAAATGGAGAAACTGAGAAACCAGCAGTCAAGAGATTTATCACTAGAGGTAAAGGTATTTAGATTTTCTTATACTATACATATAGTATGTACTATATAAAGTTTGAAAACAAGCAAAATAATGATAGAATTTAGTTTAATAAAAACTAAAGAAAATAAAGAAATGATAATCACCAAACTCTCGAGCATCTTCTAAGGATGACCAAAGGAATTTGGGCTCTAGGGTTGCTCATTGCTACTAGGCTGGCCATTGTATTTTTTAAAAGATAAATTGCATGGAGGCCCATACTGATATTTCCAATTCATATTCAAGATTTAGGACCATAAGGTTGTTTTTTTTTTTTTTTTTTTTTTTTTTTTTTATGTCTTAAATCTTTATCTCCTTTCTTCCACACTGAATTACCCCCTTCCCATCAGCACTGATAAAATTATCCCCTTGCCTTTTCTTTTTTTTTTAAGATTTATTTCATTATTCCTACCCCCCCCCCACCATTGTCTGCTCTCTCTGTCCATTTGCTGTGTGTTCTTCTGTGTCCGCTTGCATTCTTGGTGGCACTGGGAATCTGTGTCTCTTTTTGTTGCATCATCTTGCTGCATCAGGTCTCCGTGTGTGTGGCGCCACTCCTGGGCAGGCTGTACCTTTTTCATATGGGGTGGGTGGCTCAATGTGGGGCATACTCCTTGCGCATGGGACTCCCCTACGTGGGCAACACCCCATGTGGCATAGTAGCACTCCTTGCCGCGCATGTGTCAGCTCACCACCTAGGCCAGGAGGGCCCTGGGTTTGAACCCTGGACTTTCCATATGGTAGATGGATACTCCATCAGTTGAGTCACGTCTGCTTCCATACCCCCTTGCTTTTTTCCTACAGCATACATGTAAAAGTCTCAGGGTTAGTGTTAACACTAACAACAAAATTATTGAAAATAGCTTAACATTTATTTTCAGGTTTTGGTTATTAGAGCATATCCAATTAGAGGTAGTCAAATGACTGTGTCACTGGAAAAAACTTTTTGTGTGATTTTGCTACCAGCTGGATAAAATTAGAACCTTTTCTCTCTTTTTTTTTTTTAGGGCTTGCTTTCTCCTTTTTTGTTACATTGTTATATAATTAATTGTTACAGAATAAGGAATATCCAGAGAAGCCCATCTCTTCCTCTTTCACCATATGCCTTCCATTTTCCTTCAGGGTTTTTGTTTGTTTTTTTAAAGTTCATTCTCATCCCCTGTTAACATTTTCAGAGATAACTGGGATATACTCCATAAAGATGTTCTGAGTGCATTTTGTGACTATATCACAGTTTTTGTAACCAGTCCCTTGTTAATAGACATTTGGGTTTGTTTCCATTCCTTCACTATTTTAAATAAATAGTGGTATGAATAGCTTCATGCATGTTGTCCTTTTTTGCTATTATGTCTTTGAGAGAGATTCCTAGATATAGGTCAGAGGTATACATATGCATAATTTTGCCAGATATGGCAAATAACTCTCAGAGAGGTTGTATATTTGCATTTTCATCACTAATATGAGAATGCTTCATTCCTTACAGTCTTACTTATTATCAAAATTTTGGATTTTTGCCACTCTGATAGGTGAGAAATGGCATTTCTCTTACGAGCAAAGTTGAAACATTGTTCCATATATTTGAAGATTAGTTATTATTATTGTATTATTTCTTTTTCTGTGAACTATTTATCTTTTGCCCATTTTTTGTCTTTTTTCCCTCAAATTTTAGAAGCTCTGTATATATCTATAGATGATATACACATTCATGAATTTGTAATTTTATCTTATGGAAGGTACAATAATTGTTCTCATTTTCCTTTTCACTTTGCTTATGGTGTTCTGTCAGCAAGGAATTAATCCATGTTTTTTTCTAGTATTTGCTTTAAAAAAAAAAAATTGTCTCTGATCCATTTGAATTTTACTTTGATGTATCCCCAAATTGCTGTTTCCTATAATAAACCTTTGAAACAAAGTGTTATTTGCCTTGATAATCTACAAGGCATTCTTATATGCTTTACGATGTGTGTATTTATAATGTATAAGCTTCTGAGAACAAACATTATATTTACTTCATTTAAACTATCAAGGAAAAGCTAAAATTAGATTTTCAGATTTTATATAGAAAAATTTCAGAGTGGTTTCCAACTTTGAATTGAGCTACTTTTTGGTGTGTTTTAATAGGTTGATAGGGATCGAGATCTTCTAATTCAGCAGACTATGAGGCAGCTTAATAATCATTTTGGTCGAAGATGTGCTACTACACCAATGGCTGTACACAGAGTAAAAGTCACATTTAAGGATGAGCCAGGAGAGGGCAGTGGTGTAGCACGAAGTTTTTATACAGCCATTGCACAAGCGTTTCTGTCAAATGAAAAATTGCCAAATCTAGATTGTATTCAGAATGCCAACAAAGGCACCCATACAAGTAAGTACCCTACAGATAATAAGTATCTTAAAAATTCTTTCTTTATTTGATTGAAATAACAATTACAATCATGGTTATATGTATTTATAGTGGGAGAACATTAAGGTACATTTCATAACTACTTTAACCAACAAATTAGCAGTTTACTCTTTTCCTGCTAATTTATCTTGATAAATATTTGTGATTGTACTAGTTTCTCATCTCACATATTATCAGTTTGGTAGGCAGTATAGATCCTTGAAATGAAAATACTATCCTCTAGTGTAGTGCTATTCTCACTACAAAGTGACGCAAAAAGTTACTTCAGACATTGTGTGCTGTTCACAGTAATGCATGGTAATAGGATATAAAATGCATGTTTTACTTATGCTGGCCATGAGAATTAAGGGATTATGCCTCTCACCTAAATTTTAAGATTCAATTATCAAATTTTAAAAATCTGTGAAAATGATAAAATGATGAGATGATAATTTGTGATTCATATTAAGTAAGGATAGATGATTATTTGTAAGCCTTGTAGGTAGATGAATATAGTAATTGAGTGAGAGGGAGTTTAGAGCTAATTACTAAGAAAATCCTAGATTTTATCTAGACTACAGCTATATCTGCATTTCAGTAGGATTCTGTAATCCACCACCAAAGAGACCAAATGAGCTCTGGAAAGGTCTAGGGATGAAAAAATGGGGAGAGTTCCCCAGCCTTTCATCATTAGTTTCACCACTGGATTTTCTGTAGTTCTGTAATAAAAAATTAATTGGCAAATGTTAATGAGGCCATTCCATTTAAGAGATACCTCTTCTGCATACTCTTTAAGAAATTATACTCAGGAGTTTAAAAATAATAATAGCTTTTGTTCTGGAAAGCCTATAATTAATTACTTCCCAAAACTAAGAATAGAGAACACATTCAATCTAGATGCTAATCTTGAGCAATTTTGGCATTATTACAGCAAAAATAACATAGTTAGTTGCTACATATTATTTCATATCTCCGACAAGAAAAAGGGAAAAACTCATTTAAATATTGAGTGAGCATTTATTATGTACAGTACATTCTACACAGTCACCATAAGGAGAGTAGGGAGATTGGAAGACACTAACAACCCAGATGCCATGGAAGATGACCTTCAGCTATCATGCATATGTTTGTCTCATTTCCTTGCGTTGACTTTGAGATTGAAAGGATACTTCATATTTCCTTCTAGGCTTAATGCAGAGATTAAGGAACAGAGGAGAGAGAGATCGTGAGAGAGAGAGAGAAAGGGAAATGAGGAGGAGTAGTGGTTTGCGAGCAGGTTCTCGGAGAGACCGGGATAGGTGAGATAATTTTGCATCTTTTATTGAATACCACCTTTTTGGATTCATGGGGGGTAAGCCTATAAATGAAAGAGTCCTAATTATGGAGTAATTTTTAGAAAATGGATGTCTTAATTCTTGGACATATGTATAGTATCTGAAAATAGTCTGACCAACTGTTGCTAATAATTTCTCCTTTTAAAAACCCAGGGCCAGTTTAAATTATATTGACTTTTTATTTATTCCACTCAAGTTCCTAATTGTTTGAAATTTTTATTAACTTTGTATCATTCTCTCCTAAACTTGTCTTAGTTTATTGTGGTAAATTGGGTTATTTAAACCTTTTCTTTTTTTTCCTTATTAGACTTGGGTTTCATTTTACTTTTGCCTAAAATGTAATTTCCAGGAATTATGGATGGAGTCTTGTTTCCTGGTATTCTAAGATCCTAATCCCTTAGAGTGAAATTATTTTTAGGGACTGTACATTGCAAGTTTATAGATTTTCAAGTGACAAAATCTAGCTAATCTTTATTTCCCAACCATCTTATTTAGAAATTCAACCACCTTGGTACCAACTAGAACAACCTATAAGCTCTGGCTTTTTTACCTTCATTACTGTTTGTGCTGGTATTTTCATTGTATAGTCAAAGGAAATGAAGTCATAATATCTTTCTTCTCCTTTCAGAGACTTCAGAAGACAGCTTTCCATTGATACTAGGCCCTTCAGACCGGCTTCTGAAGGGAATCCTAGTGATGATCCTGATCCTCTGCCAGCACATCGGCAGGCGCTTGGAGAGAGACTTTATCCCCGTGTACAAGCAATGCAACCAGTGAGTACAGTACACTTGGCTACCTCTGAATTGGCTGTGGCCTTTTTTTTTTTTTTATAAGGTTCCTGGGAATGGGAACTGAGTCTCAAACCTCGTATATGGGAAGCAGGTACTCAACCACTGAACCACATCAGCTCCCCTGAGTTATTTTTGTTTGTTTTGCTTTTTTTATTGTTGTTGATGTTGTTTTTCAGGAGGCCTTGGGAAACAAACCCAGGATCTCCCATGTGGGAAACAGGCACTCAACTGCTTCAGCCACATCTGCTCCCCTATGGCATTTTTATTTTTGCATTAAAGCTAGTGTTTTAAAAATTTGTTAGCTAGTGGCATGCCATGTCGGTTGAAGATGATGGTTAGCCTCACAGTAAGAAGGAAGCTTAGGAAGAAGTGAACTAAGGCTTGCTGGGGGGGTAATCCTGATTAGTCTGATTGCCACCCATTCCCACCCCAAATCAGGTTAGACCTTGTCCCCATTCTAGTGTTCCTTGTGTGCTGATGAATTATATGGCATCAGATTTATTTGTTTCCTTACTTATACAAATTTTACTCTTTGAAGCACACCTACAACTATTAACAGGCTGTAGCTAGCACCCATAGCTTACACACATTGCAAATATGAGTATAAATCCTTAGCCTTAAATGCAGGCATCTTTCTCTCTTTCCCTTCCCTTCATTCTTTTCTTTTTTCTATCCTAAATGGAAGAGATTTTTCTGGCTCTCTTGATAAGAAAAAAATATATAGAAATTGAGTATTTTTACTCATGGATATTAAAAACCTTTAAAAAGTTTTGTCACACAAACATAATACCTAGCCTTCATAAGACTCTGCCAGTGCATGGACTATTCATTCCTTACTAGAATTCTCTAATATTTATAATTAGTTTCCAGTTAATCAGATTTTTATTAGATTTTGTAAATCTGATAAAAGATGGCAGATTTAGACAAGAGGTTACAGCAAATAGAGGCAAGTAAAATTTATTCATCACTTACAGGCATTTGCAAGTAAAATCACTGGCATGCTGTTGGAATTATCCCCAGCTCAGCTGCTTCTACTTCTAGCAAGTGAAGATTCTCTGAGAGCAAGAGTGGATGAGGCCATGGAACTCATTATTGCACATGGAAGGTAATGTGTCTATTTGAGAAGGCATTTCCAGTGTAAGGTCAGCTGCTTTATTGTTAGTACGTGGGTGCCACCGTATCTTAAATTTTATCTTATAACATAAGACTTTACGTGGTTTTTAAGTTATGGCCTAAAATCCATGAATGAGATGGTTGAGTTCCACAGGTACTAAACAGTGTTTTAGCAGACACTTGGGTTCTGAAAGATATTTTATTTACCTGATATTTAGATAATACCTGAAAGAAACACATCTTAAATTATCCACCAGACTGCTCCTTGGGGTAAAGGCCATACGTCTCAAGGAATCAAGCCCTGAGTTCTTCCCATAGGCATGAAATTTATTTAACACCTCCTCATTTTATCTTAAAAATTAATGCAAGTTTTTGCATTCTATTTGTTTACATAAATTTTTAAAATATCTAACATTCAAGTTACTTACCCCCTTTCTCCAAGGTGACAAATAAAAGTGATAATAAAAAGATTTGCCAAACTTATTCTGTGGCTTCTTTACTAAACTGGGGCTACTCTAATATCCAGATTGAGCCGTTGAAGTGTTTATTTTTTTTAGCTTAGGAAGTAACAGAATTTTTTTAAATCATGATTTTGATTGAGGAACTTAGATTAGTTTATCCTAGGGAAGATAAGAGTAGGCTGAGCCCTGGAACTAAACAGCCTCCAGCATTTGAATGTTCTGAACCAAAACTATTAATAGAAATTTGTTTTCTTTGCTGCTACGACTCTTTTCCTCTATCCCATCTCAGGTGTTGTTAATAATAAGCACAGATATATAACCCTTCTTATTATTGATTAAAATATTTATGTTTTTAATTTATTATTTTTCCTACTGGATGCAGCTATTCACCATACTAACTGCTTTCAACTGACTTTATGGAGTGAATGGGAATTTATTAGTATTCTAGAATCACTAAAATACACTCAGTAATTTGATTCCTATTGTGATTGCTTTCTGAACATTTTTCTATTCTTCTGCAATGTTGACCTCTCCCCCTAGCTTAAGTCAAGTTCTAGAACCCCCATGAAGATTGCACTTATTTTCATCTTCACTCAGATTCATTATCTTGAATACTATGGAGGGCACTTAATTTATGGTTTTGTATTGTTCTCTATTTTCATGTGTATTATTGACTTCTCTGCTCCTAGAATTGCATTAGGAACTTAGTATCACTGAGTATTTATTGATTTTAAAACTTAATTGTATTTAAAATTTCTCATTAATTTAAATTAATATTTTCATTAAACTAAAGTCTGTAAACTTCAGTTTTCTGGAATGTGAAAGGATTTTTGTTTGTTTTTAGGGAAAATGGAGCTGATAGTATTCTGGATCTTGGATTACTAGACTCCTCAGAAAAGGTACAGGTAAGGGATGCTTTGTACATGTAACAAATACTTGCAACTTAAATTTAAAAAAATAAAAGGAAAGAAGGCTCTATAAAGAATATTTTGTCTTTATAAGTAAAATGTGTCATTAGAGAACGAGGTGCGAATAGAGTGGTATATGGGTATTATGTATGAAACTGAGCAATAAGATTGGTTAAGGCTCAGTACAAACCTACTTGCTGGCTGTCTCCATCTCACCTCAGCCTGAGTTAAGCTTTAACATAGAGATGGAATGAATTGCAGAGGAGGAGAGAGTCTGGAGTCATTCCTTGTTCCTCAAGGAAGCAGTTGGTGCCAAAGATGCAGGATAAATGTAACATATCATGGCATACTAGTAAGAAAGGCTATTCAATGCACTGATGTATTTCATTGCATACATTTCATTCTTAAGCTGCCTAAGAACTTATAGTTCTACCTAAAATGGAATAAGTCCACTATATTTTCTCTCTCCCATTGAATATAACTGAAAACTATGCACAGAACATAAAAAGGCTTGTACCACCTAAGGAATCTATAGGACACAGATTGGAGAAAGAAGTCAAAACTTCAAAAATACTGGTATTGTGTTTATTGAAGCAAGTGGGTAAATCTGGTCCCTGTTACTTTGTCTTAGCTGGAAGACAGCAAAGGCTTTGAGAACTAAACTACTGCCTAAGTCCCAAAATATCTTGAGTGGTGTATATGCAGGGCAGACCCAAATAGCATACTAACAACTTGGAAAATTAGTTGCTGAAACCACTGCATTCCAAAGACGAGACTTGCAGGCTGAACCTCACCAGGAAGACTGCCTACTAAAGCCTCCCCCCACCCCTAGCTCCCCCAAAAATCAACATTCTCCAGAGCATTTTAACAGAACCCAGAGTTTCATAACTTAAATTATTAAAAATGATTGTATTAGGATACAATCTAAAATTACTCAAGAAAGAACTGGGAAAAAGATAACAGGACCTCATCAAAAATTAAAACTTTTGTGTATCAAAGACTTTATCAAGAATGTAAACAACCATCACAATGGAGAAAATATTTGCAAACCACATATCTAGTAAAGGTTTAATATCCAGAATACTTAAACTGAACAACAAAAAGAGAAAGAACTCAATTTAAAAATGGGCAAAAGTTTTGGAAGACATTTCTCTAAAGTTGATATACAAATGGGCCAAAAAACACGTGAAAAGATGCTCACTGTCATTAGCCATTAGGGAAATGCAAATCAAAAACCATAAGCATTTCCATTTCACTCGCTCGAATGGTTACTCTTTTTTAAAAAACAAAACCAGGAAATTGGAGAGCATGAAGAGAAATAAGAACACTCATTCATTGCTGGTGGCACTGTTAAATGGTACAATTTAACGGTCGAAGACTATTAGCAGTTCTGCAGAAAATTAAGTATAGAATTATCATATGACCCAGCAATCCCACTTCTAGGTATATTCACAAAGGAATTGAAAGCAGGGACTTGAATACCTATGTTCATAGTGGCACTATTCACAACTACTATGTGCCATCAATTGATGAATGGATAAACAAAATGTAGAATTATACACAGAATATCATTTAACCATAAAAAAGAATGAAGTTCTGATACATGGGACAACATGGGTGATAAGCTGATGAATGGATAAACAAAATAACGGTATTACACACAGAATAGGAATATTATTCAGCCTTAAAAAGGAATGAAGTTCTGATACATGGGACACCATGGATGAACCTTGAAGACATCATGTTGCATGAAATAAACCACACACAAAAGAACAAATATTGCATGAGCTCAGTGGCATGAAATAAGCAGAATAAGCAAACTTGTAGAATCAGAATCTAGAATATAAGTTACCAGGGGAAGATATAGGGGTAGGAGATAGGGAGTTAGTTAATGTTGAAATTATACAATTTCTATTTGGGGTAATGGAAAAGTTTGGTAATGGATGGTAGTGATGATATTACAACAGTGTGAATGTGATTAACAGCACCAAATTACATATTTGAATATAATTTATAGGAGCAAATTTTAAGTTGCATGTATGTTATTAGAAGAAAATTTATTTTAAAAAAACCCCCATGGGACGGTACAACACAGTGAGCCCTAAGGATTGCATTTAATAGTACAACTATAAAAATGTACTATCACCATATTTTTTGTAACTAATGTACCACTCTAATTCAAGGTGTTAATACAGGGTGGTTATAGGGAAACCCTGTATTTTATGTGTGGTTTTTCTGTAAACCCACAAATTTTTAAAAATAAATAAATTTGGAATTCATTACTGAAGCCAACTTACGAGGTTTTTGGCCTACTAAAGCCAAAAAAACAAAAACAAAAAAACATCCTCCAGAGTGTTTTAACAGGGCCCAGAGTTTCACAACCTCATGTTCAATATATCCAGGGTATAATCCAAAGTTACTTAAAAAACCAGTAAAATATGGCACTCTCCAAGGAAAAGATCCAGTAGATATTAATCCTGAGATGACCCTCTTGTTAGAATTATCAGACTTTAATTATCAAAGACTTTATTTCATGCTGTATGAGATAAAGGTAAAAAAAGATAGAGGGGCTCAGCAGAGAAATAGAAACTCTGTAAAAGAACCAAGTGAAACTTTTAGATTTAAAGTATCAGAGAAAAAATTATTGGAGTGGCCAGTAACAATGGAGATGACAGAGGAAAGTGTCAGTCAACCTGAAGACACGTCAGTAGAAATCATCCAATCTGAAAAACAGAAAAGATTGAAACGAAAACAAAAGCAAACAAAAACAAAAGCAGAATATTAGAGACTTATGGGAAAAAAAGCAAAAGATCTAATAGTCACGTCAGAGGAGGAGGAGATTGATGTAGAAAAAAATATTTGAAGAAATAATGGCTGACAGCTTCTCAAATTTGAAGAAAGACATAAATTTATAGATTCAAGGTCAGCAATCCCCAAACAAGGTAAACTAAAAGCAAACCATGTCCAGACACATTATAATCAAACTGCATTAAGATAAAGACAAATTGCTGAAAGCAGCCCAAGAAGAACAGTGCATTACATGTAAGGGGAAAGTAATTTGAGAGACAGCAGATTGCTCAACAGAAACCATGGAGTCCAGAGGACAATAGAACAATATCCTTAAAGTGCTGAAAGAATTGTCCATCCAGAATCCTGTATGCAGTGAAAATATCTTTCAGGAGTGAAGGTAAAAGATGGGCCTAGATTTAAGTGATTTTATTTATATGAACAGAGAAGGTATACAACCTTTGTGTATCACACTCCAGAAAGGAAGAATCAAAAGTTGGTTAATTTTTAGTATTGCTATACATATATTTAAGTATAAATGTTGCTCTAACTGACTTCATTTAGGGTGATTTCAGGGAATTAATTCATGTTTTATTTTTAAAATCAATCTCAGGGCTTAATTTCTGTTATTCTCTGCTTTTAGGAAAACCGAAAGCGTCATGGATCTAGTCGAAGTGTAGTAGATATGGATTTAGATGATACAGATGATGGTGATGACAATGCCCCTTTGTTTTATCAACCTGGTAAAAGAGGATTTTATACTCCAAGGCCTGGCAAAAATACAGAAGCAAGATTGAATTGTTTCAGAAACATTGGCAGGTAAAATAACTATAATCTTATATTTGAATTTTTTTAGAATTTCAGTTTGAGACCTTTTAGAATATATTAGTTTGTATATTGTATATGTACTCTTCTTCTTCATAATGAATAGAAAAGAAGCTGTAGAAATTTTATTTTTAAAACAGTATATATTATGTAAGAGTATGTGTGTGGGGTAATATATGGTCTAGAAATGCTTTAAATTAACATCTTATTTCCCTGTGTTTGTTTCTAGGATTCTTGGACTATGTCTGTTACAGAATGAACTATGTCCAATCACACTGAACAGACATGTAATAAAAGTATTGCTTGGTAGAAAAGTAAGTGATTTTTATGAATGTGATTATTTATAAAGGAATGTTTTAGCAATTGTGAAAGTAATCATGTGCTATCATACGGTTTATGCCATTCACTTAAGATTAAATCTAAAAGCATTATCGCCGTTATAAATTCATTTCCAACATTTAGTGCCATGGAAAAAAATCTCAATATATGGGGGAGATGACAAAGTCAACTGGGTGACACAGGTGGATTTTGTGGGTCTGACAGACCTGGATCCTGTTGCAGACAAATCCCCCTGTACCTCTGACATATTTCTCCCATCTATAAAATGGTAAGGACAGTAGCATGGTGCCTGGCACAGAGTAAGTGATCAATGAATTTTATCAATTATTATTAGTTGGAGCAGGTGGTAGTGGAGGGAAGTACTGTAAAGAGGGAAGTATTGTAAAGAGAATTCCTTACTTCGAAAATATACATGGGGCAGTATATGTAAGAATGTAAGAAAATATGTCACATCATGTTTGAGATCTATCCCTGGGTGATGGAATTACAGCTTATTTTATGTGTTTTGATATTTTGATACCTGCATATTCCTTTATGAGCTATCTCCTTGCAAATTAATATATAATATTAAGCAGCTTTTGATTTAAGACAAAATAAAACCGCCAGTGTTCTTAAAGGTATTATAAAGAAACATCTTGACACAAAAGAAATACTAGACTTTTCCAGAGATTTACGTCATACATCTGAAATAAATTAGCATTGTTAAAGCTGTAGCCGTCTAATAATTTTTTGTAATCAAACCCCAAAACAGGCTTTTCTATTAATAAAAGCGTATCCTATTATGGGATATGGATATCTCTTATATCCACATATTGATATTTAACTCTGCCTCTACTGCATTCTTAAATTATAGTGCTATCACAAATAAATACAGTGTTTCAGCTAAAATGTTCTTGTGCAAAAAGAATTGGTCTCCAAGCTCAGTAACATGGAAATGTTGAGTGAAAAGATCATGGAATCAAATAGACGCAAGTTTAACACAGTGATGTAACTTTGGGCAAGTTACTGTATTTCTTTGAGAATCAATTTCATCATCTTGAATTAGTAATCTGTATTTTATAATTATTGTTGCGATTCAATAGGATGTGAATTTAGTTCATTAGCCAGCTGCTCAACATAATCATTGTTCAATAAATATTGCTAGTACTTGCATTAAAAAGAAACAAACTATTGAGCTATTGGCTCCAGCTTTAATATTATATATTATGCTTCTTATGCTTAGAAAATGAAATGTATTGTCACAGCCAAATACATATGTATTAAATTTTATTCAATGCAGTTATTAAATACTTTAAGTGAGAGATTATTCTTTATCAGTATATCTTCAAATTAGGCAAAATGTTTATCATAGATATTTACTAACAAATTCAGTGAAGATGTTTCTTTCATAATTGAATCTCAAATGATTACTTTCTTAGGTCAATTGGCATGATTTTGCTTTTTTTGACCCTGTAATGTATGAGAGTTTGCGGCAACTTATCCTCGCTTCTCAGAGTTCAGATGCTGATGCTGTTTTCTCAGCAATGGATCTGGCGTTTGCAATTGACCTGTGTAAAGAAGAGGGTGGAGGACAGGTAAAGCAAATATACAGTTTTCTGATTCTGTCAGAAGAATGTGCTTGGTAGGTTGTGCTTATCTATATAGAAACAGTTGCACTAGAAGGGCCAATAAAACAGAGGCAGACAGAGTAGGAGACAAACAGAAAGAGGGGGGAGAGACAGAAACAGCAAGAGAAAGAGGGGAAAGGGCATTTTGTACTTATTTGGGCCTAAAATTTTTGCATTTATTAGATATCTGTCAGATATAGAATTATTTCTTTAGATTTTAAAATTTTAGGAAATTTCCAGATATATTAGCTATTAAATTTATTTATAATTACTTTGACAGAATTGTTTTTTAATGGCACTGCTAAATTTTTCACAGGTTGAACTTATTCCTAATGGTGTAAATATACCAGTCACTCCCCAGAATGTGTATGAATATGTGCGGAAATATGCAGAACACAGAATGTTGGTAGTTGCAGAACAGCCATTACATGTAAGTGTTTTCTAGAAAGTGTTATTTGCTCTGATGAGGATATTTGTGTCTTTATGTGTGGTAAACTAGCTCAGAGTATTAGACTTGCCTATAAAAGACCCCAAATTTTAAACTAGAAGAATTTATTTGCCAAGTATATTACATTTGAATTTGAGAATCCAAAATAAGCACCCACTTTCTTTTGGATAAAACTAGTTGGAGTGCCGCTGACAACAACAGAAGTGGACAAAGAAGACAAAGCAAATAGACACAGTGAACAAATAACTGGGGTGGGGGGGGGGAAGGGAAGGGGAGAGAAATAAATAAAATAAATAAACCTTTAAAAAAAAACTAGTTGGAAAAACCACATAATCATCAGAAAGTGGCTTTGGTGAAGAAAAATTTGGTAAGAATGCCTACGAAGTCAAAATGACTATTGTTTTGGGGGTTCTTTGAATGCCCACACTTTTGGTGACCTGCTGTAGGACTCACAGATTTCAGAGGCAGTTGTATTCATAGCTATGGTTTATTATAGTGAAAGGACTGAGCAAGTTCAGCCAGGGCAAAAGACACAACAGCCAGTCTGGAGGAGTCTAGGTGGAGGCTTCCAAAGGTCTTTCTCCAGGGGGTTGGGGGTGTCACCACAGAACATGCTGCTTTTTCCAGCAATGAAATATAGCAACACATATGCAGTGTTTGTGCTTAGGGAAGCCCACTTAAGAGTGAGAACATAGGGTTTTTATTGGAGGTTGGTCTGATAAAGTCAAATATCCTTGATTCCTGAACTGAGATTAATTGGGTTGGCTCTGGAGTCATATTGTTAGAATTCAAATCATGGCTCTACTACCTTTCTATCTGTGTGACATTAGCAAATTAACTTCATGCTAGTTTCCCTCCTCTGCAGAATGAGAATGTGGTTAATAAATTAATGTAACGGGTAAAGGGCTTAGGACAGTTCTTGGCACATGGTAATTTCTCAGTAAGTTTTAGATTTTGGGTTTGTGTCTGGGAAGTTTGTTGTCATTATTGTATCTGTCATAGAATGCGGGACAGGATAGCACACTTGACAAATTGAAGCTATTTACCTAATGACTAGCCTTTTTAAAAAATTGGTTCAGTTAATTACTGGTATATGATAATACTTCACTTTTGAAACTGTAGCCCATTCACTATATCCCCCACCCCCATCTTTTTATTTTTTATTACTCTGCCTGTCTCTCTTTTGAATCTATTAATAGGAAATTCAAGATACAGGATTTTCTCTTTATAGGGTGATTTAAAATGGGAACAAGCATTTTTAGAGAATCCTGCTATAAAATTAGATAGTGGGTTTTAACAATATTAATAAATGTTACATGGAAAACAAGATACTGATAGTAATAATAAGAGGCTAATTTTTGAAATTCTTTAGGCAATGAGGAAAGGTCTATTGGATGTGCTTCCAAAAAATTCATTAGAAGATTTAACAGCAGAAGATTTTAGGCTTTTGGTTAATGGCTGTGGTGAAGTTAATGTGCAAATGTTGATAAGTTTCACCTCTTTCAACGATGAATCAGGTATGAAATTTTTAAAGGTATTTACTTAAGGAATGAACTACATAGATTATTTGGTCAGTCAGCATTTTCTGATTTTCTGGTTCTAAGATCTATTAGTCAGTGCTTGGGAAATGCTATATTACTCAGGTATTTAAAAGAAACAATTTTTACATTGCCTTTTTTTGTTTTGTTTTGCGGTACTGGGGTGGGGATTTAACCTAGGACCTTGTATTTATTTGGGAAGCTGGCACTCAATCACTAAGCCTCACTGGCTCCCCTGAGTTGGTTTTTTCATTTGTTTGCTTTATTTTTCTTCCCTATTTGTTTTTAGGAGGCACTGGGGACTGAACCTGAGACCTCCCATGTGGGAAGCAGGTGCTTGAGCCACACCTGCTCCCTATATTAACTATTTAAAATATAACTTAAGTAAATATATTTTAATGGCTTAACATTAGGTTGTTCTTAATTCTTCTGGTCTTTAATTTTTCTGTTTTGAAGACTATATGTTGTAGCTTTAATACAAGTAAAAATTCTTTGTGGTAAGCAACTGTGTAAAAGGATTTATATATACTAATTAGGAAAAATAATCAATTTGAAATTTCTCTTGGTGTTTCCTAATCCATGTCTCAAACTTCCTAAATAAAGAATGATTGCATGGTATTTGCTTACACCTGTATAATACGACACAGTAGCACACAAACAGGTGGAAATGTAGGAAGAACAGAGAGGTAGTGATTTGCTATCACTCTTTCCTTTAAAAGCCCTGTAGACTAGAATTTTTACTGTGATTATAGAAAGCATCGGGAACTCGATGGAGTTCATTATGAGGATTAGATCTATAGTACAAGATTGTTGCATACATTGAAGGTAGCAGTTTTTTCCCCTCTTCATTTTTTCTATTTGTAAGCAGCTTCAACCACAGTATAGTAAATTTAGATGTTTTCTTGTTAGACTGGTTGTTGTATAATCATTTTTGTGCTAGTTTAAAAATACAGTTTTCATACTTCTGAGATAAGAATTTATCTCATCTCCAAACCTAAAACGAAGGAGAAAAATAAGTATTTAAAGAAATTGTTTAAGGCCTTGTCATTCCAAGTATGATCTTCAGACCAGTAGCACTGGCATCATCTGGAAGCTTTTTAGAAATGTGGAATCTCTGGTTCAACACCAGTCCTACTGAATGAGAAACTGCATTTTGAAAAGATTCCCAAGAGATTTATAAGTTCATTGAAATTTGAGAAGAATCTTGATTTTTGGGTGATTGGTAATTTTGCATTTGGTGGTTCATTTTTCTTATTTTGGTTATCTTGGGGTCAAAATTGATTAATGAACTATGGAGATTCTGCAGTATGCCAGTGGTCTTTGTATCCTTTAGTAGGAATTGGTCCCCATATAACATTTTAATTTTTTATCTTTTTATTACAAAGAAATTAAGCCACATTCTAAAATTACTGAATTTATATTCCTCATGCTTAGGAGAAAATGCTGAGAAACTCTTGCAGTTCAAGCGTTGGTTCTGGTCAATTGTAGAGAAGATGAGCATGACAGAACGACAAGATCTTGTAAGTTTCATATAACTTGTAGGAGTTGTAGAAAAACTTAAAATATGATGTATGATTTCCTTTTTTTGTTTGTTTGTAATGGTTATTTTAATTTTGGGTAGGGAAATTATAAAAGGTTTTTCTACTCTATAATAGAATACCCTTCTGAAGTAGTACTAAAGCTCTCTATGTAGTGTGAAATGCATCATAGTTATTATTACACTGTCCTTAGTCCAGGAAGATGATACTGTATTATGGAGACATGCTTTTTTTCCTTATAGTGCTCATTCATGCTGCTCACTTTACACATTGTTTAGCCTTTTCACTAGTGTAAACCTTTGCAAAATTTCTTAATAGTACGTGATTATTGTCTGTATACTAGGAAGAAAATACCTTAAATATGTGGGTATTAAATCCATAATCTTTATTATTATTAGCAGAGAGCTATAACAAAAAGAGTCATACATTAGATAACATAAACTTTCATCTCTGTGTAAAGCCATCCCAAGTCAGTGGAATCTATGTCTAACCTCCATAACCAAACCAACCTGCCCATTAATCTTGAAAGGCAGTCTCCAGACCTTCTTATAGAAATCTAAGGGGCATTCCTTACTCAGGAAACCCCCAAAGATCCTTTCTACTTATGTTACATCATGGTTGCTTAGGACATTTCCCATATCCTTAGTTCTTAGTAATCTAAACCAGAGCACTAAAGGAAGGTTTCAAAGTGATACCCATTAAAAAAAAACCAAACATTTTATTTGAGAGAGGGGAGAGTGATACTTATTCAAGAAAACACAGACCTTGCAGATTCCTATTTACTTTTAGTTTAGGCAGTAGTTTATTGGAGAGAGGGGAGATTTCCAGCATTCAGCACCCTTTAATCTTTACATGGCTCCAAGAGGCTTCAAATATTTCCCCACTGTGGAGCAAAAGGGTAGTCAGCAGTCCTAGCTGCCACCTGGTTCTGTTCTTGCCTTATGCATCCTGGTAGTTTTGACTCAGGTTGTTCCCCAAGTAGGTTCCAAATTAATTGGTCTCCATTTGACTATCCCAGTCTTGTGGCTCCTAAAGTCCCTACCAGTGTCAATACCAGTATCAGCCCCTGTTGGTTTCAGGAACACCCAGATAGCTTGTTAGGGTTCCATGATCTGTAGTCAGTGTTTGGTTTCAGAGCACCCTGTTGTTTGTCTAAGATAAGGCTTATATCAGTTCTGGCAGACACACCAAAAACAGAAGTAGAAATGATTGGCTCCCTGTATTCTTTAGTTTACCTTATGTATTCTTTAGTTTATCTGCTGTTTTAAACCTGTACATTCTCAGTCCAGTCAGTCCAGTCAAAAACTTAATAGCAATTTCTGCCCTACATAGGAAGAGAAATTTGCTCTTAAAAGAAAAAGGAAAGAAATTTCCCTCATTAAGGGCCTAAAGAAAAAAATCTATTCTTAAGCTGAAATTGTACAACTGTTATTTTATTCCTGTTTAGGTTTATTTTTGGACATCAAGCCCATCATTACCAGCCAGTGAAGAAGGATTTCAGCCTATGCCCTCAATCACAATAAGACCACCAGATGACCAACATCTTCCTACTGCAAATACTTGCATTTCACGACTTTACGTCCCACTCTATTCCTCTAAACAAATTCTCAAACAGAAATTGCTACTCGCCATTAAGACCAAGAATTTTGGTTTTGTGTAGAGTATAAAAAGTGTGTATTGCTGTGTAATATTACTAGCTAATTTTGTAGATTTTTTCCATTTGTCTATAAAAGTTTATGGAAGTTAATGCTGTCATACTCCCCTGGTGGTACCTTAAAGATTAAACGCAAACATTCCTTGCTGAGTTTGTAGCTTAAAGGCCTAAGGAGCACTAGCATTGACTATAATGGCTTGCTAGTCAACAACTTCTGGGTCTAACCCCAGCCAAAGATGACAGCAGAACAACATAATTTACACTGTGATTTATCTTTTTGCTGAGGGGAAAAAATGTAAAATGTTCTGAAAATTCACTGCTGCCTTTGTGGAAAGTGTTTCAGCAAAGGTTCTTGTATAGAGGGAATAGGGAATTTCAAAATAAAAAATTAAGTATGTTCTGTGTTTTCATTTTAACTTTTTTTATGGTGTTTAATTTGTGGTTGGCTGCAATTGTGTATCATGTATATGGAACTTGTAAAAAGTTCTTGACATTCAGATCTTGGAGATGAAATCACTTTTACCTATAAAAACCACTTTTATTGCGGTTTATTTTGGCTGCATTGAGCTCTAGGATATTAGATGATATCACTAATATTTTGCATGTAATTTGTTCATTTGAGGGCACTTTTTGTACATATGATGGGGCCAATGCACAATACTTATCACAATCAACTTTTTTTTCTTTGTATCCCTATTTCAATGAGCAGTCAGTTAGGAGGTTATGCACTTCAGTTCTAACTAGACATTGTACTAAGGTAATTTCAGTTATGTAAATTCAGCCTGGGCACTTTCTGATAACTGTAAAATGTTTTATAAGATCATGACTATTGAAGATACATTTTGGAAAATTTTAAATGTTCGTGAGCAGCTTAACTACTTTTGTATCTATCCTTTTTTAAGTATCTTGTTACATTTACTTTTTTAAATAAATTACAGAAGAAATGTCAAGCAATATTGAAGAAACAATAGTTTTTATTTATGTAGTTGTACATTTTTAAACTAAGGGCAATTCACCAAACACCTTTATGTGCATAAAAAATTTGATTTGAAAACAAAGTTTATATACACATGGACTATAAGAAATAGAAGAAAACCAGTCCACATTTTACAGTTAGCAGAGAATCCTGAATGGCTCTGGCCGGGCCACCTTTTCTTTTTAGAGATGGGAGAAGTGAAATGTGACCCTTACTTGGCATAGGAAGTTAACTCATTCAGTTAGAAGCTAACTAAGTAACAGGTTCTTTTTTGATGACCCATTTTTGTGGTTTTAGTAGCTTTATTCAATGACATAATAAGGAACACTGTTCTCTTCTCTTAGTCTTCAGTAAAGTAACTTACCCAACTTTACATACTGAAAAATGAGGGAAATTCTCTAGAATTTCACCTATTTTTCAGGTCCTTTATAGGACTCCTGGCCTTTGAGATAGTTTGTCTTCCTAGGTACTATGCCTCTTTTATATTACTTCAAAAAAATGGAACCACATATTCTTGGCCCTGCTGACACTAAAAAATATTTAAAAGCCAAAAATGATAGTAGTGAAATTCATTGTATTACTGAAAACTTACATGCTGTATTAAATTTGTGTAAATTAACCAAAGGTTATTTTAAAAGTGAGACATTGGTTTTTATGTCTAAATGCTATTTCTGAATAAATGAAATAGTATTTAGATTTAGAGCTTATGAGCATCAATGTGTTTGAAAGATATAAAATTTATATATCACCTTAACTTCTGTATGCACATGATGGGATTGATAAATATTAAATGAGAACAAACTAAATATGAGGAGGACATTTGAAACCCTAATTGTGAACTTAATTTAATAGCTATTGAAAGAATGAAAATATTTACAATAATGCACAATGTCTTAAGTCTTCCTAAATCAAGAGTTTGATTAAAATGCTTTTAGGAATATTGAAAGCAGGTTTTTGTTTTGTTTTGTTTTTTTTGTTTTGTTTTTAAAGCATAAAACGGTTCTCAATGTAAAATAAAATCATGTAAAATAAAGTTCTCTTTTGGTCTTGTTTAGTGATTAAATTTAATATAATTAATTGAAAACAAATTCAGGAGGAGACCAAGAATGAACTTTACTGAAGGTTTTCAAAGTTTTGCTAATTCTACTTTTTTTCCCCCCTAAGTCATCTGAGTGTCAAGACTACCCAATACAATGGCTTACCTAGACTATTCTTGAGAGGGTCTTTTAAAAAAGTATGATTAACTTTTTTTCTTGTCCCTAAACAACTCTTCAAATTCCTCTCCTAAAGATATGAGATTATTTTTGTGTGTTTAAAGGTAGTCAGCAATTTCTAGATCTAAACCTGAATTTCCCTTCAGGCAGTGGTTTCCAATCTTTAGCTATACCTAAGACTCACTTGTGGAACTTTTTAAATGCATAAGCAATGTTCCATCCTCTTACCCTCCTCCCCCTGCTTTTTTTTAAAACTCAGTTAATCTTAGGGAGAGGCCAAAAATCTTGGTTCTTATTGGAGTCTGAAACACTGTCTTGAGAACATTCCTTTTTTATTTACAATGTAACTCCCTCTGTTGTAAGCTCCTAGTCAAACTATTTATAAACTTGTAAACCATGGAAAAAAATACATGTTAATTGTCTAGTCCTGGATTAGGGTCTTCTTCCCAAGGGAGTGGTTGGAAGTAACTTGAAAAGATTGTTGTACCTGGGTAGTGACTGAAAATATTTTCAGTGTTTAATCTAAGTACATAGGCATGAACATAGAATTAATTCTTCTTTAAATATCATTTAACATAGTGTATTTAAAATGTGACTTGTTTATTCATGTCACGTACCTTGGAAATCTAAGCAAAATATCTTCTGTTATCACTCATAAGATTAAAAACATTTATTACTAAATTATTATGCACAATATCAGGCTTCTCTAAATTGCTAACTTTTATTGAGTACTACTATGAGCCAGGTACTGTGTTTAGTGCTTTACATGTATTACCGCATTTTATCCTATGAGTTCAGGACTATTACTATCATCACAGACAGGAAACTGATGCTGTTAGAGATTAAGTAACTTGTTCCAAGTTACAAAGCTACTTAGTAAGTACTAAAATGTGAGATGTCAGCAGGCATTCTTAAACACTGGGCTTTCCTATTTTGTGGAAAGTATGATTATAACGAAGTCCTGGTTTACTGATAAAATAATGAAATATTCCACTGAGAATCTGGTTGTATTAAGATTCATATATTTTTGCTAAAAATTTTTTAAAATTTTTGTCATTCAGCAACTGTCCCTAGAGAGAATAGGAACTCTGGAGATGTGGGAACTTTCTAAAATCCACCATGGTACTTACCTTTAAGTCAAAATATCTTAAAATGGAGAGCATATATAGTGAAAAACTGGCTATTTGTTTTTAAATTTGCCCATAACTTCTGTAAAAGAGAAAACATCTTTTGTGGGTAAAAACTAAATTGTCTGAATCCTTTTCAGAACGTATCTTTCGTTATTTCCAGTTAGACTGGGTTGATTGAACCAGTAGCTTATAATATTACTTTGATGCAAGTAGGATTGCTTCAGGAAAAAAGATATGAGGTCTTATATTTCTGTGTAAAATGCTTTCTTCAATGGGGAGGATGAAATTTGGCTATTTATAAAGTTTAAATGCATTTCATTCTGGCAAGCTGTGGCATTGTCCTGGATAGTAGATATGTTTTCAGTACAAGTTAGCCATAAGAAAATGTAATTGTAAACAAAATACCTTAAGCTCCCATGTAGCCAATTACATTTAAAATTTTTCAATTTACTGAATGAAATCATAGGTATTGTTGTGACCTTTGGAAATGGAAGGCTTATGTGATAATCACCTTTAAAACATTCATTAAGCACCTCTAAGGAACAAATTCCTACATTTGTTATGTTCTCTTAAGAATCCCACCCACATAAAAATATAGTAATCCTGTCATATATCAAGAAATTCATTGGGAGTGAGAATGGGGAGTAGACAGCAGTCATAATTAGCCATGTCAAAACACAGGCTCCGAAGTCCCAAGTACAATAATGAAAGAGGCTCTGATTCCTGGGATCTTTGATCATCGGTTTCCTGCTTCACAACATGTCAGAAGTGGCAAATTAGGAGCAAAGAAGCAAGCAAATATTAAAAAAGCAGAATAGAATTAGCTATTATAGAAACATCTGGTAGCACCAGGTCTAAAATCTGAACTGCAAACGCTAACGTGTCTGCTACACGGGTGACATGCCAGCTCTACCCAACTCAAAAGCAGCACCCAAGGCTAACATTTCAGTTCAGTATAAATTATTTTCATTAGAAACTGTTGTATATATTCTAGAAGCAAGGAAGCATGCACTTGTTTTTTTTTAAGCCAAAGTGATAAGGTTTAGGATGTTAAAAGAGCTTCTGTGACCTGAAATACAGGGCTTTGAACAAAGCAAGCACGCGCGTGTTCGTTGAAAGAAGCAGTTTATTCCTTAAAAATGCCAAATAGATAAGGAACTTCTACAGTATTACCATTTACAATAAATGAAGTGCACAAAGAGAAAAGCTGGTTCTTGGCTCAGTTGAGAAGTAACGTAAGGTTTCTTTATCATATGGACTTTTTGCCAACATCCTAAAGATTGTAAACAGCTTTATTCTCATTTTCAAAATTAATCTTTAACAAAACCATCTTGGGACATTTAACTAAAGGAGGCCAAAAGCTTGCCCTTTTTTAGGGTACAGCAGCTTTAACTGTTAAGTGATTAAAAACAGGAGATGGGGAACAGATGTAGCTCAATTGGTTGAGGATCTGTGTCTCATGTACGAGGTCCCGGGTAACTCCTTAAAAAAAAAAAAATCAGTTTTTTCTCTGCAGTTTTTTCATCATTATGTACTTTTACCCTATTGCTATGCCCTAGACCTCTTGGAAGTTGATGGGGGTATCAGGGAAAGGCAGCCCTGCCCTCCCACACCTATGACTTTACTCCTAACATTTCAGAGGGAGAAACCCAATTCCCTTGTCCATGCACTACCTACAACTAGTTTACCTACTTGTTGTCTAACTTCTCCCTGTGATACTCAGAAGGGACCACCAGAAACTATACTTGTTTTTTGCCCTGTGCTCAGAATACTGCTTGGCTTGAAAATGACTTATGAATGAAAAAATTATCTAGTTATCAAGATGGAACTGAGAATAATACTTAATTTCTTCTTCTTTACCTTCACATTTAAATTAATCATTTCCCTGGGAGGGAAAACATGTTCTTAATCCATGCTTGTGGTATGAAGCTTGTGGTATTGTAAATAGAATCTTTTGAAGATGTTATTTTTTTAGTTAAGGTGTGGCACAACTGAATGGGGTTGGGTCTTAATTCTATTACTGTAGGTCCTATGAAGAGAAAGCTACCTGGAGAAGTAGTTGGATGTCAACAGAACCTGGAATTAAAGAAGACATTGCCATGTGATGGGAAGGCCAAGGAACCCAAGCCTAGCCTGTGAAACCAGGAGCCAATGAATTCCTGTTAAGCTAACCCTTTGTGTGGTATGTCACAGCAGCCAGGAAAATAAGATAACCATCAAGCCCTATAGTTACTAAATCCCTAGCTGTTTTATTCACCTACTTCACTCCGTGTCCACCAGCATTACAACCTACTAACTGGTTTCCCTGTTTGTTTTGCTTCCTTTCAAGTTGTAGAGGTATAACAATCTTTCCAAAATGCCTATTAATCATGTCATTCACCTGTTTAAAATATTTTGACTTCTCACGCAAGTCTAAACTCTTTAGCACAACATACAAGGCCCTTTATGATTGGGATCCTACCTTACTCTACAATCTAATCTCTATTTTTTCCCTTGTATTTTGTCTTCTGGCTATACTGTAAGATTTGTGTTCCCGTAGGGTTATGTCCTCTGTCTCCTTGGAGCCTATAAACATACTGATCCTGCTGACTTTACAGCCCTCTCTCCATGTCATCTCATCTTGGAATTGTTAATTCCTAGTCATACTCCAGAATTTAGCTTAGCCAAATCCCCAATAACCTTCTTTGACCTGTCCTCCACCTTCTACCCTGGCAAGGCTTGTTTAGATACTCCTCTAGAGTGCTCTCCCAAAACAATGTATTTGCTTTGCTTTCCCTTTCAGTCTGAACGTTTCTTAAGAGTAAAGAACTGTAGTTCATTTATCTATGCCTCTCCAATGTACAGTATAATGTTACTGTTTACTGAATGAATTAATTCCAGTGACCAACTCCAATCCAGTCTAGGGATGTGCTGTTGTAATCTCACTGTTAATCTTATCATCTGGAGCTCTGCACCCCTAAAATGTTGCCTTACTATCCCACCCGGTGACCAAAAACTACTGTTCTTTCGGTGCTCTCACATTTACTATAAAAATTTTTTAAAAATTTAAAAATCATCACTTCCTTTTTTCTCCTTTCAGCCTACACATATTAGTAATTTACTCTAAAATAGTTAAGGGGGAAAATTCTTTATACTTGAAACTTAAAAAAACATTGCTAATTCTTTTGAGTTTTTTTGTTTTTTCTAAAACTGAATGTAAAGTGCTAAGCACAACTTTAAGGTTGGCAGAGCTAGATTAGATGTATGGCTCAGCCAGTCACTTCTGGGCCATAATACTAAATGCTTCCCATTGAATATATCATGGGCACCATGATCTCAGCATATCCAAAGCTAATCTCATCATTTTCCTACTAAACTCTTCTTTTATTCCCTTTATTGGCATTATTTTATTCCTTTTTTATTGTATTGTATATAGTATTGCTAACTGCCTAGTCTCTCAACTAGACGTGCAGTCATTCTATAATTCTTCCTCTACCATACACTCCATATCCAACCATTGATTAAGTTGCTTTGAGTCTTATCTACTCAATTCACATGCATGTTTCATTCTTGCATTCTCTATTGTCACTGCCTTATTTCAAGTTTGCATTATCCTGCACCTGGCCTATTCCAATCAGCTCTAAACTAATGTCCCTGCTTATAAATATGCCCTCTCCCTCCATCCTGGAGGTCTTCCTGCATGATGAACAAATGGCTCCTCAATATAAAGCCATCTACTCTAGTGATTTTTCAAAACTAGGGTTCAGGATTTGCCAATTTTCTGCAAGGCTTTTATTTTCATTTTTAATATGTACGACTTGAATTAACTGGATGGCCACTGAAGATTATACTATAGTCAAGCAATATTACTTTCTTTTTTAAAGATTTATTTACTTAATTTATCCCCTCCTCCCCCAGATGGTTGTCTCGTCTGTCTGCTAATTGTTTGCTTACTTTATCCAGGAGGTTCTGGGAACCAAACCCAGGACCTCCCACATGGGAGGCAAGTGCCCAGTGGCCTGAGCCAACATCCGCTCCCCATAGGCTGTGACATCTGCTGGCTTGTGGCATCTGCTCCTTTAGGTGTCTGCTCGTGCAGGTGTTTGTCTTTAGGAGGTAATGGGACCTGCCATGTGATAGGTGGGTGCCCAACTAGTTGAGTCACATTCACTTCCCACAATATTACTTTTAATGATTAAAGGATAAAGAGGCATATTTACCATATAAATGATGCATTTGTTCCTTATGAAAGGCAAATGATACACAGGAGAGCTGCTCCTGTGGGAAAAATGGAGTCATCTATCCCATGGCTGGTATGCAAAAGAATGTCATTCATAGTCACTATTTGATGCAATTTACACTTGATGCAGTTTAGTTTCAGCAAAATATCATCCATTACTTAATGTTGTAAATTTTACTATTTCTATAGTCTTATTTGTATTTAATTAAAAATTTTATTTTATAGCTGTATAAAGCTTTAAGAATTTATAAATGTTTTATGTTTATACATATGTAATACTATACTATATAATTTAAGTCAATACTGAAGTGGCTGTGAAATTTTTCTTCTTTAAAAGAGGTTAACAAAATAAGAAACGATGCTTTTGTGAGCCTTGCGCAAGATAGTATCTGTAAAGTGCTTAGTGGCTGAAACAGAATTAGCACTAAATAAAAAGTAGCTATTTTATGGTAATGATTAGTATACCTGAAATAAAAATAATCAATATTTGCCAAATTAAAAAATAAATAAATAAAAGAGGTTAAGATATTCAAGTTTGAGAAATTATGAACTACTCTTTGAATGGTACAAAGTCAGCCAGCAATACCATGAAATTACAAATTTTCTGTATCATAGGCTAGACTGCCTTCTTAGGCCATTCCCATACAACTCCTGCTAAGTACAATGGAGGCTTTTCCAGTTATTATGGCTGCATAACCATCCCAAAACAAACAACCATTTATCATGCTCATGGATTCTGTGGGTGAGGACTCTGGATAGGATCTGGTCAGAATTCTTGTCTCTGCTCCATGATGCCTAAGGTTTTACTTGGAAGGCTTGATGGCTGACACCTGGAATCCTCTGAAAGCTCGTTCATTCACACATCCAAAGGTTGATATTCACTATTGGCTAGGTACCTCAGTTCTTTTCCACATGGGTCCACGTGGACTAGCTTTTGGCTTTCTTGAAACACAGTTCCTATGTTCCAAGGGAAAATTTCCCAAAAGAGAGAGAACCAAGCAAAAGCTGCCTGTATTGTCCTCTATGAACTAGACCGGGCAGTTCTGCATTTATTCATTAGAGGGAGCGTGGGAGGGGGCATGAGCCACTGGCAGGCAGTTTGTGCCTGTCTCAGGGCCAGCGAGGGGGCTTTACCGTTTATAGTAAACCAGGCAGCTAGGAGCAGGGACCCCCACCCTGCAGTCCCAGGAGTGTGCGTGTGAGCTGGACGCAAGGCCCACCAAGGTCCTGACAGCGCATTAAAAAAGCATATGCACAGCTCTCCAAGAAAGACCTACATGGACCCCAGGAACAGCTGAGTGGTGACGCAATCCTGCCAGAGCTGTTTTGGGAAACTACAAAGCAGGAGGTGTCTGGATGTTGATCTGGAGAGACTGTGACAAAATTAGTGCTTCCTCAAGGTGCTGCAGGCAACAATTATTTGCTGTGTTTCCTCATCCTTAATTTCCTCCTTCCTGTGTATACTGATTTTGGCTACCAACTCTATCTCCTTTCCTTCACACCATTCTATCCTCCATCATTTATTGTTTCTCTTACATTCCACCTCTTTTGGTTTAGCCCCCAGTATTTCTGACTTTTTATCTCTAATACCTCTATTCTGTTTTCTTTTATGCACTCTATATTATTGTCCTTTCTTTTCTCTTTACCTCTCTCCAGACCACACTGGCCTTTTAATTCATACTATATTCCTCCCCATATTCAGTTTACTATCCCATTATAGGTACTCCACTTTCTTTTTACTGTTATAACCCCACACAGATTACATGAGTTCAATTTCCATTCTCCTAGATCTCCCATTGTTCTTCTGCTAACATCCATTATCAATACAACTATTATCTTTTTCTTTTCTTACCCCTTTTGCTGTCTCTGGCCCTAATATTTTCCTTCAAGGGAACTTAGCCAACAACAAGGAAATAGAATAAGAAGAACAAAGTGACAATGGAAGACTTAACACGCACACAAAACCAACAACTAATTGAACCCCGACACGACAAAACTAATCAACTGAATAAACCCATCAAGATACAATGATGACCAGACAGCAACAAAAAACTACAAACCATACCAATAATCAGGAAAACATGACCCAATCCAATGAACAAACTAAAAACTAGGAAGAGAAGCGGAACACTAACAATTAATTAAAGCTCTCAAATCATGTATCATGGACCAATTTAATGAAATGAAGGAAGAGATTAAGGATATTAAAAAACACTTGGGGGAAACGGACTTTGGCCCAGTGGTTAGGGCGTCCGTCTACCACATGGGAGGCCAGGGGTTCAAGCCCCGGGCTTCCTTGACCCGTGTGGAGCTGGCCCATGCGCAGTGCTGATGCGCGCAAGGAGTGCCGTGCCACGCAGGGGTGTCCCCCGCGTAGGGGAGCCCCACACGCAAGGAGTGCACCCATAAGGAGGGCCGCCCAGCGCGAAGGAGGGAGCAGCCTGTCGAGGAATGGCGCCGCCCACACTTCCCATGCCGCTGACGACAACAGAAGAGGACAAAGAAACAAGACGAAGCAAAAAGACACAGAAAACAGACAACCGGGGGAGGGGAATTAAATAAATAAAAAATTTTAAAAAATCTTAAAAAAAAAAAAAAAACACTTGGGGAGCATACAGAAGAAAACTGTAATCATGGACAAAACGATAACGGATATGATGGGGATGAACAGCACAATCCAAGAAATCAAAAATACACTCTCAGCAAATAAAAGCAGATTTGAAAAGGCAGCGGAAAGAATTAGTGATTTGGAAGACTACATCTGAAATCAAACAGATAGTAGAATTGATCAATAAAAAGACAGAAAAAAATCTATCAGGGACTTAGGGACCTGAATGACAATGCAAAATGCACAAACATGCATCATAGGCATCCCAGAAGGAGATGAGAAAGGAAAGGGGACAGAAGGGGTGTTGGAGGAAATGATGGCTGAAAACTTCCCAAACCCACTGAGGGAGATGCATGTACATGTCCAGGAATAGCATAAATCCCAACAGGCCTACCCCAAGACATATACTTGTCAAATTATCCAATGCACAAGACAAAGAGAAAATACTAAAAGCAGCAAGAGGAAAAAGAACCATCACTTACAAAAGAGGCTCCATAAGATTAAGTGCTGATTTCTCATCTGAAAACATGAAGGCCAGAAGAGAGTGGTATGACATAGTCAAGGTACTGAAAGAAAAGAATTTCCAACCAAGAATACTCTATCCAGCAAAGCTAGCATTCAAAAGTGAAGGGGAGTTCAAAATATTCACAGATAAACAGAAACTGAGAGAGTATGCCAATAAGAAACCTGCCCTTCAAGAAATACTAAAGGGAGTTCTGCAGGAGGAAAGAAAAAAACAGGAGAGACAGAGTTGGAGGAGAGTATAAGAACTAAAACGACCAAAAGAGATAAAAAATCAACATATGACAAACACAAATCCAAAGAAAATATGGCTGATATAAGTAATTCCTTGAAAGTAATAACACGGAATGTCAATGGATTAAACTCACCTGTTAAGAGACACACAGATTGGAAGATTGGATAAGGAAATATGACCCATTTATATGCTGTCTATAAAAAACACATCTTGACCCAGGGATTCAAGGAGATTGAAAGTGAATGGGTGGAAAACAGTCTTACAGGCAAACAATAACCAAAAAAGGGCAGGAGTAGTTATATTAATATCAGACAAAATAGACTTTAAATGTGAAACTATTGTGAGAGATAAAGATGGACACTACATATTAGTGAAAGGGATAATCTTTCAAGAAGAAAGAACAATCATAAATATTTATGCCCCTAACAAGGGCACCTTCACATGTGTGAGGTAAACACTGCAAAACTAAGGGAAGGAATAGATGCCTTGACAATTATAGTGGGGGACTCTAACACAACACTTTCACCATTGGACAGAACATCTCAAAAGAGAATCAATAAAGCAACAAAGACTTTGAACATATGTTAGAGGATCTGGACATTGTAGACATATACAGAACATTACACCCAAATACAGCAGGATATACATTCTTCTCAAGTGCACATGGATCATTCTCCAAGAGAGACCACATGCTAGGCCACAGAGAAAGTCTCAATGAATTCAGAAAGATTGAAATCATACAAAACAATTTCTCTGGCCACAGTGGAATGAAGCTGGAAATCTGCAAGGGCCAGAGACCCAGATTTGGCACCAAGATATGGAAGTTAAACAACACACTCTTAGAAAAACAGTGGGTCAAAGAAGCAATCTCAACAGAAATCAATAACTACCTCGAAACTAATGAAAATGATAACACATATCAAAACCTATGGGATGCAGCAAAAGCTGTACTGTGAGGGGAATTCATAGCCATAAATTCATATCTCAAAAAATTAGAGCTAAAATTGAAGAACTGCACAATTGGAGGAATTAGTAAAAAAAAAAAACAAAACCAATAAACTAACCCCAAAGAAAGAAGAACAAAGATCAGAGCAGAACTAAATGAAATCGAAAATAGAAAATAACAAAGTACTTGAAAAAATAAATAAAACAAAGAGTTGGTTCTTTGAGAAAATCAATAAAATTGACAAACACTCAGCTAGACTAACAAAGGAAAAAAGAGAAAAAATGCAAATACACAAAATAAGAACTGAAAAAAGGGATATCACCACTGACCCCACTGAAATAAAGACTACCATAAGAGGATACTTTGAAAAACTATATTCCAACAAGAAAGACAATGTAGAGGAAATGGACAAATTCCTAGAAACACATAAGCAGCCTACATTGACAAAAGAAGAAACTGATGATCCCAACAAACCAATCACAAGTAAAGAGATAGAATCAGTCAATAAAAACCTCCCAACTAATAAGAGCTCTGGGCCAGATGATTTCACAGATGAATTCTACCAAACATTCTGGAAAGAACACCAATCTTGATTAAACTTAAAAAAAAAATTGAAATAGAAGGAACATTGCCTAACTCATTTTATGATGCCAACATTACTTTAATACCGAAACCAAACAAAGACACCACAAGAAAGGAAAATTACAGAACAATCTCTCTAATGAACCTGTATGCAAAAATCCTCAACAAAATACTTGCTAGTTGCATTCAACAATGCATTAAATGAATTATACACCATGACCAAGTGGGTTTCATTCCTGGTATGCAATGATAGTTAGACATAAGAAAGTCAATTAATATAATACACCATACAAACAGGTTGAAGGGAAAAAAACACAGGAACATATCAATAGATGCAGAAAAAGCATTTGATAAAATACAGCACCCTTTCTTGATAAAAACAGTGCAAAAGATATTAACAGAAGGAAACTTTCTGAACATGATAAAGGTTACATATGAAAAACCCACAGCTAATTTAATTTACAATGGTGAAATCCTAAAATCTTTCCCTCTAAGATCAGGAACAAGGCAAAGATGCCCACTATCACCCCTTCTATTTAACATTGTGTTAGAAGTACTTGCTTGAGGGCTGAGGCAAGAACCAGATATAAAATGGATCCAAATAGGAAAGGAAAAAGTCAAAATTTCACTATTTGCAAATGACATACATACATAGAAAGCCCTGATAAATCTACAACAAAGCTTCTAGAACTTATGAGTTCAGTAAAGTCGCAGGTTATAAGTTCAATCCACAAAAATGAGTAGCATTTCTGTACACTGATGATAAGCAATCTGAGGAGGAAATCAAGAAATAAATACCATTTACAATAGTAAATAAAAAAATCAAATACCTTGGAATAAATTTAACTGAAGATGTAAAAGAATTGTACACAGAAAACTACACAACAGTGTTCAAGGAAATCAAAGAAGACCTAAACAAATGGAAGAATATTCCCTGTTCATGGATAGGAAGACTAAATATTATTCAGATGTCTATCCTCCCAAAACTTATCTACAGATTCACTGCAATTCCAATAAAAATCAACATAACATTTTTTAATGAATGAGAAAAACTAACTATGAAATTTATTTGGAAAGGAAAGAGGCCCCGAATAGCCAAAGACATATTTAAAAAGAAAAATGAAACTGGAGGAATCACACTACCAGACTTCAAAACATACTACAAAGCTACAGTAGTGAAAATGGCATGGTATTGGCACAAGAATAGACACACTGAACAATGGAACTGAATTGAGAGTTCTGATATAGAGCCTCATATATACAGTCATCTGATATTTGACAAGGCCATCAAACCCACTCAACTGGGAGAGAATGGCCTCTTCAACAAAGGGTGTTTAGAGAATTGGATATCCATATGCAAAAGAAGGAAAGAGGATTACCACCTCACACCTTATACAAAAATTAACTCAAGATGGCTGAAAGACCTAAATATAGGAGCCAAGACCATAAAGACCTTAGAAAATAATCAGGGAAGCATCTATAGGACCTTGTAATAGGAAATGGCTTCATGAACTTCACACCCAAAGCATAAGCAGCAAAAGAACAAATAGATAAATGGGACTTCCTCAAAATTAAAGCCTTTTGCACCTCAAAGGAATTTGTCAAGGAAGTGAAAAGAGAGCCTACCAAATGGGAGAAAATATTAGGTAACCATATATTTGATAGAAGACATATCCTGCATATATAAAGAACTCCTATATCTCAAAAATAAAGACAAATACCCATTTGAAAAATGGGCAAAAGACCTGAACAGATGCTTCTCAAAAGATTAAATACAAATGGCTAAAAAGCACATGAAAAAATGCTCAAAATCACTAGCTATTAGGGAAATGCAAATTGAAACTACAATGATATACCATCTTACTCCCATAAGACTGGCAGCTATAAAAAAAAGAACAGAGGACTACAAGTGCTGGAGAGGATGTAGAGGAATGGGAACACTCATCCACTGCTGGTGGGAATACAGAAGGATCCAGCCATTCTGGAGGACAGTTTGGCGGTTTCTCAAAAAGTTAGCTATAGATTTGCCATATGACCCAGCAATTCCACTGCTGGGTATATACTCAGAGGAACTGAAAATAAGGACACAAACCGATATATGCATACCAATGTTCATAGCAGCATTATTCACTATTGCCAAACGTTGGACTCAACCCAAATGCCCATCAACAGATGAATGGATAAATAAAATGTGGTATATACATACAATGGAATACTACTCAGCTATGAGAGGGAATACAGTACAAACACATGGGATAACATTGATGAATCTTGAGGATCTTATGTTGAGTGAAGCAAGCCAGGCATTAAAGTACAAATACTACATGACCTCTCTGATATGAGACAAGCAAACCAAGCTGTCTCAGAGAGCTAGAGACTGGAAGATAGGCTGAAAGGAATTTTCGGGGTGGGGGAGGAAGGCTGCGAGCTGATGCCTACATGGGTGAAGTATATGATAAGCTGGAGGTAAGTATTTGTACAGGGAAGAGATAAGATGGGGGCATAGGGATACCATTGGAGCTTTGCGGGCTTGAGGGAGACTAGGGTTGGGAGGATGTCACGTGGCACAAGGAACTGGGGGGAGGGGTGGGGGGAACAGTTGAATATGGGAGAATCTCAGGTATATGGTTGAAACTATAAGGTTGAGAAAACTCTAGAAAATATAAGGAAGGATTACATGTTTAAAGTGCTTAAGGGGGGGGGCATCTTGCACGGGGGGGCAGGCTGCTAGAGAGTGTGTGAGTGCTTGATTTGTCATAGTGTTTTAAATCATTGGGTGGAGACCATACAATGAGTGTGAAGGTATACCCACGTCCTGGGGAGATCTCATGTTCTCAAACGGAGAGAATTGTATCCCTCGAGAGAATTGGTGGCTCCCAATGGGTTAGGGCAGTCTAGTATGTCAAACCCTTAGCATTGTTGCAAGTATCTGTAAATCTGGTCCCTCAAGTAGTGAAGATTGATTGTCACTGTGGGCCCCGAGGGGAGGGAGAGAGAGGTAAAGAATAGATGGAAGCAGGGCATCTGGGGGGTAATGGAAGTGCTCTACAAGATCATATAACGATGGATATAGTACATGTTAATATACACCAAAAATGTATACAAGTTTATAAGCTCAAATGTAAACCATAATGTAAAACATCAGGAAACTAAAAATATAGAAATTTGTACAGTCTAAAATATAAACTATAATGTAAACCAAAAATTAAAAAAAAAAGAAAAATGACCTCCCAAGAACTTTTAGTCGTACACAGGATAGTTATCATGTTAGCTGGAAGTATGTCTTCGTTATTGTCCTTATTTGGAGAATAAATATGGTTTAAGAAGATGTGTATAGATGCTAAGTTGGCAAGAGGTGACTCTGATGGTAGTTTCATCTGTCAACTTGACTTGGCCAAAGCACCCAGTTATTCAATCAAGCACTAACCTAGGTGTTGCTATTAAAATATTTTGTAGATGAGATGAACATCTATAGTCAGTTAACTTTAAGTAACGGAGATTATTCTAGATACTCTGGGTGGGCCTCTTCCAAGCAATGGAAAAGCATTAAAAGCAAAATTGGAGGGGGAAGTGGACGTGGCTCAACTGATAGAACCATATGATAGAACTGATAGGACCATATGAGGGTCCAGGGTTCGATCCCCAGGACCTCCTGAGCCATGTGGTAAGCTGGCCCACATGCAGTGCTGCCACACGCAAGGAGTGCCCTGCCACGCAGGGGCACCCCCGCATAGGGATGCCCCACATGCAAGGAGTGTGCCCTGTAAGGAGAGCAGCCCTTCACGAAAAAAGCACAGCCTGCCCAGGAGTGGCACCGCACACACGGAGAGCTGATGCAGCAAGATGATGCAACAAAAAAGAGACGCAGTTTCTCAGTGCTGCCGGATAATGCAAGTGGATGCAGAAGAACACACAGCAAATGGACATAGAGAGCAAACAATGGAGGGGAAGGGGAGAGAAATAAATAAAATTAAATAAAAAAGCAAAACTGGAGTTTTTCTGAAGAAGAATTTGTGCCTGTGAACTGTAGTATCAACTCCTGTCCTAGAGTTCCAGCCTGTAGGCCTACCTTACAGATTTCAGACTTGCCTAACCTGTCCCCCCACAATTATATAAGCCAATACTTGCAATAAATTTATATTTATTACAAAAAAGAAAAAAGGTCACTAAGGTCATCCCATATTATAAGGGAGAAAAATTAGACTCCACTTTTTGATAGGATTAGTGTCAAGGTTCTATAAGAGCACAAGAGACAGTAAATACCGTTGTGGCCATTCTTGGAACATACAATCTGTCAGAGAGGCTATATTCGCTCTTGTTTTTCTCCAGAAGATTAGGTTGTATATGCAAGTGTATGTTGGTTCTAAGCACCTCCTATCTCCTGAGTTCCCTTGCTCACCCTCAACTCTGGTCTTCTTAACCACCCTACCATCTGGGAAGGCTGATACAGCAAAGACAGAATTTATGAACAATAACTAATATGAAATTGAGATAGGGTAGCCCTTTCACTTCCTCCTCATACCCTGTCCTAAATATGTTAGCCTACCTCCTTCCTTTACCCTTGCTTCTCTTTGTATGTTTTATATTGATTTAATAACCAGGAGATTCAAGCATCTCAATTTGAACTGAGCCTTTCTGTTCCATGACCTCTGAGACAGCCTGCCTAGTACTGCACTTGGAAGCAACCATTGCATCAAGGTTATTTCCAAGCACAACAAATGCTTTTATAAATAATATTCAATTCCCACAACAACCTTATTAGGAAGTATTTATTCTTATTCTCGTCCCTCAGTAAGGAAACTGAGTCAGAGAGGTTAAGTAGCTTGCCCAAAGTAGCACAGGTAATAAATGGGAGAGTCAGAATTCAAACCCACAATGATTTGGTTCCAGGAGTCCATGTTCTTTTTCACTAAACTCATTCATTTTCAATGCCTAATAAGCCTGGCATGCAGTAGGCATGTGTGATGAATTTAACTAAATGAATCTGCCATGGAACCTATGGCAAATTGCCCAATTTCTTTCATACTCATCTTAGTCATAGGATTTGTATGTCTATTATTCAAAGTTAGTATATGTAAAAAATTTTTACTCAGCACTTGCTTAGTTGCTTAAGAAAGGATAACTCTCTTCCCCATCACTGGGGTAGGTTTTAGAAAAAGTTTTGTCCTTTTCAAAGCTTAGTAAAATTTCTATCTTATTTTACCATACTTCACATATCCACAAAACAGGTGCATCTGTTCAAGGCACAGCAGCCCCTTTTATTGAACTTGAAGCACCATAAATAAATCTTTCACCTTATTATTTGCTAAACTGTTTTTTCTTTGTTTTGGTTATATTTTGATAGACCCCCCTGAGCAAAATATATTGGTAATTAAATCTTTATACTAGTAACTCACCCAAAGTAGTGTCACTATTAGTAGACATGATTTCTTGCTATTAAACCAGAGTGTTTCCTCTCTCTACCACTTTAACTTTTGGATTTATATAGAACCACCCTTCAATGTCATTTAGCAGGGAGATAACCTTAGTTCAATTATTTATGACGAAATTCAGTTTTTCCATCTGTCATATGAGGGAAATTGCTAAATCTACATCACAGAAATGCCCTGAAATTTAAATGCATTAATTCACACAGAAGCATGGTACAGCACCTGGCACTTTGCAAAAGCTCAGTAAGTTTTTACTACCGCTAATATTACTAAAAGCTTAGTTTGTTGAAACAATTTCACAAAACTCTCAAAATATTTTCCTGAATTTATTAATTTTCTCTTTTCACTCAAGCCAGCTACCTCAATCACGCGCACACTTTTTTTTTTTTACCTTAACCACTTCCTCTTTTCAGTTGCTTAAATACAAAACAAGTCAGCCTTTTTTATCTCATTAATTTTTTTTTAACAGCGTGGCTTTCTTTTTTTTTCCCCCCACCAACAGCGTGGCATTCTTCCTCCACCAATTCACACATCCATAGCGCGGTCTCCTTATCTCCTCCGGTGGCTGTTGGTACCACCACCTGGCAGTCTCTCAGGACATGCCGAATTGGCGCGACATACCGTGTTCCTGGGGCACGGCGAGGGCTAGCTGGGGAAAGTCGACCTGGAGAGGTAACCTGTCCTGTCTAGGAACCTCCTGTACCAGGTGAGCAGAGCCCGGGAACCGCGAGATAGACCAGGCCAACGCCGCCTCCCTCAGGCCGCAGGGAAGGAGGCGAGGCCGGGGACTCCGGGCGAGAGCGTCGGGGCTAGCGAGAGGCGGAGGCGGGCCCCTGGGGCGGGTCCGGCGCCGAGGAGGGGGCGGCCCGGCTCAGAGAGCAGGCGGGAGGCGGGGCCGGCCGGCGCGTGCCGGAAGCTGGGGGCGGGGCCGCCTCGCCGACCCGCGTACTCGCTGCGCTCAGCGGCTGCGGAAGGCGGGCTGTCGCGTTTGGCGCACTCATCTGAGGTAGTTCTGGTGGAGTCCGCGCGATGGGCGACCCGGAAAGACCGGAAGCAGCCCGGCCCGAGCTGGCTGAGGTAAATGTTGTTGCTTCCTCCTCTCTCGCCCCGCTGGCACGCTCTGCCTTTAGATTGCAAGTTGCAGCGGGGACCTACAAGGTGTAGGACTGCTATGGGAAGTTCTCCCTGTTGCCGTCAGAAATCCGGTACGGGCCGGCCGCGCTCTCGCCGCAGCCTGGTTTCGTCGACACAGGCGCTCGCGGGACGGTCCCCGGGGAGGGTGGGGAGGTAGCCGGGGTTCCGCTCCGCTGCCTGCTTGGAGACCAGCGAAGGGCAGTGCTCTGAGTCTTCAGGCCCGCGTGAGGTGCATCCCTTGTTTATCCTCCTCAAAATCTCTTCCTCTTCTCTGTTCTGGAGCCCTGGTCAGGAAAACTGAGACAAGGAACGAGGACTGGTGGACCTACTGGAGAAATGCATCTCATCCCTGGGACGGTTAAAAGGAATTGGAGGACGCTTATAGAAATTGAGAGAGATGGAGTAATGACGGAAGGGGAACAGAAATCCTAATAACAATGAAAAAAAACTAGGTTAGGCCAGTGTTTTAGTCAGCTGAAGGGGTGCTGATGCAAAATACCAGAAATCTGTTGGCTTTATAAAATGTCTTTATTTGGGATAGAAGCTTACTGTTCCCAGATCATAAAGCATGAATTGCTTCCCTCACCAAAGTCTGTTGGAGTGTGTTAGAGAAGAGTGGCTGTTGGAGTCTGCAAGTACCCAGCCTTCCTCTTCAGAACTCTTAGGGCTCCATGGTCCCAGCTTTTTCGAATATCAGCTGTAGGTTGAGATAAGTCTAGTCTCTCTTGGGGCTTGTTTCTCCCCAGGCTTAGCTGATCTGTTCTCTCCACATGGTCACCTGTAGACTTTCAGGCTCTCTCTTATCGAGGTCTTTGCCGTCTCCATGGAGCCATCACTATTCCTCGGTTTTCTTCTCCTTTGTTTACTTCCCAGCGTTCTAGCCTCCAAAAAGTGAATGTCCTACTGATGTGGCCCAATCAAAACCTTAATCATAGTTTAATCAAGCAAAAGTGAAACCTCTGAATCCACTATAATCTAATATGCCCAGAGGAATAGACCAGTTTACAAACATAATCCAACATCTATTTTTGGAATTCATAACTAACACCAAGCTGCTACAGCTAGTTTTGTTTAGACTGCGCTATACCTAACTAGCTGTGAATATTTCTTTGGTTATACAGTGGAAGTGATACCAGCCTCGCAAAGGACTAAGTAAACTGTTGTATGCAAAGTGCCATGAAAGTTGTAGGTGTCCAATAAACCTAAGTTAACATGCTCAACCCCTTTGCTTCTACAATAACAGAAGTATTGTACTTAACAGCAAGTAAACCAGAATTTATAGATTGTAAGGTTGACTTGTAGGTAGTTTAAATGGTTGCTCTGTGATTTTCATACTCTTATTTTGCAAATACTTCTAAATTTATGTATAAGAGAAATAATTTTATACTTGGACCTGTTGCTGTGTGTATGGTGTCTGTTTTTAATACTCTAAGGACTTGGAGGGAGAATAAGAGTTTCAGATTAGAGAGACCCATGTTTAGCTCTGCATTTCTTTAGAAAGATTAGTTTTAGGTTCCCCGTATGGGGTTTGGTTTTTATTTAATTTCAACTTTGTAAACAGTAACTCATAAACAAATTTTAAATATCCCTCAAACTTTTCAAAGCAAATACATTTAGTATGATTTCCCTGATGTAATGCAGGAAAGTCGAGCCTGGGAAGGCCAACCCAATGCAGTTGATATTCCAAAGAAACACGTGGAAGGCTAGGAGCAGCCATGCCATTTTTTCACATACATCCTTGTGACAGCTGTTGGGCAGTGACCGCAGTATATAGCGGGAAGACAGATTATATAGGGCTAGACAGCACAAAAAGGGGGGTCTGGCTAATACACAGAGCAGCTCGAGGGTCTGTGTAGCCTAGTAAATGATTTTCAGTGAGTACACGTGTAAGGAGGAATCTTGTGTGTTCTCAGAACAGTGAGGGGTAACATGTATGCAGGTTGGTAATTACTACACCTGTATGTGCTGTAGTGGAACCTTCTAGGATGGATTGCTGGCCAATTCGATCCCACCCTTTCCAGCAATCTACACAGATAACTAGTGGGGGCGGGGGGAGGGAGCAGGCATTTCATGTCTCTACACCCACTCTAATAGAACAATTTTATTAAACTTTACTGTTTGTGCTAATAGCATCAGCAGTCATTCAGGTTTAAGACCTGGAAGTTATCTTTCATTTAGTAACCCCACCTCAGTGACACAAAACCCACAAAGAGGCAGATATTTAGATCTAGAATGAATATTAATAAGCACTACCACAATATTTTCGTTTGTTATTTTTAGGAGGTACTGGGGCTTGAACCCAATACCTTGTATATGGGAAGCAGGAGCTCAACCACTTGAGCTACATCAGCTCCCTACTCCCCCAGTTTTTTATCTTGAGATGTCAGGGCCAGAAACACATTGTTTCTTTAGATCTGATAGTGCAGCATGGATCAATTTAATCAGAATCACCTGGAGTACTTGTTAAAAAAAATATTTTACTGGGCATATACCCCAGGCAGTGAATCAAAATCTCTTGGATGGTTCTGGGGTTTGCATTTTAACATGTACTTTGGGTAATTCTGGTGCACATATTTTAAGAAACACTGCTCTAAAATGTTTGTAGATGGGTTTAAAGGTTTATGAATCCCCAAAGTTATATGTAGATTTTGTGTCTGTAGATGTGAATCTTCTGAGAAGGAGTCCATAGCTTTCGTTTCTTAAAGTTAATTATCATTAATTTAATTGATAGCCCCTATTTTCAAGGTAAGAAAGTCTAGGTAAGAAAAGATATCATTCCCAAGACCGTGTAACTAAGTAGTGAAACTCAGTCTAAAACAAAATTCTTGCTCCTAGGCCACTATTCCATCTGCTTTGTTAGATCTGGTGGCAATGGAAGAATGAAATTAAAAATATCTCAAATACTGTATGAGCATGACAGCATCCAAAGATGCCACTTCATCCAAGGTGTTGAAGAGAGGTGAAGGCAAGCAAATGGAAATAGTGGAATTGGGGCTGGATTGGACATAGAGGCCAGGTAGAATGCCAATCTAGATCAGATCATGGTGAAGGCTACCTGGGAATTTTGACCTAGATAGGTAAGATAGGTATCCAGGCATGTTCAGGTATTTCTTGGGACCAGGTGACCAGAAACTGAGGCAGGCAGAAACTAAAGTGCCAGTTTGGAAGAGACAGCAAAACATTCCCCAGGAATGCCTACTGTCCAACTATTTCAATTTCTCATCACTTCACATCTGTGCAGTTACAACTGACTTGTCTCTCTACTTCTAGTCTCACCTGCAGCCCAATCCTGTTTACCATTGCCATATCAATCCTTTTATTAAAAAGTGCCTCCATGTCACTCCCCTCCTTCCTCCAAATAAAAACTCCCAAAAGGGTATCATTTCCCACCAAAAGAAATACCCAGCTCCTCAGACTGGCAAAGTCTTGTTGAAGTCGCCTTTACCATACTAACAGCCACATTTTGTTTCAGGCCCTTATTTCTACCTCTAAAATTGACTCCTTAGGACTCCTAATCTTTCTCTTTTCTAATTCATCCTACACATGTGTGTCAGATTAATCTTCCTCATGAGGTATCCAGAAACTCTCCTTGACTATCCGTAGGAATGATTTTCAGACTATACCCTACAGTGAATACCAGTGCCTGGAGGGTGGCTGCAAGCAAAGAGCACGTTTGAAAATCTTTGGCCCACAATATTAAGTCCTAACCTCATAGTCTGATTGACAGCCAGAGACTAATTCTGTGTGTCCTTTGTGGAATTCCTCCATCACTGTTGACCCTGTGCTTGAGCCAAGTCAGCTCACTTTTCTATCTTTGCTTTTGTTTGGCCTACCTCCATTTCAGTTACTTTTTAAGAAATGAAATTTTATTGAAGTTTATCATACATATATGGACATACATAAACGGTATATAGTAAAAGTTCAGAACTTCTAAACATGTATATCATCATGAAAGGCTCCCATGAATCACCCCACCACCACCATCTTGCATTGTTGTGAAACTTTTGTTATAGACTACGAACTAACTATAGGTCATGTCTTACATTTGGTGTCTTTTCCCCTAACCAACCTGATTATTAACACCCTGTATTAGTATTATATATTCATTAAAGTTCATGAGAGAATGTTCTCATATTCTGTTATCCACAGTCCTCCTTCCACCACTGGATTCCCTGTGTTATACAATCCCATAATTTGTATAATCCCTTCAAAGTATATACTCAGTGGCTCTCATTTCAGTCCATTTCAATCAGTTTTAATCCCAGCTGGCTCTTCTTCCATCTGCCATTTATTGGCATTTTCTGGAGGTGCACCCTCAGTTGTCCTGCTACTTTATATGTTTTCCCTGGGTTATCACTTACATTCCCGTGGTGACTACTAAAGGAAACTCCACCACTTCTGTGTAGTAGTGCTGTTTTTTCAGCTGCCTGCTGGATATCTTGAAACAGAATTTATTATCTAAATTCCTAAGTTACTTTTTAACTATGTGTGTGTAACTTTTTATTGTTATTGTTGCTTGGGTTGGTGGGGGAATTAATTCAAACTAAAATTCTGTTAATATCTAATTTGAGAAGCAAGAATTTTTGTCTGATTTATTCACTTATTCCCCAGGTACTGAGTACCTTCTTTGTGCCTCTTATTTATTGTTTTGGTCACCCAGTGACTGGAGTTGGAAACCTTAAGGGCATCTTCAACTCTTCCTTACCCTATTGTCCCAATCCAATTTTTTAGTAAGAATAATTATTTTTACAGCTGACAATCTCGTGAATCAGTTGTCTTTTGTGTGTATTTCTCCTGCTGATATTCTAGTTCAGTCAAAAGATAGGTAGCACAGTAATTTCTGTATCTACTTTCTCTTCTTGCACTTTTCTGCAAAAGTGATTTTAAAACAGATCCAGTTATGTTACTTGCCTGTTTAGAAACCTTCAGTAGCTCTCAGTATTCTACAGGTTAGAGTCCAGATGCCAGAGTGTAATACACCAACACAGGCCACATGACCTGTTCCAAAAATTTTTTTAAAAACAACTTTTCAATATCAGTTTAATATATAAAATGTACATGCCTTACCCTCAGAAAAACTTAGAGATATATGTATTTTTAAAACTGACAGTTAATTTTGTTTCTTCATCAAAATGATGTCACTGAGGTAAAAAAAAAAGTGTGTGTCAAAATAGTTGTATCAAAAACGCTACAGGAAAATAGCTATGGCGAAACTGATATATATTTACATTCAGGGCCATCCCATTGACTGTAAAACCTGATCTCATTTTTCAGACAAAATTATAGTGGAACACCAGTTTTGTTTTGTTTTTTTAAAGATTTATTTATTTATTTCTCCTGCCCCTGGTTGTCTCTTCTCTGTGTCTATTTGCTGCTTCTTTCTTTGTCTTTGTCGGCTTCTGTTGTTGTCAGCAGCACAGGAATGTGTGTTTCTTTTTGTTGCGTCATCTTGCTGTGTCAGCTCTCCATGTGTGCGGCACCATTCCTGGGCAGGCTGCACTTTCTTTAACGCTGGGCGGCTCTCCTTACAGGGACTCCTTGCGCTTGGGGCTCTCCTACCACGTGGCATGGCACTCCTTGCGCGCATCAGCACTGCGCATGGCCAGCTCCACACGGGTCAAGGAGGCCTGGGGTTTGAACCGCGGACCTCCTATGTGGTACACGGACGCCCTAACCACTGGACCAAGTCCGCCACCCTAGTGGAACACCAGTTGATAAAGCCAATGTCTTGTCAGTTTTACTAGGATAGTTTTATGTTACTATTCTATTAACTTAAAATCAATCAATGTAATGTAAGGTGTTTTAATGAACCCATTATTTCGAGTTGGGATATAGATGATAGTTGAAGATTTATATCAAACTCAGCAAACAGTTTCTTTACATATTTTTCAGAAGTTCTTTTAATCAACTTATTCCTAACCTATTCACCAATTTACCAATGCTGTAAAACATTTAGAATGCATGTGGCTAGTAGGCTGCTTTCTGATGTACCCATATACTTTTGTTTCCACTGTTTCAGATTTATGCCTTACTAGGATTAGTTGCCTTTTTCCCAATCTGTGAACTCCCTGAAATTGTATTAAAATGTGTGTGTGCATTTTTCCAAGCATCATAAATATAAGCAATGCCATTTTAAGCCCAGTTCAAAGGTTTATAGATTAAACCTGTTCTCTTCACATTATAAAATCTTTCATAATATCTTCCTAGTCCAGCTTCTTTTCTTAACCACCCCCATATTGTCAGGATGGAAGAGAAGCAAGTGTGGCCTTCATTCTAATTTAAAGGTACTAGGCTTTAGCAGTTTCTTGGATCTTGACATTGATCAATTTGTCAGAGTTTGAAAATTCCCTTCAGGGTGAGGGTGCTTGATGCCAGAGGGTTACTTACTATTTGTGATGGCTTTCCCAACCTTCAGTATGCCCTTTATAGTAAATATAATGAAGATTAAGAATTTCAGTTCCGAATATATACCTGTATCTCAGTTAGAAAATATATAATTAAAAGAAGAATTCAGAATGAGATCAAAATGCTACGCAGTGACAGAAGCATTCTAGAGGAGGGAAGCAGATTTGGTTCAAGTGATTGGGCACCTGCCTCCTACATGGGAGGTCCCAGGTTTGATTCCCAGTGCCTCCTAAAGAAAAAAGGAGTAGACAGTGAGAAAGAGAGAGAATCTAGATGAAAAGCAGTGTACCAAGACAAATTTTAAATACTCAGTGACTCCCCAGACCTCTTTCTGCCCTTTGATTTGGGCATCCAGTCTAGCTTGCCCATTTTCAGGTGAGTAGCTCTCTTTTTGAGCCTCTCCAGCAGTTCTCAATTTCATGAATGAAAATCCATGAGGCGGTCATGGAAGGTATTGATTGATCAAATAATTGCCATTATAGATACTTTACCAATTCTTAAGAATACAAAGACAATCTTGGGGAAACAGACTTGGCCCAGTGGTTAGGGCGTCCGTCTACCACATGGGAGGTCCGTGGTTCAAATCCCGGACCTACTTGACCCTTGTGGAGCTGGCCCATGCGCAGTGCTGATGCGCGCAAGGAGTGCCGTGCCATGCAAAGGTGTCCTCCGTGCCATGCAAAGGTGTCCTCCGCGTAGGGGAGCCCCACACACAAGGAGTGCGCCTGTAAGGAGAGCCGTCCAGCGCGAAGGAAAGCGCAGCCTGCCAAGGAATGGCGCCGCCCACACTTCCTGTGCCGCTGATGACAACAGAAGCGGACAAAGAAACAAGACGCAGCAAATTGACACAGAGAACAGACAATTGGGGGAGGGTGGGGAATTAAATAAATATATCTTTAAAAAAAAAAAAAGACAACCTTAAAAGGTGAACCTGAAATAGTCCCAATAATTAATAACAATGCAGAAAAAGTGTATAGCCCTTGAGAGTATACAGAGTAACTTTGCTTGCATTAGCACCTCTGATCTTTGTAACATTCTTTTGAGTTAAGTGTGGCTGTTATTATCTTCAAGTTGCAGGCGATGATGCTTAGATTAGATGACTTGCCTGAAAACATGAATAATGCTATGTATTATTAACTGAAAACAGTGAAGAACAATCTGGAATCAATACAGTCATCTGGTTCACATCAAGTTATGCTGTGGAGGTAGCAATTTAAAAATAACTGGTTCTCAGCATTATTTTTACTGTCATTTGCATGTGAAACATATTCCCATCAATAACAAGTTTCATGGTCTCATTACATACTAAGATTTTCACCTGGGGAAGGGAAGGAGAAGGGCTAATGTAGTTTGAGAAAACCCCGTAGATTTTGAAATTTATGCCAGTTAAAACTTGAACTTTCTTCAATGTAACTTTTTTTCACTAGTCTCAAATCACTTTAATTCTTTCAACTTTATTTACAAGGAAATTATTTTTATTTTTCTCACTTTTCCTAGAAATCAAATTTGGTGAGTTTTCCCCACACTCATTTCATTGATTACATCATTTGTATTTGCTAAATTATCTTTTCTTACTAAGAGAAAGTAGTGTATATTCTCTTTAATCTTACTTCATCTCACTGTTTTGAATTCTGAATTTTAGGCATAATGGTTCAATTTCAAATCATTATGCTCAAACAGATTTAGCTTAAGACAAGGTTTTTTATTCAGACTTATCTCAGTTCTAATCATCTCTCATTTTCTAGTTGGGGGATCTTTAGTATGTTATTTACCTCTTCTAAGACTTAGTTTCCCCATTTGTAAAATGTAAAATATATTACCTATTTGTAGTTATATGGATTAAATTGAATAATGTATGTAAGGCATCTATGTGATGACTGGATTGCAAAGCAGCATCAATGCCATACCCAGAGGACCTGCTTTGATATATACCTTCTGTTCTAGAGCCTGGGAATGCAGTATCTCAGTATCTTAGACTCCTCTAAGACTGGGCAAACAAAAAAAGTAAACTAAAAGCTGGACAATTTCCATTTTTAAAAATTTGCTCACATATTTGTGGAATGGCTATATGCTCTAGGGATTCCACAAGGGTGAAGACAGTTTTAACTCTTAGGAAGCATAGTCTACAGGGAATTAAACTGCAGTGTGTTATGTGCTGTTAAGGATAAGTACAGAAAGTGTATTTAGGTGGCATCCAAGCCTTTGGGTTGGGTGGGTGAGGTGTGGAGATGCTCAGAGAAGACTTGATTTCAGTGTTTATAAGGGTTATCTCAATGATGTATTCTGGCCATATGTTAAATAAAAATTTCTGAAGGCATACAGTAATCTGAGCACAGGATGAAGAGATATTAGCAGCCCATTCACTTACTTAACTGAATTTATTGACATTAGGGTTGACACAGTACTAAGGTCGGGGAACCCCAAAACAAAAGAACTGGTTCCTATTTTCTGGGAGTCAGATGATTTATTGGTAATGCACACATTTAAATAAGTAGTTATAAAACAAGACATGCCAGACTGCATGTCTGTCCTTGTGGTGGTGGTGACGCTGTAGCAGAGTATGAGTTACGGCCACAGGAGCCAAGGCAGGACAGGCATATAGAAAGTTTCTTCCCCTCTTTGACCGAGTCTTGGTTGAAGAGAGTGCAGCTGAATCTGTAACCAAAGGAGGCATTATGCTTCCAGAAAAATCTCAAGGAAAAGTATTGCTGGCAACAGTAGTAGCTGTTGGATTGGAATCTAAAGGAAAGGATGGAGATATTCAACCAGTTAGTGTGTAGTGTGAAAGTTGGAGATAAAGTTCTTCCAGGATATGGAAGCACCAAAGTAGTTCTAGATGATAAGGATTATTTCTTATTTAGAGACAGTGACATTCCTGGGAAGTATGAGACTGAAATAGATCACTATTGAAATGGCATCACGTAAAGCTGCCCATTCCACTGAAGTTCTGAAATCTTCCATTATATAGATAATTTTCATATTTCTCTTTTATAACAAACCAATGATAATCCAGTGTCTCTAAAATTTAGTTTCACTGTACTAATATAAACATTTTGAAATATATGTAAATGAAAAAATAAATGAAACAAGGCTATATGTACTGTAATGGCAGTACATGTGAAGTGTTCAAACCCCACCTGAATTTGTATAGCCTCATGTCTTCATATTGGGCCTTTCTCTCAAGCTTTCCTTGCTTTGCCTCATCTGTGTGGTCCCTGGATGTTATGATGCACACTTGCTTTGGAGACATAGGATGATGGGTGGAGGCATTGGTATGGATGTAGGAACATGATGGGCCCTGGCATAGGAGAGAGATACAGTTTTGGTTAGGAGTCCAGAACTTAAATATATCTGAATAATCTTGATGTACACATTTTAGCCTATTTGCGTATATTCTTTACATATATGCACATCTCTTGTGTTACTGCTAATTATTTTTAAAAAAAACAAAAAACACCACCACCACCAAAAATGGGTGCTATTGCCCTCTGTTTGAGTGCTAGCAAATTTCCAAGCAGTATGTATATGGACTATGCATTTCTTATTTTATTCCACAAATCTTGGAAACAGTCCACAATATAACCATATGCAGTAATATTTGTGTTGAAATGTAAATAAGAATAACAAATTGGTATATAGGAAGATTAAGAAAGAGCAAAGACTGGCAAGTTTTTCAGATACAAGTTTTCAAATCTTAACTATAGTATTTCAGTTAAGATTAGAAAACAAAGCATTAAAATTTTAAAAGTACCTTACAACAGTAGTCTGTCAGTACCATTATTCTGAGAGAGCCACTGAAAGGACATCTTGTCCATTAACTTGAAAGTTTGCCTGCCATGGTAACTATTGGTCCAGCTTACTGCTTAGCCACAACATAGCAATAATGACAGTAATTTTTGGTTTATTATTATGTGCCAGCTCTGTTTAAATCATTTTTAATCATCAAGCCTATGAGATAGGTATTATTTTGTAGATGAGGAAACTGAGGCTCAGAGAATTTAAGCAATTTCCTAAAGTCGTACAACTAACCAGACACTATTAACCAGATACTCTTAAGAGTAAGGATTCAACCCTGGCAAACTGGCTTCCAAACCTATGTTGTCTCCTAACCTCCCTAGATGTGTGTTTAGATATGAATAAAGTAGAAATTTCTACATAAAACAGGTGTTTGAACTTTATTCTTCGAAGAGATTATCTTCAGATATGAATGAAAATGAAGTGAAGTCAAGTGAAGAGCCACTCCTAAGAAAGAGTTCTCGCCGATTTGTCATCTTTCCAATACAATATCCTGATATTTGGAAAATGTATAAACAGGCACAGGCATCCTTCTGGACAGCAGAAGAGGTAAGTGGGGTCACCTCTATTAGCATTCATATTCAATAGTACAATGTTCATACCTTCTGTTACAGGATATTGAAAAATTTTTAACAATTTCAAATTATATGAGATATATTGAATAAGATAAGTTATATAAAATGTTTGGAATTACTGAGACTAAATACATTGTTCCCCAGTGTTTTGTTTTTAAACTATAACTCTCTGACAACAAATACCCTACTGCCAAAATAGTACCTCATTCTACCAAATCTTTTACTTCCAATATATTTTAGAATACTACCTATTTTTAAAGACTTTTGGTTTTTCATAACCAGACAGGCTAGTCTTTACTGATGTTTAGCAGAATAAATAAAATTATAGCTTTGTTATATTTCGAAGCCAAAAACAAAGAGTAAAAGCCTCAGGAACCCTGCTTTCAATTGAGAAGCTTTTCTGATTTTGCAGAAGGAGCTTCACTGGAGGAGTTTGAGTGCTAGGCAGGCAGGGAGTACACTCACTCCTGAGCCTGCCATCCTAACTTACAGTGTTCCTCCCAATATGGCCCTGCCTCAGCCAGTCAAACCGGCCACGGTTACCCCTAACAGATGGGGCAATTATGGAATGCTTTCTGTTGGTGTGGCATTTTCCACCTAGGAAATTAATTGAACACAGCAAATAAGAGACTACTTGGGTAGTTTGGATAGAAGAGTTGGTTATTCAAGTGATTCCTTTGTAGTCTTAACAGAACATGTAAGTATAAGTAATCATTGTCTTTATTTCTGATCATGATGGGTGATATTTGCATAGCACTCTCATTCACTGTTGTGTATGGGTATGTATGCATATATATGAGTGTATAAGCATATGTATGTATAGAGATTTGTATATATACATATATACCCATAAAGATGACTATATAAGGATATAGAGAAATATATATCTATAGGTATGTGTTTATGTGTGTGAATACATAGGTACATGCATATAGTTTGTGTCTGTCTTGACAGATTGGGATTGATTCTGAAATAGAGACTGATTCTGTCAGTATAAACATACACTGTTAAGAATACAGGCTGTGGAGACAGATTGCCTAGGTACAAATCCTAGCCCTACCACTGGACTTGGGAAGGTTACTCGCCCTTTCTCTTTTTCTTCAGTGGTAAATTAGACTAACAGTGCCTAACTCATTGGATTGTCATGAGGATTAATGAAATGCTTAGAATGTTACCTCACATTTAGCACTGAATAAATGTAAGCTGTTACTTTACACATACAATGGGGAAAATTTAACTAGAAGTAATAGAAGGCACCATTTTAAAAAAAATTGCTCATTCTTTTTATTTTTACAAAGAAGGGCGAAAAAAGGAAATAATTGACAGGTAAAGAGTTTGCAAAATTGGGAAGAGGACTTGGCCCAGTGGATAGGGCGTCCATCTGCCACATGGGAGGTCCACAGTTCAAACCCCGGGCCTCCTTGACCCGTGAGGAGCTGGCCCATGCACAGTGCTGATGTGCGAAAGGAGTGCCGTGCCACACAGTGGTGTCCCCTGCGTAGGGGAGCCCCACGTGCAAGGAGTGCGCCCCGTAAGGAGAGCCGCCTAGCGCAAAAAAAGTGCAGCCTGCTCAAGAATGGCGCCGCACACACAGAGAGCTGACGCAGCAAGATGACACAACAAAAAGAAACACAGATTCCCCTGCCACTGACAACAACAGAAGAGGACAAAAGGAAGAACACGCAGCAAATGGACACAGAATAGACAACTGGGGCGGGGTGGGGGGGAAGGGGAGAGAAATAAATAAAAAATAAAAATAATAAAAATAAAGGGTTTGCACAATGGAAAACCAACCTGACATCTTATGATTTTACAGAGACCATAGGTAGTTGAATATTTCTTTAAAGTGGTTGGTCATAGAAGAGTCCTCTGAAATGGTTCTTATGGTGAGGAAGAGGAAAGAAAAGAAATCAACATTTACAATTATTTTAAATGACAAACAAAAACAAAACAATAAAATGACTTAAAGGCAATACATAATATACATAGTAACTCCTTTATCCTAGTACAAAAATAGTGCTAGAAATTATATTTGTTCAAATATATTGAAAAGGTATATGAATACAAGTAGATATTAACAGGTGGCAGACTTGGCCCAGTGGTTAGGGCCTCCATCTACCACATGGAAGATCCGCAGTTCAAACCCCAGGCCTCCTTGACCCATGTGGAGCTGGCCCATGCGCAGTGCTGATGCGCGCAAGGAGTGCCCTGTAATGCAGGGGTGTCCTCCACGTAGGGGTGCCCCACGCACAAGGAGTGCGCTCCATAAGGAGAGCTGCCTAGCACCAAAAAAAGTGCACCCTGCCCAGGTATGGTGCCGCACACACGGAGAACTGACGCGACAAGATGACGCAACAAAAAGAAACGCAGATTCCCGTGCCGCTGACAACAGCAGAAGCGGACAAAGGAGACGCAGCAAGTGGACACAGAGAACAGACAACCAGGGTGGGGAGGGAAGGGAAGAGAAATAAATAAATAAATTTATTTTTTAAAAAAGTAGATATTAACAGTGGCTAGTGATGATTTATAAGGTTTTGTTTTTTCCTTAAACTGTAATAGAAATTTACATTTTAAACTATTGACACTGCTTTCAACAATATTCATTAAAACACATTTACACAGGTTTTTGTTCGGTATATAGAATGTCAGGGTGAACCTTAATACTTTCTTCCCTCCTCCCTGGTAGAGCAGAAGGAGTCCAAAACTGTGCACAATTCAACAGTCCATGAGAAATTTGCATAATCTCTACCTGGCTAGCATGTAGAAAAATAATCTTTGTAATGGAATACATGACTCCTGACATAGGTGTTCTTTAAGTTATCAAAACATTAAGCAATTCATACTTCTAAGAATGGCAGGACATTGACCAACAGATTCCTTATAACTTTCAGGTAAAGAAGGCCCTCATGAATATGCATAATACATATGTACCAGATAAATAAAAGATGATATAATGTAACCTATGCTTTCACTTTAAATTGGCAGGATCAGAGGCTGATAAGTCTCTAGATAGACTGAGAACTTCTTGAGGCAACTGCTATCTCTCCAAGGATTGAGCATAGTGCTAACTTGTGGTGGCAGGGACTCAATAATAGGTGGATCAATTAAGAAGCCACCAATTTTTGAACCTTCTAGTATATTGATTTTTACTAACCCATCTTTATTAGTGTTTTATTGTGAATTCCTTTGTTATATTGTAATTGTATAAAGTAACAAGAAAGCACAGTATTTTCAAACTGTCATAATGTTTGGCACACCTGATTGTCCCTAACTGTCTGTGGGTTTTAGAAAGTTCTTTGTTCGATGTAGTTAAGAGAACAAATGGAGTACACAGGTGGCTGTTTAACTCATAAGTTAAAAAGGTAATTATGAGATCCCATCCAGTTCAAGGCAGGCAGGTGAGACTGAAAGCTTCGGGGCTCCATCCTCGGACAGAAGTTTAAGCAATCAGCAAGAACTGGCAGAAATATCTTTCTCAAAGTTCTAGAAAACAGTTAAGAAAAGAGTAAAAGGGTAAGCATCAAATCAAGAAAAAAGCTACTTAAAAGTGGTAGAATCTTGTGATATCCTGTCTGGCGCCTCCTCTATACCTCATTGGCTCATCATGGAGCTTATCCACGTTCCCAGTGCAGATCCCTGGTCCTGGCTTTGGAGAGAGCAGAGTAATTCTTATGCACATACTGGGAGTATGTATGTCTGGCCCAGTCTGTCTGGTAGTGGCCCAAGGAGCTCACTGTCCCAGAACTTTCCCTGCATGGAGAGGGCAGCTTACCAAGCTCTCCTATAGAACGCAGTGGGAAAGCAGTCAGGTTGTTCAGGGCCGTGTCTTTAACTATGAGGACACTTTTTCCTAGGGAAGAGGGGACATTCAGAAACATAAAAATGGTCTCTCTCTCTCTCACTCTCTCCCGTCCCCCTAAATATGTTCAGAAATCTAAAGAAAAGCACAAACAGTGAACCAAAGGAAGTCAGGAAAATGATAGATGAACATAAAGAGAATATCAGTAGAGATAAATTATGAAAAGGGGCCAAACAGAGCTGAAGACCACAATAACAGAAATTAAAAATTCCATAGAGGGGTTCAACAGCAGATTGAAGCTGGCAGTAAAAAGAATCAGAGAACTCAAAAATAAGACAATGATATAATTCAGTCTGAGGAACAGAAAGAAGAAAGAGTGAAGAAAAGTGAACATAGTCTGAGGGACCTGTGGGACACCATCAAGCTACCAATATATGCATTGTGGGAATCCCAGAAGGAGAAGAGAGAAGGGGGCAGAAAGAATATTCAAAGAAACAATGACTGAAAGCTTCCCAAATTGAAAGAAAAACATGAATGTACATGTTCAAGACACTCAACTCCAAACAGGAAAAACCAAAATAGACCCATACTGTAGCATAATATAATCAAACTGTTGAATACCAGAGATAAAGAGAGAATTCTTAAAGCTGCAAGAGAGAAGCAATGTGTCATATGCAAGGGAGCCTCAATGAGATTTAGTGCCATTTTCTCAGCGGAAACCACAGAGGCAAGAAGGCAATGGAAATATTTGAAGTGGTAAAATTTTAAAAATGGCAGTCAAGAACTCTATATCTGGTAAAACTTTGTCGGAAATGAGGAAGAGATTAAGGCATTCCCAGGTAAACAAAAACTGAAGGAGTTCTACTAGACTGGACATGCTAAGGGGAGTTCTGTAGGTTGAAGGGAAAGGACAATAGACAATGGATCAAAGCCACATGAAGTAATAAAGATCTCTAGTGAGGGTAATGACATGAGTATAAATGCCAGTACTATTGTAATTTTGATTTTTTTTTTTCTCTCTCCCCTTTCCCCCACCCCTCAGTTGTCTGTTTTCTGTGTCCATTTGCTGCATGTTCTTGTTTTTGTCTGCTTCTGTTGTTGTCAGCGGCATGGGAATCTATGTCTCTCTTTGTTGTGTCATCTTGCTGTGTCAACTCTCTGTGTGCGTGGCACCATTCCTGGGCAGGCTGCACTTCTTTGGCGCTGGGCGGCTTTCCTTAAGGGGCGCACTGCTTGCACGTGGGGCTCCCCTATGTGGGGGACACCCCTGCGTCACACGGCACTCCTTCTGTGCATCAGCACTGCACATGGGCCAGCTCCACACGGGTCAAGGAGGCCCGGGGTTTGAACCACGAACCTCCCATGTGGTAGACGGATGCCCTATCCACTGGGCCAAGTCCGCTTCCCGTGTAATTTTGATTTGTAATCCCACTTTTCACTTCCTACGGGATCTGAAAGGCAAATGCATAAAATGTAATGATAAATAAATGGTTTTGGACTCTATGTGGCAGATGGCGTCTTCCAATCTCAACTGTAGGCTGGCATAAGATTTGTCTCTCACCCTCGGGCTTTACAGGCTCAGCTGCATCTGTAGGCCATCAGGCTCTTCTCTCCTCCTGTGGCCTCTGCCTTGTCTAATGAGCTGTCTCTCCTCTGCTGTCTTTTTTTGTGTTCTCCTGTGTGTCTTATCTCTGTATCTACTCCCATGTGGGAATCTGTTTTATTAGCCCACCAAGGGGATGGGGACTCAACTCTGCATGCCCTAATCATGTGGTTAAATCAAAGCACCAGTCTTAATATAATTTAATCAGACATCTCAGTTGAATCTAATACCATCAAAGGGTATCACGCCCAGAGGACAGACCAGTTTACAAATATAATATCTCTTTTTGAAATTCATAAATAATATCCAGCTACCACAACAGCTTATAGTCAAGAGTTCAGAAAATGGGTTGATAGATGGTAAATGGATAGAATTTTATGATAAATGTAGCAAAATTGTTAGATTTGGTAGATGTAAGTATCTGTGGGATGAGGGCGGGGTAGGGGTATGTTGGAGTCCTTTGTATGGAGTTTGTATTTTTGTAACTATTCCGTAAATTTGGAAGTATTTCAAAATAAAAAGTGAAAAAAAATTACTTCTGACATTTGGGTTTCTTGAAATTCATGTGCAAATTATTTGCATATTGGCAAATGACATGTCGTAGTATGACTATAAAGCACTGTTTCTTAAAAATTAAAATATATAGAGTGGTAAATATTTTGTCGACAGCCTATAGAAATATTCAAATACATATTTTGAAAGGAAATCAGAAATTTAATTACAAATACCTTTCTTTTAAATAAATTGCTTGTTAAAATTTAATCCACTTTAGACTGCATTGTTTTATCATTGATTTTGCTTAATTCCCAAATATGGCTGATCATCAGAACTCTAAGTTAGAAAGCAGAAGGCTTGGGGTCTAGGAATTTTTTGTAAGCCACCCAGGAAATTCTGATAATCAGCTAGTTTGGAAGTCAGTTATTTAGATGGTGAAATTGAGAATTTGTTCAAATGAGATAAAGCTGAACAGGAAGGTTTATGTTTCAGTTAATAGGACTACAATTCTAATTGATATTCAAAAACTAAAGAGGTGCTTAGTAGTGAGAAGAGTTTATTCCTGAACAGATTTCCTAGTATGAAATCGGAAATGACCAATATAGTATAAATAAAATTTATAAGATATTTCAAAGCAGTCATTAAGAGCAAATGTATTATAATATTAAAATGTAATATCAGAGGTATAATACATAAGAGCCAGGAAGATATCCTTCAGTTAAACTTGAGTTGAGCTCTTAATAGAAAAGAACCTGATTTTTAGCTACATATTTTAAGATATGTACAAATTTTCCCCCTCCCTCTTCATTGTATCCCCAGTGCTTAGCACAGTGTCTAGTATATTGTAGGTGCTCAGTAAACATTTAAAGAATACATTAATGGGAAAAGGATTTGACAAAACAAAACTAGAATTATTAAAGGATGGGACATTAGTTCTTTTTGTAAAGGTCAAAGAGATTGGTACTTGTTTTTAGAACAAATAAAAGAAGGTAAAAGGACAGTTAAATATTTCAAACGTTTTCCGAGGTTATTGTGAAACATACTTAAAAATCTTACTGGCAGCGGACTTGGCCCAGTGGTTAGGGAGTCCGTCTACCACATGGGAGGTCCGTGGTTCAAACCCCGGGCCTCCTTGACCCTTGTGGAGCTGGCCCATGAGCAGTGCTGATGCGTGCAAGGAGTGCCCTGCCACGCAGGGGTGTCTCCCGCGTGGGGGAGCCCCACGCGCAAGGAGTGTGCCCCCTAAGAACAGCTGCCCAGCGCGAAAGAAAAGTGCAGCCTGCCCAGGAACGGTGCCGCACACATGGAGAACTGACACAACAAGATGACGCAACAAAAAGAAACACAGATTCCCGTGCCGCTGACAATAACAGAAGGGGGCAAAGAAGATGCAACAAATAGACACACAGAACAGACAACCAAGGTGGGGAGGGGAGAGAAATCAATCAATCAATCAATCAATCTTTAAAAAAATACATTATTTTTAAAAAAAAGCTTCCTGAGAAAAATAATACCTACAAGGTACATGTAAAGACAATTTTTTTTTAGGAGGTACTGGGGATTGAACCTGGGACCTTATACATGGGAAACAAACACGCAACCACTGAGCTACACCCACTGCTCAAGACAATTTTTAAATTGTAGATTCTGCCAATCTCTAGTGTGCATCTCACCCTTAATTCCAAGGAACTTACTCTAGTAAACATTTTCAAAAACTGTTTCTAGTCCTAGAGTAAGGCATACCCATAAATTGCTTAAAAATCCATGTTATTACCTGCCTAACTTTACTTATGGGTATAAAAGTAGATTAGCTGGCAGTAAAGTAGCAACTACAATCTGCTATAGAGGTGCCTATTATCTGTCTAACACTATGCTAAATGTTACATAAAGCACTAAAGGAATAGCTGCTCAAAGTTTTTATTCACTTCAGTTCCTTCTTGGCCAGGTTTTACTCTTTCCATCTTCCACACTCCCCACCACCTTTCTTTCATTTGCTTTACTCCCCCTAGGTCATGTTGGGTTTTTTTCCCCAATTTATTTATGTTTAATTAAAGTTAATAGATCACAAGAAATGTTACATTAAAAAACATAAAAGGGAAGCAGACTTGGCCCAATGGATAGGGTGTCCACCTATCACATGGAGACAGACAAAACCAAGGGCTGGTTCTTTGAGAAGATCAATAAAATTGACAAACCCTTAGCGAGACTAACAAAGAAAATAAGATGCAAATATACAAAATAAGAAATGAGAAAGGAGGTATCACCACTGACCCCACAGAAATAAAGACAATCTTAAGAGGATACTTGGAAAAACTATATTCCAACAAAAATGACAATGCAGAGGAAATGGACAAATTCCTAGAAGCACATAAGCAGCCTATATTGATGGAAGAAGAAATTGACCATCTCAACAAACCAATCACAAGTAAAGAGATAGAATCAGTCATTAAAAACCTCACAACTAAGAAGAGCCCAGGGCCAGACGGCTTCACAGCTAATTCTACAAAATATTCTGGAAAAAACTAGCACCAATCCTGCTGAAACTTTTCCGAAAAATCCAAACAGAAGGAGTGTTACTGAACTCATTCTATGATGCCAACATTACCCTAGTACCAAAGCCAAACAAAGACACCACAAGAAAGGAAAATTACAGACCAATTTCTCTAATGAACCTAGACGCAAAAATCCTCAACAAAATACTTGCTAAATGTGTTCAACAACACATTAAACGAATTATACACCATGATCAAGTGGGATTCATTCCGGGTATGCAGGGATGGTTCAACATAAGGAAATCAGTCAATGTAATACACCATATAAACAGATTGAAGGAAAAAAAATCACATGATTATATCAATAGATGCGGAAAAAGCATTTGACAAAATACAGCACCCTTTCTTGATAAAACACTGAAAAAGATTGGAATACAAGGAAATTTTTTGTGCGTGATAAAGAGTATATATGAAAAACCCACAGCCAGCATCGTTTACAATGGTGAAATCCTAAAATCCTTCCCGCTAACATAAGGAAAAAGACAAGGATGCCCACTCTCTCCCTTTCTATTTAACATTCTCTTAGAAGTACTTGCTCGAGCACACAGGCAAGAACCAGATATAAAAGGCATTCATATAGGAAAGGAAGGAGTCAAAATTTCATTATTTGCAGATGACATGATCCTATACATAGAAAACCCTGAGAGGTCTACAACAAAGCTTCTAGAACTCATAAATGAGTTTAGTAAAGTCGCAGGTTATAAGATCAATGTGCAAAAATCAGTAGCATTTCTGTACACCAATAATGAGCAAGATCAGGAGGAAATCAAGAAACAAATACCATTTACAATAGTAAAAAAAATCAAATACCTAGGAATAAATTTAACTAAAGATGTAAAAAACTTACAGAGAACTACACAAGACTGTTCAAGGAAATCCAAGAAGACCTATATAAATGGAAGAATATTCCCTGTTCATGGATAGGAAGACTAAATATTATTAAGATGTCTATCCTACCAAAACTGATCTACACATTCAATGCAGTCCCAATAAAAATCAACACAGCATTCTTTAAGGAACTAGAAAAACTAACTGTGAAATTTATTTGGAAAGAAAAGAGGCCCCGAATAGCCAAAGACATACTGAAAAAGAAAAATGAAATTGAAGGAATCACACTACCTGACTTCAAAACATACTACAAAGCTACAGTAGTGAAAACAGCATGGTATTGGCACAAGGAAAGATACACAGACCAATGGAACTGAACTGAGAGTTCTGATATAGATCCTCATATATATAGCCATATAATATTCGATAAAGCCACCAAAGCCTCTCAACTGGGAGAGAATGGCCTGTTCAAAAAATGGTGCCTGGAGAACTGGATATCCGTATGTAAAAGAATGAAAGAGGATTACCATCTCACACCTTATACAAAGATTAACTCAAGATGGATCAAAGACCTAAATATAGGAGCCAAGACCATAAAGACTTTGGAAAGCAGTGTAGGAAAGCATCTACAAGACCTTGTAATAGGAAATGGCTTCATGAACTTCACACCAAAAGCACGAGCAGCAAAAGAACAAATAGATAAATGGGACCTCCTCACAATTAAAGCCTTCTGCACCTCAAAGGAGTTTGTCATGAAAGTGAAAAGAGAGCCTACACAATGGGAGAAAATATTTGGTAGCCATATATTCGATAGGAGACTTATAACTTGCATATATAAAGAACTCCTATATCTTGAAAATAAAAAGATAAACAACCCATTTAAAAAATGGGAAAAAGATTTAAATGGACACTTCTCCAAAGAAGAAATACAAATGGCTAAAAAGCACATGAAAACGTGCTCAAAATCACTAGCTATCAGGGAAATGCAAATCAAAACTACAATGAGATGCCATCTTACTCCCATAAGATTGGCAGCTATGAAAAAAACAGAAGACTACAAATGCTGGAGAGGATGTGGAGGAATGGGAACACTCATCCATTGCTGGTGGGAATGCAGAAGGATCCAACCATTCTGGAGGACGGTTTGGCAGTTTCTCAAAAAACTAACCATAGAGTTGCCATATGACCCAGCAATTCCACTGCTGGGTATATACCCAGCAGAATTGAAAACAAAGACACAAACTGATATATGCACACCAATGTTCATAGCAGCATTTTCACTATTGCCAAAAGCTGGAATCAACCTAAATACCCGTCAACAGATGAATGGATAAATAAAATGTGGAATATACATACAATGGAATACTACTCAGCTTTAAGAACAAATACACTACCAACTCATGTGATAACATGGATGAATCTTGAGAACCTTATGTTGAATGAAGCAACCCAGGCATTGAAGGACAAATACTACATGACCTCAATGATATGAAATAAGTAAACCAAGCTTCCTCAGAGAGCTAGAGACTAGATGATAGGCTTACAGGAAATCGGGGGGTAGAGGAAGGATGTAAGCTGACATCTACAGGGGTGAAATCTATGATAAGCTAGAGGTAAGTATATGTACAAGGAAGGGATAAAATGGGGGCATAGGGTTACCTTTGGGTGGGGCTTTGTGGGCTAGAGGGGGGCTAGGGATGGGAGGATGGGTAATATTGCCCAAGAAATTGGGGGGAGGGTGGGGCAACATGAACATAGGAGATTGTCAGGTATTTGGTTGAGAATATAATGCTGAGAAAACCTTTTCAAAAATATAATAAGGACAGTTACCTGTTTAAGATACTTAAAGGGGATAATCTGACGCAGGAGAGACTCCTAGGGAATATGTGAATGCTCATTTTGCCAGAGTGGGTTATATCATTGGGTAGAGACCCATATAATGAGAGTGAAGGTATACCCACATCCTGGGGAGGACTGATGCCATCAAATGGAGGGAACTGTATCTCTCAAGAGAAATGGTGGCTCCCAGGGCATTAGGGCAGTTGAGCATGTCAAGCCCTCAACACTGTTGCAAATATCTCTGAACATGGCTCTTCAAGAAATGAAGATTGACTGTCACTGTGGGCCCTAAAGGGAGGGGCAAATAGGTATTGAATAGATGGAACCAGTGTAACTGTGTGGGCAATAGAAGTGTTTCACAAGAGTACACAAGGATGGATATAAGACATGTAAAATTACACCAAAAATATATAGGGGCTGATAGGCTAAAATGTAAATCATAATGTAAAACATAAGATAACTAAAAATTTAGAAAATTGTATAGTCTAAAATATAAACCACAATGTAAACACAAATGTTACCTTGTTTGAAAGCTATTGTCTCAATATCTGTACATCAGTTTCAGTAAATATGGTATGAATATGTAAAAAGATTATTGCTGTGGAAGGAAAAGGTTTTATGTTGGATATGTGGGAGTACTGTATATTGTATATATGAATTACTGTGATCTAAAACTATTGTGAAGATAAACTTAATAATTAGAAAAAAGAAAAGATAGAATGTAGAATTTTTCCAAATTAATATGTATTCTATATCTAAGCTTTAAACTCATCGCTATATTCCATTTTACTGTTAAGGGAACCTGGCAATACATTGGGCTTCACTTTTCAGGAAGTTTTGGATCACAGAGAGGTTCAACAATGGCAGCGGAGGAATACTCGTGTGGGATGTTATTGATAGGGGACACACGGTTGGCAGGGAGTTCTCCAGGGCATATATCCAGGGTACATAAAAATGTCTGGATATTTTCATAGTGGAAACAATTAAAAACAACAACTGAGGGAGTGCTGAGTTCCTAGCCAGGGGAGCTCTAACACAGTCCCTAGAGGAACAGCAACAATCCCCCAAATGCAATGGCAAAGACCAAAAAAGAACGAAGGTCCAACAATGAGCCCCTGATACTAATGACTATGCTTGTGAGCCTGTGCACCTGAAAAAAGAACAAGGCCTAGAGCAGCAGTGTGCCTAAGAGTTAACTCCTGAGAGCCTTTGTGTTGCTCAAATGTGGCCAGTCTCGAAGCCAAACTCAGCATGTAAATTCATTGCCTTCCCCCCAGCGTGGGAGATGACTCCCGGGGATAAGCCTCCCTGGTGCAAAGGGATTACTACCAAGTACCAGCTGATGATATAACTAAAAAATGACCTTGAATAAAAGATTCAACTTGGAGCAGCCGAATATCTCTGTCTATATATAATATCAGGAGTTAAAAATGTTGTTTGATCTAAATCAAGGGGGAAATGGAAAGGACAAATGAGTTTATATGGCTATGAGTCTCCAAAAAAGAGCCAGAAGGTTATCAGAGGGGGTGCCCTTATGCAAACCTGAGCAGAGTCCCAGAGACAGATAAAGCAGATACAACCCCAGGTATTGGTTCTTCTGAGGGCTACAGAGACCCACAGGTTTTATGGTCATGGCAGATGGAGTTCAGTGCCATGTCAGTTGGCCCTTCTTTGGCGTTGGTGTTTCTGTGTGATGGAGCTGGACTCAGATGTGATCTCTTTTCACAAGCCTTTCCTGTTACTTTACCAGAGTTGTAGTTGGTGCTGGGGTTTAATATATACCCAGGGGATCTGAATCTCTAAACTGACCATGTGATAGCCAGGCCCTGAGCCTCAACAGACTTCAGCTCCTACACTCTGGTTTATTGGACTTACCCCACTCAGCTAACATGGAGTTGAAGAAGGTCAACCACCACACCATGGAGCCAAGAGTGCCTACAACTGAAAGCAGGAGGATTGCATCCAGCATCCATGTGGAATCAAAGTGCCCTCTTGACATAGATGTGGAGTGGACACAACCAATCCAAGGTGCACAGGATGGAGGAATAGAATATGGATTAGAGTGGACTTACTGATATTCTATTCATGAACTATCGTGGTTAGTAATTGAAGAAAATGTGACATTGGTGTGGAGAAAGTGGCCGTGGTGGCTGCTGGGTATGGGGAATGGGAGAAAGAGATGAGATGTGGAGGCGTTTTCGGGACTTGGAGTTGTCCTGGGTGGTGCTGCAGGGACAATTACCAGACATTGTATTTCCTTCCATGGCCCACTGGATGGAACGTGGGAGAGTGTGGGCTCTGATGTGGACCATTGCCCATGAGGTGCAGCAATGCTCACAGATGTATTCACCAAATGCAATGAATGTCTTATGATGATGGAGGAGAATGTTGCTTTTGGGGGGTCAGGGGGGTGGGGGTATATGGGGACCTCATATTTTTTTAATGTGATATTAAAAAATGAATAAAGACAAAAAAAAAGAAAGAATGGTGCTGCACACACAGAGAGCTGACACAACAAGATGACGCAACAAAAACACAGATTCCCAGTGCCGCTGATAAGGATAGAAGCTGTCACAGAAGAACACACAGCGAATGGACACAGAGAGCAGACAACAGGGGGAGGGGAGAGAAATAAATTAAAAATATTAAAAAAACAAAAACAGCATTATTTTTAAAAAATAATAAAAACAAAAAAAAACCCAAAAAACATAAGAGGTTCTCATATAACCCATTCTCTACCCCCCACCACATCATTTTTGTAAATTGTATTTTTTTGAAGATATATACATCACACAAAAAAATGTTACATTAAAACATATAAGGTTCTCCCACACCAACAATCTCCCTCATCATTGTGGCACACTCATTGTACTCGGTGAACACATTTTGGGGCGCTGCTGCACTATACAGATAATAGTTTACCCTGTAGTTCACACTCTCCCCCAAGTTACATTCAGTGGGTTATGGCAGGATATATAAAGTCCAGCATCTGACCCTGCAGTATCATTAAGGACAACTCAAAATTCCAAAAATGCCCCCGCATCACATCTCTTCTACCCTCTCCCTGCCCTCAGCAACTACTGTGGCCACTTTCTCCACCTCGATGCTAAAATTTTTACTATTACTCGTCATAATAGTTTTATAGTAGAATATCAGTAAGTCCACTCTAGTTCACATTTTATTCCTCCATTCTGTGGGCCCTGGGATGGTGATGTCCTCTCTACCTCTAGATCAAAAGGGGCTTAGATTCCACATGGATGATGGATGCAAAGATTGTTAATTTAAAAATTTTAAAGTACACTGTGGCCATCCTATTTCTCAATTAGCCAGAAAATCAGATTCTTTTATAATTCCTTTATTTTGTTTCTTTGCAAAATAAACATTTTCGTTTTTCACATTTTACTAGTAATGGGATTTCCCCACTTAACTTTGGGATAAAAGTTAGTTCTCCAACTTTGGGAAGAATTTAACAGTGTTAAAATTTCTGAAAATCTTTTCATTTCAGGTTGACTTATCAAAGGATCTCCCTCACTGGAACACACTTAAATCAGAGGAGAAGTATTTTATCTCCCATATTTTAGCCTTTTTTGCAGCCAGTGATGGAATTGTAAATGAAAACTTGGTAAGATTTTGTTTTATTTTAGTATTGTTCACATTCAGCAGTTTAAGTGATGGTAATTTCTTTGATAATGGTGTAAGATTAGATTGAGCCTGAAAAAAAGATGTCCAATAAATTAAGTATATGATGCTTCACTCTTGAAATTATTTTTCTGGTGAATGTCAGAAGAGAAGGTACATTTCTGTCATTGACTAGCAAAATGCCATGAAGTCAAACTTAAATTGTATGCATCAATACTACTAGCATGTATAAATATGAGCTTGATTTTTACACTTATTTTTTAATTTATTTGTTTTTAAACAAATCTGTTTTATTTTGTTAAATCAATTTTATTGATTCACATTAATAAAGCATGCAATTCATCCAAAGTGTACAATTGATGGTATTTGTTATAATTGTATAGTTGTGCACTAATCATTTCAGTCATTATTAGAGCTGTTTCATTATTTCAATAATAATAAAAAACAGAAAAACAAGAAAATTCTTTTCAATCACTTTATGCTTCCCCTGCTGTACATAGCTGCTGTTTTTGGCTATTCTTGCACATTTATTTATTTGTGTATAATCAGTAGCTCTTAGTATAATCACAATGTTGTGCATTCATCACCACAAAACATTTTAGAACAGTTTTTTTACACCAAAAAGAAAAACTCCACGTCCCTTAGCAGTCACCTCTTAATCCTGTCTTTCCCCAGCCCTTCATACCACTAACCTAATTTCATCTTTATAAATTGATTTATATTTATATTTTATGTAAATGGAATCATACAATATGTAGTACTTTGTGTCTGGTTTCTTTCTTTGTCTGATATTAAGATCTTATAGTATTAACATACATTTGTTTAGTTTTGAAGAAAAACAGTCATATATACAATTTTACCTATATTCATATTTCACATGTGGTTTTACTCTGCTACACAGTCCCATGTTAAAATTTTTAGCTTTCTTTTTATTATAGTAATATATGTTACCTTAGACTTTCTCTTTAAACCACTGTCATACCCACATAATAGTACTGCTTGTTACAGACATTATGTTGTGCTTTCATCTTTTCTATTCATTTCCAAAGATAACACACATCCTTTTTACCAATTCTGACAGTTAACCCTCAACTTGCCATTCTCTAACTTCCTTCTATTTTCTGGTGACCCATATTCAAGTTACTAACTCCTTGAGATTACACAATATATGTAGTTCATAGTAGCGCAGTCATACGGTATTTGTCCTTTTGTGTCTGGCTTGCTTCACTCAGCATAATGTGCTGCAGCTTCATCCATATCGTTACATGCTTTATAACTTCATTTCTTCTTAGAACTGCATAATATACCATCATGTTTATACACCTTTATCCATTCATTGGTTGATGGACAGCTGGGTTGTTTCCATCTTTTAGCAATCATGAATAACATTGCTATGAACATCAGTGTGCAGATATTTGGGTCACTGCTCTTATCTTCTGGTTATATATCCAGTAGTGGTATTGCCAGGTCATGTGGCAAATCTATATTCAACTTCTTTAGGAACTGCCAGTCTTCCACAGTGGTTGTACCGTTCTGCATTCCCACCAACAGTGAATAAGTGTTCCTATCTCTTCATGTCCTCTCCAACACTTCTAGTTCTCTGTCCTTTTTTTTTCTTTTAATTTTTTCTCTTTTTTTAATAGTAGTCGTTCTAATAGATATAAAATGATATCTCATTGTAACTTTGATTTGCAGTGCCTAATCACTAGTGATGTTGAACATTTTTTTCATGTTTTTCTCCCCTTTCCATTTGTGTTTCTTCTTTGGACAAATGTCAATTCAGGTCTTTTGCCCATTTTTTTATTTGGGTCATTTGTCTTTTTATTGTTGAGTTGTATGATCTCTTCATATATCATGGATATTAAATTCTTATCAGATATGTGATTTCCAAATATTTTCTCCCATTGAGTGGGCTGACTTCCCTCTTTTGACTCCTTTAAGGTGCAAAAGGTTTAATTTTGAGGAGGTCCCATTTATCTTTTTTTTTCTCTTTTTGTTGCTCATACTTTGGGTATAAAGTCCTAGAAATCACCTACCACAGGGTCTTGAAGATGTTTCCCTATATTTTCTTCTAGCAGGGCTATGTTCCTGGCTTTTATATTTAGGTCTTTGATTCATTTTGAGTTGATTCTTGTATAGGGAGTGAGATTAGGTCTCCTCTTTTATTCTTTTGGTTATGGATATCCAGTTCTCTAAGCACCATTTGTTAAAGAGACTCTTTTGTACCATGAACGTGGCTTTGGTAGGTTTGTCAAAAACCAGTTGATCATAGAGGTAAGGGTTTATTTCTGGACTCTCAAGTCTATCCCACTGATTAAGGTGTCTATCTTTATGTCAATACTATGCTGCTCTGACCACTGTAGCTTTGTAATACGTTTCAAGGTCAGGCAGTGAAATTCCTCCCATGTCACGTTCCTTTTTAGAATGCGTTTGGCTGTTTGGGTGCATCATCCATTCCAAATGAATTTGATAATTGCCTTTTCTATTTCTGTAAAGTAGGCTGTTGGAATTTTGATTGAATTGAATTGAATTTATGAATCAGTTTGGGTAAGTTTGACAGCTTCACAATAGTCAGTCTTCCAATCCATGAACATAGAATATCTTTCCATTTGTTTAGGTTTTCACTGATTTCTTTTAGCACTGTTTTGTAGTTTTCTGCATAGAGGTTCTGTACTTCTTTGGATAAATTGATTCCTAGGAATTTAAGTCTTTTTGTAAATGGATTTTTCCCCCCTGATTTCATCCTCAGATTGTTCAATACTAGTGTACAAAAACATTACTGATTTTTGCATATTAATCTTGTTCAAAAAGCGTTGTAGATATTTCAGAATTTTTAAAATATAGGATCATGTCATCCAAGAATAGTGAAAATTTTACTTCCTCTTATCTAATTTGGATGCCTTTTATTTATTTATTTATTTTATCCTGTCTGATTGCTCTAGCTAGAACTTCTAGCACAATATTGAATAACACTGGTGGTACTGATGCAAAGGCGTGCTGATACAAAGTACCAGAAATCTGTTGACTTTTATAAAGGGTATTTGTTTGGGGTAGAGCTTATAGTCACAAGGCCCTTAAGAGTAAGTTACTTCTCCCACCAAAATCTGTTGCCACGTGTTGGAGCAAGGTGGCTGCTAGTCTCTGCAAGGGTTCAATCTTCCTCTTCCTCTTAATGCTCCATGGTCCCAGCTTCTTCCTATCTCAGCTGTAGGCTGGCATAAGGCTCATCTCTCTTCCCAGGGCTCATCTGTTTCTGGGCTTAGTTGCTCTGCTCTCGCCACAAGGCCAGCTGTAAACTATCAGGTGAAACTATCAGTGGCTTCAGTGTCAAAAAAAACTAAGCTCTCTCCTCTGCCCTGTTGTTTTCTGTGTGATTCCCACCCACCAAGGAGGCAGGGACTCAGTGTCCTACTGATATGGCCGAATCAAAGTTGTAGTCTTAATTTAATAAAGTAAAAGTGAAACCTCTGAATTTCATATGATCAAAGGGTATCATGCCCTGAGGAACAGAACCAATTTACAAACATAATCAGTATTTCTTTTTGGAGTTTATCAATAGTATCAAACTGCCACAAATGGTGACAGTGCACATCCTTGTCTTATTCCTGTCTTACAGGGAAAGCTTTCAACCTTTCCCTGCTGAGTACAGTGTTAGCTGTGGATTTTTCATATATGCCCTTTACCATATCAATCTATAAAATATATTTTCCTTCTATTCCTATATTTCAAAGTCTTTTTATCAAGAAAAGATGATGGATTTTATTGAATTTCTTTTCTGCATTGATCAAGATGATCATGTGTTTTTTTCCTTCAGTTTGTTAATGTGGTACATTTCGTTAATTGATTTTCTTATGTTGAACTACCCTTGCATACCAGGAATCAACCCCACTTGGGTGTGGTATGTAAGCTTTTAATGTGCTGTTGGATTTTATTTAAGTAGTTTGTTGAGCATTTTTACATCTGATTGTTAAGGAGATTGGTCTGTAATTTTCTTCTAGTGTCTTTATCTGGCTTTGATATTAGTGAGATGTTGGCTTGAAAAATGTATAGGGTAATTTTCCCTCCTCTTCAACTTTTTTGAAGAATTTAAACAGGATTGATGTTAATCTTTCTCAAATTTCTTGGTAGAATTCCCCTGTGAAGCCATTTGGTCCTGAATTTCTTTTCCTTGGGAGAACTTTGATTATTGTCTCTTTAAATGTGATTGGTTTGTTATGTTCTTGTAGTATCAGTGTAGGTGGTTTTTTGCATTTCTAGGAATTTGTCCATTTCATCGAGGTTGTCTAGTTTGTTGGCATACATTTTGTCATAATATCCTCTTATGATCCTTTTTATTTCTGGTGGGTCAGTCGTAACTTTCCCCCTTTCATTTCTGATTTTATTTTTTTGCATCTTCTCTCTTTTTTCTTTGTTAGTGTAACTAGGGGGTTGTCAATTTTATTGATTTCCTTGAACTAGCTTTTGGTTTTGTTGATTTTCTCTATTGCTTTTTAATTCTCAATTTCATTTATTTCTGCTCTAATCTTTATTATTTTTTTCCTTCTGTTTGCTTTAGGAATGGTTTGCTGTTCTTTTTCTATTTTCTCCAGTTGTTCAGTCGTATCTTTGATTTTAGCTCTTTCTTCTTTTTTAATATAGGCATTTAGGGCTATAAATTTCTCTTTCATCACTGCCATCAGTGTATCTCATACGTTTTGATAAGTTGTGTTTTATTTTAATTTGTCTCAATATATTTACTAATTTCACTCACAATTTCTTCTTTGACCCACTGATTATTTAGGAATGTGTTGTTCAACCTCCACACATTTGCAAATTTCCCTCTTTCCCATCTATTATTGATTTATAGTTTCATTCCATTTTGATCTGAGAAGGTGCTTTGTTTAATTTCAGTCTTTTTATATTTATTGAGACCTACCTTGTGACCTAACGTGGACTATTCTGGACAAAGATCCATGAGCACTTGAGAAGGATGTATAACTTGCTGAGTTTGGTTTCAACAATCTGTATATGTTTAAGTCTAGCTCTTTTATCATATTGTTCAACTTCTCTAGTTCCTTGCTCATCTTCTGTCTAGTTCTGTCTGATGATGTAAGTGGTGTGTTAAAGTTTCCAAATATTATTGTAGAGATGTCTGTTTCTCCTTTCAGTTTCGCCAGAGTTTGCCTCATGTATTTTGGGGCATCCTCGTTAGGTACACATATATTTATGACTGTTATTTCTTCCTAATGGGTTGTCCCTTTTATTAATTTATAATGACCTTCTGTATCTCTCATAACTTTTGTATTTAAAGTCTGTTTAATCCATTATTAGTATAGCTGCCCCTACTCTTTTTTGGTTACTATTTGTTTGGAGTATCTTTTTCCAACCTTTCATTGTCAGCCAGTTTGTATCCCTGGGTCTAAGGTAAGTCTGTTGTAGGCAGCATATGGATGGCTCGTGTTATTTTATCCATTCTGTCAGCCTGTATCTTATAATTGGGGACTTTTATTTAATTCACATTCAATGATATTACTGTAAATGCATTATTAACTTCTACCTTTTAAATCTTTGGTTTTCATATGCCATATTTTATTTTTGTCTTTTTATCCTTTTGTTTATCCTGCTATTCTTGTTTTCTGTACTCTCCTCCAAGTCTCTTTCTCCTGTCTTTTTCTTTCAGACTATAAAGCTCCTTTAAATATTTCCTGGAAAGGTTGATTCCTTTTCATGAACTTTCTTATTTTCTGTTTGTTTGTGAATATTTTAAATTCACCTTCATATTTGAAGGACAATTTTGCTGGATAAAGAATTCTTGGCTGGCAGTTTTTCTTTTTCAGTACCCTAATTGTATCATACCAGTGTCTTCTTGCCTCCATGGTTTCTGATGAAAAATCCACACTAAATCTTACTGGGCAGCCCTAGTATGTGATGGTTTGCTTCTCTCTTGTTGCTCTCAGAATTTTCTCTTTATTTTTGATGTATGACATTCTGATTAGTATGTGTCTTAGAGTAGGTCTATTTGGATTTATTCTTATTGGGGTACACTTCACTCTTGGATGTGTAAGTTCATTTCTATCATGAGAGTTGAGAAATTTTCAGCCATTTTTTCCTCAAATACTCTCTCGGCCCTTTTTCCCTTTACTTCTCCTTCTGGAACTCCCATGACACATATGTTTTTGCATTTCATGTTATTATTCAACTCCCTGAGCCCCTGCTCAATTTTTTTCCATTCTTTTTTCTCATTCTTTTTTCTCTTCAATTTCAGCTATTCTGTCTTCTGTATCACTTTTTCTTTCTTTTTTTCATTTTGAGTCTTCTGCTGCTGTATGACTCTAATGTGTTTTAAAAACTTTTCCTCCCATAACTGGTATTCTTTTTTTTAAAGAAATCATTTTTTTCATGCATATTAATATATCATTCATCCAGAGTGTACAATCAATGGAATTTACTGTAACCACATAGTTGTGTGTTCATTACTTCAGTCATTATTAGAGCATTTTCATCCCAATTTGTTTTTGATCTCACCTATAGTGTCTTTCATTTCCATGAGCTGTTTCTTTTCTATTCAGGTTTCTAAATTCTTTGTGCTTGCTCTGTGTTGTCTTGATATCATTTATCTCTTTAGCCATATTGTGAAACTCATTATTTTGGCTTTGGAATTTGTATGAATCTTATTGATTAGTTGTTTCATATCCTGTATCTCATTTTGGACTTTTTTTTTAAGATTTATTTCTCTCCCCTTCCCCCCTCCACCCCAGTTGTCTGCTCTCTCTGTCCATTTGCCCTGTGTTCTTCTGTGGCCTCTTCTATCCTTATCAGTGGCACTGGAAATCTGTGTTTCTTTTTGTTGCGTCATCTTGCTGTGTCAGCTCTCCGTGTGTGCGGCGCCATTCCTGGGCAGGCTGCACTTTTTTTGCGCTGGGCAGCTCTCCTTACAGGGTGTACTCCTTGTGCGTGGGGCTCCCCTATGCGGGGGACACCCCTGCCTGGCACGGCACTCCTTGAATGCATCAGCACTGCTCATGGGCCAGCTCCACACGGGTCAAGGAGGCCTGGGGTTTGAACCGCGGACCTCCCATGTGGTAGGCAGAAGCCCTATCCATTGGACCAAGTCTGCTTCCCTCATTTTGGACTTTGATATAATCCTTTTCTTGGTCCATTTCTTCCATTTTCTTAGTATGGCTTGTAACTTTTTGCTAAGGTCTAGGGATCTGGTTATAATGGTTAATTTACTCAGATGCTCAATTTCTCTCTTTTTTGTAAGGTTTAGTGATGGGAGGTTGTGTGTTACTGCTTTTCTTTGATTCTTGGTTCAACTCATTCTGGGTCTTTAGGATTGTCCTTGTTAGTTGCTCAAATCTGGTCCCTGAACCCAATAAAGGTTGCAGACCTGCTTCCAAGGGTCTTAGACAGGGAGGATGTAAAGGCCTGAGAAAGCCTCTCATTTAATTTCCTTTCATGCGCTTCCTTCACCCGTCAGCAGATGGCACTCTTTGGAAGCCATCTTAGTTCAATACCTGGTTAGAGTGTGTGTCTGTAACACCGACTGGATCAATGTGAAGGTTAAGAGCCTCCTAATTCAGTCTTTCTCAGAGGCAGTTCTCCAACATTTGCTCACAGCCTCCTCCTTTTTCATGGGTGAGAACTAATTCCACTCTCCTCTGCTTCCTTAAAAACCAGTCCTGGTCAGTAGAGAGGAAGATTGAGAGGGTTGGATCTCTTTAGTCCCTTGGCTCCCAAGGCAAACAGTGGCATGGCCCTACCCAGCCTGGAAGGGCTCGTGGGACACAGCAGAACAAATTTGTGATTCAAAAGCTGAATCAGCTTTAGGCTGTATCCTTCTTTGTCCCCTTTCCTCAGAGGTAGACTCCTGGGACCCCCTTTGTCTGTAGCTGCCAGCCCTGAGACCTAAAAATTCAAAAGTTTCTGTAGGGTGGAGAGGTGCTCACAGTTGCAGCTCATCATGAGTTTTTTCCTTTGCCCCTCTCTCTCTGCTGCGTGGTGTCTAGCCTTCATCTGGTGTCCTAAACCCTAGAACATTTTCAGCTATTTATGCCTAGCCTCTAGCTATTTTTCTGGGAGAGGAGAGTTCCATGTCTTTATTGTCTGCTGTCTTTCCAGAAGTTCTCTATCCTTAGATAGTAATCCTAATAGAGAACCTGACTTCAGTAACCCTTTTCAGAGCTCTGTAATGGAGTTCACAGTTCTGGCTCCCCATTTTGAAGCTTTTAATCAGTGACAGCTTTCTATTTAAAGAGAATAGAAAGACAAAACTTTTTAATAGGAACAGGAAGGAAGCTTCAGTAAATGATTGATCTATTTACTGACAAAAAAATGACTTAATATTATTCTACAAGTAAAATAATTATTTTTGGTAGATGTTCTAAAATTTATTTGCTTATAGGCAGTATGTCCACAGGTCAATTTGCTTAATTGCTTGAGCATAAAAAAATTTTTTTAATATAAAATAAGGGAAGTGGATGTAGCTCAAGTAGTTGAGCACCTGTGTCCCACATGGGAGGTCCTGGGTTTGGTCCCTGATTACTCCTAAAAACAAAAATAAACAAACGAAAAAACCAACTCAGTGAAGCCAGTGTGGTTCAGTGGTTGAGCACCAGCTTCCCACATACGATGACCAAGGTTCAAATATAAATTAATTAATTAAATGAAAATAAAAAAGAATACATTATGCAAGTAATTTATTATGGAGAGTTAATAGGTAAACAATAGTATTTAAAATAATCTGTAATAATCTTTTTGACCTGTTTGTATGTGATAGGCAGGTTTTAAATGATAAATTTGATGTCCAGATTCTGATTTGCAGTATTTAATCCAATGTTTAATGAAAACCCGCAGAATTGGATATATCTGTTTCCCTTATTTCTTAGGTGGAGCGGTTTAGTCAGGAGGTACAGGTTCCAGAGGCTCGCTGTTTCTATGGCTTTCAAATACTCATCGAGAATGTTCACTCAGAGATGTACAGTTTGCTAATCGACACTTATATCAGAGATCCCAAGAAAAGGTATTACTGCTGAGATTTTATTTACAAAGGTTTATCCTTTACTTCAAAACTAAACAATGGGGAAAGATGATTCAAATATGGGAGCTGAGGAGGTTTCTACTGCTTAATATTGTGTTGGATTTAAAAAAAAAAACACCTGTTTAGAACCATTTAATCTTTTTTTATTGTTATTCTTCATTTTTAGAACCAGTTAATCTTTAGAAATCAAATCTAAAAAAATTAGCACCTTGTTTATAAGTTGAATACTTGAATTTAATCAATTTTATATCAGACCAGATCTAAAACCACTAATTTGAGTTTTACTTTCAATTCTATATCCCTACGTCCTCATGGCTCCCTCATCTGTTTGCTTGTTGTTTTTGCTCATTGTTTTTGCTTGTTGTTTGTGCTCATTGTGTGCTTGGTTTTTTTTCCTTATTGTCAACTTGTCTATGTTTTCTTTAAGAGGCACCATGAACCGAACCCAAGACCCCCCATGTGGGAGGTGGTGTTATCTGCTTGAGATCTGCTCCCTCTCGTTTGTTTTTGCTTAATGTCAGCTTATTGTCTGCTCTCTGTTTGTCTTCTTTAGGAGGCATAGAACTGAATCTGGAACCTGCCATGTGGGAGGTGGATGCTCAACTGCTTGCGCCACATCTGCTCCCCTCAATTCTATGGCTTATAGACATGCAAAAATATGGGAAAACTGTAGATCTGGTAACATACCATAGAGTTGCAATTACTAGCTAGTTATGAAAAACAGGTGAATAACATTGTCATTAATTCTTCTTTTTTCAGGGAATTTTTATTTAATGCAATCGAGACAATGCCATTTGTTAAAAAAAAAGCAGACTGGGCCTTGCGGTGGATAGCAGATAGAAAATCTACTTTTGGTATGTAGTTGATATTTATATGGTCAAATATACCTCAGGTGATACAACCCTATTTTATGTGGTGTGACTGTTCTATATTAATGAAATTTGCAACATGGAAAATGAACACAAATGTCTCAATGCTCACCTTTAGTAGAATCTTTACTCTTACTTATTAGAAATCTGTGGGAAGTGGACTTGACCCAATGGATAGGGTGTCCGCCTACCACATGGGAGGTCCACAGTTCAAACCCCGGGCCTCCTTGACCCATGTGGAGCTGGCCCATGCTCAGTGCTGATGCATGCAAGGAGTGCCATGCCACGCAGGGGTGTCCCCCGCCTAGGGGAGCCCCATGTGCAAGGAGTGAGCCCATAAGGAGAGCCGCCCAGCATGAAAGAAAGTGCAGCCTGCCCAGGAATGGCACTGCACAAACGGAGAGCTGACACAACAAGATGACGCAACAAAAAGAAACAGATTCCCGGTGGCACTGGTAAGGATAGAAGTGGTCACAGAAGAACAAACAGCGAGTGGACACAGAGAGCAGACAACTGGGTGGGGGGGAAGGGGAGAGAAATAAATAAAATAAAAAATAAATCTTAAAAAAAAAAAAAAAGGAAACCTGTGGTAAATAATCTAAAGCTGTTACCTGTTCTGTTCAATAAGTTGAAAGTCAGAACGTTGAGATATCAGTGCATATTACATGTAATTACATGAGAAAAGCAGTGCTTCTCAATGTGTATAAAAATCATCTGGAGACTTTGTGGGAAAAAACCTGAAGAATCCTGGTCCAAAACCAGAGTGTGATTTAAGAGGCCAGGGTGAGACTGAAGGATATGCATTTTATTCCCAGCTGATTCTCTCACAGGGGGTTTGGGAAGCACACTTTGAGAAATAGTGGTTTTAGAGGAAAAATGAAGGGTAGTATTAAAATACACACTGAAAATAGTATGGATAGGTACTGACAGAAAAATGAAGAACAGGCTCATAGAAAGCATGTATTCAATGACACTACCAAAGAAAGGCAGAGAAGAAGAAATAGAGAAAACCTAGGAGGGTGGCAGTTACCATGTGAGAACATTATGGACTCCACTTAGGTTCTCTCCATTGCTTAATCTCGGAGCAAACCCCATTTAGGGTTCAGATTTAGGGTATCAGGAAAGAACACATTCTAAAATGGTGTAGGGGTAGTGGAATGGGGATGGATGGGATAAAAAGGGAAAGGGATAAGAGTAAAGAACACTTTGGTGGCTCTCCATTTTGGGAATGGAACTAAAAATAATAGCATGGAAATATTGTCTTGCTTAGCCACACATCTGTATTTCTGTTTAACCAGTTGGGAAAGTACAGTTTTATGAGCTAATTGTGTCTTCTGTACTATTAATAGCTTTAGATTGGCAAAGGCAGCTCTTTCATCTGCCTTAAGGCTTTGCCTGGGATTTTTGATGACCTTTTTGGATTATTCTCCTACACCAAGCAGGGCCCAGTATACGCACTCTTCTTTCCTCACACCGAGACTCCTCTAATGCTTTACTTGTAACTAAAGAGAACCTAAGAATACTTTTTAAAAAAGCATTAGTTTGTTTGAAAGTTGAATGTTAGATATGTTGTGAGATTCAGTTTCTGTAGAGCTAAAAATTCCTTATTTTGTATCTGCTTATTTTTTAAAAATGTTAACATATACTTTAGTTTTACAAATCTGTTTAAAGAACTTACAAACATTAAACACATAGATTAAACCTTAACATATATAATGAAATTAAATTTCAAATCTAAAAAAAAGCATTAGTTAACCAATCTTAATTCATCACATATTAGAGTTCAGCTCTATCTTGAAGACATCTCCTACTTTGCTCTTCTGAAACGAATTATGAGATCTTTACATTCTTTATAGATTTTAGAAGAAATATTCTATAAATTCCTTTTCATTTCACATATCTTCTCAAGTATTTGCAAAAGTTACCCCTCATGGTCCTCTAATCCTACCTCAGAAGAGTCTTTTGGCACATCTCACTCTGCAGCACACCTGCAGTCCATGTCTAGGATGTATACTCTTTTCTTGTTTCTTAATTAATTCTTTACTCCCTTGCCTACCCTTTGACATGTCCTTAAATTCTTGCATGTGAAATATATGTCTTTTATAACCATTTCTATGATTTTCATTCTTTAGCATTACATGTTTATGAAAGCATAAAATGATTAAAATAAATTTTCCTTTTATTCAAAATGTATTAAATTTATAATCTAGTTTTTTTACGGATAAATGCCTTCATGATGTCACCTTTAGTGTCAATTTGAAATTTATCAAGTATAACCACCAATTATCTTATTAATGGCAAAATGAAGTTAATAGTAAATAATATGTTAAACAAAGGACAGAGCTTCATCTTGAAAAAGTATGGCTAGCTACTCTAAAGAGAGATTTTGTTTTCAAAGGAGTCAACAAAGCAAGTGGTTGCAAGTAGTCTCTGGAGCCACAGAGAGCTGGATTTGGATCCAGGTTTTCTATTTACCAGCACTGTGTCATTGGGCAAGTCATTAAACCTCTCTGAACCCCAGTTTCGTTCTGAAAAAATAGGTATAGTAAGAATACATACTTTGTAGATTTATGAAAATTCAATGAGCTAATAAATGTGCAGCACTTGTCATAGTGCTTGGCACATAAGTACTTAATATATATCTGATGATTTTATATTTTAATATTTAGCACATACCATACTAAGCCTTCTTCTCCTTCATCATACCTTCTACACACTAGGTACTCAGTAAGTGCATATTTAATTTATATTTCTTTTTATTTTCCAAAGTAACTTTACATTGTATCTATAAAAATGAAAGTTTATCTGGTGTTTTGGGCTATTAACAGGTAATTTGGATTACCAAGTATTTGATATAATAGATTTATCTGATCTTGTTTGTTTAAGAAAACCAGGAATCAGAACAAGGACAAACTAGAGCACTATTTAGAAACAGCCAGAAATTTTTAAACTTAGTCATCTTTCCTTTTGAAATTTAAGTATTATAACTACATTTGTTCTAGAAATTATAAATATTGATTCCATTTCTGCATCAGATTTTAGCAATTTCTATAGAATGGATGGTAATGTCTTTTATCATCTGGTACTTAAGTAATTTCCAATGATTCAATACAGGACATACTAAGGGCCTGCTATGTGTTTGGTCCTGTGACAAGTACTGGGATACAAGCTATGATGTCATCTTTAAAAAAGGTCTGTAGTTGGCTCAAGCTGTCAGCTGCCTTTATCTTACAGTCCTAGATATCAAACCTTTCTCCTCCACAAACACACATATGTAAATACATCTCCCATGCATATGTAATGTAGTGATAAAGGGGACTTGCAAATGATCTTCTTTTAGTTTAGACCCATAATCATCCTCTAGGGATAGTATTACAAATATAATGCTATTATATTCATTTTAGGAGATGGGCTTCTGCAAAGTCCTTACCTAACAATGAGTAACCTTTGAAAGTGGGCCTTATGCCTTTAGCAGAAGGCAGTATTTTTTTCTTATGTGATTGGAAGCATTTTATCCAATAAATATCCTTATTATCTTCAGCTGTGTTTGTTTATTGCAGATGCATTCTAGTGTGTTCTAAATATTTATAACTAGTCTGCAAGATACCCTAGGATTCTAAAAATATAAGCCTCAGCAACCTCTCCGCTCCAGAAAAGGGACACATTTGTCATAAAATCTACCTTCCATTCTCCAACCAATGCACACACATACATACTTGTCCATACTGCACTTACTCACATGTACCTGCATTCACAGGCACACAGGATGCACAGGTGAATCACCTCCTTTATGGAGTATGGAAAGCTGTACTTTTTCCAGACCCCAGAGCCTGCAGGAAGCCAGTGTCTGATGCAGGATTTGAGGCAGACATACCTTTCTCGTGTACTAGGGAGAGGTGGCACGGTTCCGCCACTGAAGACCCTTGTCCATGTTTATTTTATTTCTTGACAAAATAGCTGTAGTATTGTGTGTGTGTGTATACACACACAGTACCACACACATTATAAATTTCTGTATTATATGATATTTCAGAAAGTGAAACTATTTTATGTCTTTTAGGGGAAAGGGTGGTGGCCTTTGCTGCTGTAGAAGGAATTTTTTTCTCGGGATCTTTTGCTGCTATATTCTGGTTAAAGAAGAGAGGTCTTATGCCTGGACTTACTTTTTCCAATGAACTCATCAGCAGAGATGAAGTAAGGAATGAACTATTTGTCTAGCTATATTTTTATTCATATTTGGTGTCCATTTATTTTTCTTTTCCTTGGGAAGTGCTTATGGTGACAAGTATCCTGGTATTAGAAAATAGGGGAGAGCAGGTGTAGCTCAGTGGTTGAGTGCCTGCTTCTCACATACAAGGTCCAGGGTTCGATCTCTGGTACCTCCTAAAAAAAAAAAAAAAAAGAAAGAAAACAGGAAATTGTTCTTCATTGGCTGAGACTCCTTTCCTCATTCTTAAATATTGGTGTGCTCCTGAATTCTCACCTTGGCTTCTTTCCTTCACTGTATATGACTTCCTGGCTGATGTCATTTATCCCCATGGAATCAGTTATCATTTAAATGTACATGACAAAGCTTCAGCTGCAATAGCCTTTCCTGAGCTTCAATCCCATATATTCAAATGCGTATTAGATGCTTTCTCCAGATATTTCTCAGACCTAATATTTCACAAATCAAACATCATCTTTCTCCAAAAATTGGTTCTTCCTTCTGTATTCACTATCTCATTGAGTGGTACTATCTTCTATTTAATTATTCAAATTTGAGATTTGTGAGTTATTTTAGATTGCTTCTTTTCTTTTTACTAGTCACGTCCAGTTAATAACTAAATCATGTCTTTATACTTTCTTGATGTCTTCCCCTTTCTTTTCTTTCCTACCACTGCTGCTGCGATTCACACTTTTAATTACCCCTTACTGTCTCAGCGTTGGCTCTCTATCCCTAAGACTGTTGGGTTGTCCTTCATACTGTTCTTGTGTAGTCTTTCCATTGCCTGACAATGAAGAACAAGCTCATCAGTTGCCAAAGGTGTCCTGCATTATGACTGCCTCTCTTCAACTTCCCTCTTCCACAGCTGATGCTCTCCTCTTCTTTCTACACTGTAGTTTCTGTTTTCTCTTTGTGTTATCCTGTGTTGTGCAACTTTGCTATGGCTCACACTTCTTTCTCCTATTTAAGATATCCTTTCCACCTTTCCTATCTCTCTTTTTCATCTGTTGATTACCTTCTCACAAGGTGCAACTTAAACTTTCCTGACCCAGTTAGGTAAATTTGACCACTCTTTCCTTTGTGTATTTGTTTGAAACCTGAACCCATCTCTTTGTTAGAGTCCGTAACGTTGTATTATACTTCTGCTCTAGTTCCTCTGCTAGACTCTGAGCTCCTCTTATTTGTCTTTCCGTTCCCAATGTTTAGCCTGTTACAGCCATTCATTTTACATCTGTGAAATATACTAATCCTGACTCCTAAGCTTATTTCTTTTCTTTGTGTGTGTGTGTGTATGTGTGTGAAAAAGGCTTTATTGAGAGCAGCGAGTGTCTAAGCTTATTTCTAAGTGACCTTGGCAAGTTGTGTAACCTCTCTGAACTTTTAGGATGTAAGGAGACAGCATGTGTGAAAGTACTTTTCAAGTGCCTTAAAATACTTTGCACAATTATTTTTTATTGGTTCATATCTTTAAATTTCTAAGAACTTTTACTGTAAATTTCATCTATGATTATTATAAAGGATTTAGAGTACTGAATAGAAAGAGATCACTCAAACTAAACACGGGGATTATCACTTTTAATATTTCATCGTATTTCCTTCTAGACATTTTTCCTACATTTAAATCTATGAAGGTATGCACAGACATTATAACAATTTGAGATATTCTGCTTATTTTGTATTTTTACAATTTGAGATAACCTTTTTTCACTTACAAGTTATTAAGAACATTTTCATGATAAGCATTTTTTGAAAAACATTACTTTTTTAGATTATATTCAAATGAAAGTATCATTTATTTGACTATTCCATAAATAATAGAAATTTAAGTTGTCTCCAGGTTTTGTATTTTGTTAAATGCAAAATGAACATGTTTTTAAATATGCTTTATTCCAATCTCAGATTATTTTCCTATTAGATTCCTAGAAGTAGAATTACTATGTTGTAAGATATGAACTTAAAATTTTTTTTACTAGAGCAGTTGTATGTTTACAGAAAACCCTCACAGTTTTCCCTGTTAATATTTTGCAATAATGTGGTACCTTTGTTACAATTGCTGAAACAATATTATATCATATTATTAACTATAGCCCATAGTTTACTTCAGGGTTCACTCCTATGTTCCTACAGTTCTGTGGTTTTTCTTTTTAGTTTTTAATTCTGATAACATATATAACCTAAAATTTCCCATTTTAACCAGGTTCAAGTATACAGTTCAGTGGTATATACAATTGATTATCTTGTGCTGCCATCTCCACTGTCCACTACAAAAACTTCTCTACCCACACACCTGTGCCTGTAACCCATATTCTAATTTCTGACTCTATGAATTTTCATATTCTAATTATTTCATATAAATGAGATCATACAATATTTGTCCTTTCGTGTCTGGCTTTTATTCAATGGGATGTCTTCAAGGTTCATTCATGTTGTAGCATTTATCAGAACTTCATTCCTTTTTAAAACTGAATAATGGTTCACATTTTGTTTATCTATTCTTCTGTTTTGAACACTTGGGTTGATTCTACCTTTTGACAATTGTGAATAATGCCATTGTGAACGCTTGTGTGCAAATATCTGTTGGAGTCCTTGCTATCAATCCTTTCAGGTATATACCTAGAAGCGGGATTGCCAGATCATATGGTAATTCTATGTTTAACTTTCTGAGGAATCACCAAACTGTTTTTCACAGCGGCTGTGTCATTTTACATTCCCACCAATAATATATGAGGGTTCCTATTTCTCTATATCCTCTCCAACACTTGCTATTTTCCTTTTTTAAAAATAGTGGTCATTCTAGTGAGTATGGTTTTGATTTGAGTTTTCCTAATGACAAATGATGTTGCTCTTTTCGTGTACTTTTTGGCCATTTGTATGTCCTCTTAAGAGAAATGTCTATTCAAATCCTTTACCTTTTTAAATTGGGTGGTGTGTCTTTGTTGAGTTTTAAGAGTTCTTTATATGGTCTGGTTATTAAACCCTTGTTAAATACATGGTTTCCAAATATTTTCTCCTATTCCATAGGTTGTCTTTTCACTTTCTTGATAATGTCCTTTGATGCATAAAAGTTTTTGATTTTATAAAATCCCGTTTACGTATTTTTTCTTTTTTTCGCTTGTGCTTTTGTTGTAAAGTCTAGGAAACCATTGCCTAAGACAAAGTCCTAAAGATCTTTTCTATGTTTTTTTTCTAGGAGTTTTGTAATTTTGGTTATTATATTTAGGTCTTTGATCAATTTTGAGTTAATTTTTATTATATGAAGTAGGGCCCCATTTTCATTCTTTTGCATGTGGATATCCAGTTTTCCTGCACCAGTTATTGAAGAGACTATACTGCCAGTGAGTAGATTCGGCACCCAAATCAAAAATCAATTGACCATAGCTGTAACTGGCCATAGAATGCTTCATAGAATCAATTGGCCATAGAATGCTTCTAAAAGAGCGTTCATATTTATTTGCGGATTGCCTTCCAGAAAGTTTATACTGATTTGGGCCCTATTAGCAATGCATGAGCACATCTTTTCTTATCATATCCTTAGCAGAATTTGAGTTTATTTGTTATAAAGTTAAGTATGCACTGAATTATAATCCTTAAAGGAAAGAGTTATGGTTGCCCTGTTCATTTGTCTATTCCCATTACTAAGTACAGTTAACTTACTGGACTCTTTCAAAAAGTATTTGGTTGTGGAATTTGTTGTATTTACTGCATATTTTTTTGTTTATTGAATTTGTTGTATTTTTCCATTTTTATATATATTTCCCCCAGTTTGTATTGTGCTTTTTAATTTTTTTTTGTTCTTTTAACATTCAAATGCCTTAACCTTTATGTTCAGAGATAAGTTAAATAGTCACACATACTTTCTTCTTAGCTTTTAATGTTAAGCTCTCTAATGCAATTGGAATTTGTTTTGGTATATAGTGTTAGAATTTAACCTAATTTCAAACAGTCTTGGGTAGCTTTTTAAATGCTCTGTAAATAATTCATCCTTTCTCCATTGATCTGTGATCACTTATTTATTATATATTAAGAAAATCTGTTGCATGGCTATTTTCTGTCACTTTGATCTAGCTATCAAATTTCATGCCATAACAAATTATTTTAATTATTTTAGCTTTACATGCTTTAATTATTGATAGAATAACATTTCTTAGAAGATTCTGTCTATTCTTCCAGATAAATTTTTTTTAAAGGTTGATTTTTTAATTTTTTAATTTATCCCCCCCCCCCCGTGGCTTGCTTGCTGTCTTCTCTGTGTCCATTCACTGCATGTTCTTCTGTGTCTGCTTGTCTCCTTTTGTTGTGTCATCTTGCTGCGGCAGCTTTCCACGGGTGCAGGCTATCAGCTCTCTGCGGGTACAGGCCAGCTTGCCTTCACAAGGAGAGGCCTGGGACGCAAACCCAGGGCCTCCCATATGGTAGACAGGAGCCCAATCAATTGAGCCACAGCCACTTACCAGATAAATTTTTGAATTAAAAAAATCCCTTTGGGATTTTGATCAGAATTGCTTTAAATCTCAAAATTAGTTTTATTTATTTATTTATTTAACAAGGACAAGTATCTACCTTTTATTTATTTTTCTAATAGGTGCCTAGTTGTCAGTTCTAATCAGCACTGTCTTTAACCTTTCAGTAACTTGAAATTAAGCCTTTGGTAATGTGAAGTAGCCTTAAGAGTTAAGTCTGGGAAAAAAATGTTTCACTAGTAAATTTTCTAAGCCATTTGTCTAGATGGTTTTTTCGTGATGGTTTCTTCTGGGAATGACAATTTAACTAGATAAATAAACTTTGGAATTCAATCTTTGATTTTAGGATCTTGTCTTTCTGTTGTCTTTGGATTTTTATTGATTCATTTGGAAAAACCTAAGCAACTCTGATTTGTAATTCTTTAAAGTGCACGTTGTTGATTTCTTTTTCATGGTTGCTTACAAGATTATTTCTTTCTCTTTGTAGTTTGTAAGTATTAATTGACTCTGCCTTGGTGTCCATCTCTGACTTAATTTGGAATTCCATCATCTTTCTGTATCTCAAGTTTATTTCCTTCTCTCTTTGAGTTATCTGTAGTGTCATCTCGCTTTATATAGCTTTAGATGGTGTACTTAATTCTGCAGCTTCCATTTTCATTGTACTGAATTAATTTTTATCTTGAGCTATTCTTATATATCTTTTTGAAAATTCTCTGACTTAATTCTACCTGCTTGTTAATGTTTCTTATGTTTCAGTCATTCCTTAATTTTTTGGACATTTAAAAGTTGATGAATTTTTGTTTTGGCTCTTTTTACTTTGCCTTTTTTTGTGTTGCAGAATGCTTTTATTGGTTGTAGATTTTGCTTGCTTGTTTGTTAACTCTTAATGTTAATAACAGATTGCTGACAATTGGAAATGTTTCATTATAGGTTGTATTGGCATTTTAATGAGATTTGAAGGAAAAAAATTCTTGATTCTATTAATCCCTCTTATCTTCAGAAGTTCCATGTTGCCTTCTCAGAATTCACTTTATGTATTGACAAAACATATCACTGTATGCAAATAGAGGATTAAAAATTATTTGACAGTAGTATTTTTCTTCTATTTTAGGGACTTCACTGTGACTTTGCTTGCCTGATGTTTCAGTACTTAGTAAATAAGCCTTCAGAAGAAAAGGTCAGGGAGATCATTGTTAATGCTGTTGACATTGAGAAGGTAAGCAGGAAAACTTAAGTAATTAGCATATCTCTCTTTTTTTCTGATATTTGTACTATTACTATATTAGGTTGACTCATGAAATTGCCGTTTTATAGATCAAAACAATATTGGCAATTTTATATGGTTCAATCTGATAGTACCTATGGTACTATATGTGCACTATGTATTGCAATTATTATGCCAGTTTATAATTTGGTTTATAAGTCAATTATCCTTCCTTTAGATTTTAGCTTCTGGAGAGCTGAGATAGTGTCTTGTTTGTTTTGTATACTCAATAATCTAGAGGATACCTTGCTTGAAGCATGTACTGCACGTTTATAGAATGAATAAATAAATGAATTTGTGAATAATAAAACTTAATTTGTAGCGTGTGAAGGAAGATCTCTGACTAGAAAGACCTGGGTACCTTATTTAGGATGTGTGTTTTAGTTTTTATCATTCTAAAGAATGAGTTTAAAAGTAAAACAAAAATTTTAAAATCATTACATAGTTTAATAGTCATAACTTTCATATTGGGAGAGGGAAAATCATAAAATGAGTTTTTTTTTTAGGAGGTACCGGGGATTGAACCGGAGTCCTCGTACATGCGAAGCAGATACTCAACCACTAAGCTACACCCTGCTTCCGGCATAAAATGAACTTTTATATTTTTTAACCATTTGAAAACTGAATCCCAGTGGTTAATAAATGTTTTTTATTTTTCCTCTGTTAACTCCTTACCACAGTCTTTCAATATAGTTGCAATTCAAGTTTATCTCCTGGCTTCCAGATCCATCCCAATTTTTTTTCTCATATTCTTTGTTAATTGAGGTTTCTCTCTTTCCTAACTCCTTTTCCTAGTCATGTTCCCCATGACAGTCATCTTTGATGATTCTAAATGAGAATGCAGCACAAAGGTGAATCTTTTTCTAGATATTTCAGAACAAAGCATCAAGCATCTCCTTTTTTTTTTAAGAAACCATATGAATATAGGTCTTAACATGTGCTGCTTATTTAAATACCAGTAATTTGTTAGTTTTGAATTATTGTGATCATTGAGAATGTGAAATAATGTGAGTAGTAAAAGCCAAGCATTTAAAAATAAATGGACATGATTTTCCATGTCAAGAGAGTTTATTTTAGTATACTTTCTATGAACAAGGTCAATGTCTTAGAAAATTAATAAAACTAAAACTTTGTTTGGAAAATACCTACATATTTATTGTTCTGCTTTTTACTTTATTCTGTTTCTGTTTACATCCCAGGAGTTTTTAACAGAAGCCTTGCCAGTTGGCCTCATTGGAATGAATTGTGTTTTGATGAAACAGTACATTGAGTTTGTAGCTGACAGATTACTTGTAGAACTTGGATTCTCAAAGGTAAGATATTTAAAAACTTATTACTACTAGCTAGAATGTTAAAGTCAAGTAAGGTCTCTAAAATGTTATATTTCATCAAAAGCATTTGTAACATATATACTACTTTTAAGTGTGTATGTCAGAGCCTTGCTTTGCATGAACAAAGTGTTTTTGTAAAATTCTTTGAAATTCAAAATGAAATTTGTAACAGTACTTCTGTTATGTAGCTTTCCTACTTGGAGGCTGGTAAATTTTGAACTAATAAGCTTAATGTATGAATTACTTTGTAATAATTGCAAGTATATATTTAATAGGATCATCTTCAAATAATTTGACTTAGTATGCATATATATATATATTTACCTTCATATAATTCCCCATGTGTCAATATTGTAATTCTTGGGTTAATACCTTTAAATAGGAAATAATGATTATTAGGAATACATTAACTATCATAATTTGACTCTTTGAACTTAGTTGTCTTTAAGCCATTACTGTCATTTTGTTTATCAGCAATGATACCCCTTAATTTCATAAAGAGGCATGATTTTCATGTAACTTAAAGAGGTAGAAGCCAGACTACCTGGGTTTGAATCCTAGTTCTACTACTTTCTACCTATGTGATCTTTGGCAGGTTGCTTAACCTCTATCTCAGTTTCTCATCTGTAAAATGGAGGTGACAGTAATACTTAACAAAAAGGATTGTTGATGAGTTGGTATACTTAAAGCACTTAAAATAGTGCCAAACATATAATAAATGCACACTTAATGGTCACTTTGCACTCAGCAAAAGTGGAACATTCACAAAAATTCACAGGTATTGTACCATGATAATTAGAAATTATAGGTTTTGATTTATTAGCAGGGAAATGTAAGTTTAAATTGTGTTTCATGAGAAGCCTTATGAAATCCTTGATACTGGGTTGTAATCATTACCTTTCTTGGTAAAGCATTTATATTCTAGTATCAACAGATATACTGTAAGGAAGGGGTCAAGTGGTGGAAAGGTTTTTTTTGTAAGATTAAACTGTGTTGCAAGGTTGTCCCTATGTCTACTGATAACTAATGAGGGAAATTAAGATTATAATTATATCAAATAAGCTCTTAAAATTACAAGCTCATATTAAAAAGAAATTGAATTTATTCATGAGTTATACGAATGTTCATTATAGGAAAATTTACTTACTTAAATTCTAATGTAAATCACTATCCTTTAAACCACCAACCGTATGCTCACACCCTGACTTCTGTGTTCTCTTTTTTTTAATTTTTAAAAATATATTTATTTTTTATTTATTTCTCCCCTCTGTCTTCCTCGTTCCCCTTGTTGTCTGCTCTGTATTCATTTGCTGTGTGTTCTTCTGTGTCTGCTTGCATTTTTATTAGGCGGCTCTGGGAACTGATCCTGGACCTTCCGGAGTGGGGGAGAGGTGATTACTCTCTTGTGCCATCTCAACTCCCTGTTATGCTATGTCTTCTTATTTTGTCTTCTCTGTGTCTCTTGTTGTGTCATCTTGCTGCGCCAGCTCTTCGCATCGGCCAGCACTCCTATGCGGGGCGGCTTTCCCACACTGGGCAGCATTCCCATGCAGGGGGACACTCCTGCGTTGGGTGACATTCCAGTGTGGGCTGGCATTCCGCATGGGCCAGCTCGCCACGTGGGACACCTTGCCTTCATCAGGAGTCCCTGAGCATTGAACCTTGGACATCCTATATGGTAGATGGGAGGCCAGTTGGTTGAGCCACAACCGTTTCCCTGTGTTCTCTTGTTTATTGGAAAACTGCTGACCCCTGGGTCTAGTTTTCCCTTTGGAAACTTGCTAACTATAGGTATATAAAACATGTCTTCTGCTGAAGAAAATCTAAATGTATTGTAAAATCTTACTTTTCTGCAGGTCTCCAGAATATCTCAGTGAAGTGAACCCAGGGCCTCCCGTATGGTAGACGGGAGCCCAACTGATTGAGCCATATCACTTCCCTATAGCTTGACTTTTTAATTGTGTGTTTTTGCTTTTGTTTTTAGGAGGTACTGGGGATTGAACCTGGGACCTCATACATATGAAACCAGCACTCAACCACTGTGCTATACCTGCTCTGCTATAGCTTGATTTTTAACTTACTATACTATTAACATGCAGGCAATTTCACAGACTCCCATACCTCAACCACATGCAATGTATGAGCTTCTTTTAAATATATATATTTTAATATTAAGATGTAATTTTCATAGCAAATAAGTTACCCATTTAAAATGTACTATGTGGTGGTTTGTGGTATATTCATAGAATTGTGCACTTATCACCACAATTTGTTTTAGAACATTTTCATCACCCACCACTCAGCCCCAGCCTTACCTAGGTAACCACTACTCTAATTACTGTCTCTATAGATTTGTCTATCCTGGTCATTTCATAAAAATGGAATCATACAACATGAGGTCTTTTGTGACTGGCTTCTTTCACTTAGCATATTCTATTCAAGGTTCATCCATGTTGTACATGTGTCAGTACTTAATTCCTTTCTATGACCATGTAATATTCCATTGTATGTATATTCACATTGTTTTTCATTCATCAGTTGATGGACATTTGGGTTGGTTCTACCTTTTAGCTATTATGATTAATGCTGTTATGAACATTCATATACGAGTTTTTGAATGGATACATATTTTCATTTCTCTTGGATATATCCTTAGGAGTAAAATTACTGGGTCATGTGGCCACTCTATCTTTGACTTTAAGGAACTGCTGCACTGTTTCCAAAATGGCTGCATTACATTTACATTCATATCAGCAGTGGATGAGGGTTCCAATTTATCCACATCCTCACAACGTTTGTTATCTGTTTTTTGTTTTTGTTTCTATTTTTGCTTTTTTATTCTAGCCATCATAGTGAGTTTGAAGTTTTATCTCGTTGTGGTCTTAATTTGCATTTCCCTAATGATTAATGATGTTGAGTGTCTTTTCATGTGCTTATTGACCTTTTGTTCATCTTCTTTGGAGAAACGTCTATTTAGGTCCTTTGCCCATTTAAAAATTTAGCTATTTGAATATATTCCTATCTTTGATATTCATATTCGTACTGACATAAATATCATCTTTTATTGTCACTCATGAATCATTGAAATGTCCCACAGGTTCCATCAAGCTGTATCTCCCAGTCTGCTTCCTGAATTCAGAAGAAATATAAAAGCGTCTTGTCAGAATATGGCCCCACTTTTTGTTTGGAAACATCTAGTCACTATGAATAGCATTTATTTTATCTTCCCTGATCATGGTTCCTTAACATCAGTTTACTGATTACCTGTTCTCTTAGGAATTAAGAAATATATTCAGAACCACAGTAAATTTTTGGTAATTTAACATTTTTTAGTATGATGTATATATGAGTACCTGATGGTAATGCTTATAATATCCATGGGTGTATTGGATCTCTCAAACTGTGTAAACGTTTTAGTTGGTTGGTGTTTCTTCTTTAATTTTTTGAAATAATCTCTTCTTTTTCCTAGTAGTTAAAATACTAGAGATGTTAGTATAGTTTCTTAGGAAAAGTTTTAGACATCTCAGTCACCTTAAAATTTGCGAGCCATGATTGGCCAATCTTCTGGACAGTGCCTCCAGAACCTTGGGATAGTAATGTCATCATCTAGATGACTTGACTAGTGCTGGCAGATCTGAACTCTATTTTCATCACCTGTTTCTCTTTTTGTGGGACATAATTTGTCTTCTTCAGAATGCTTAGTAATATTTCTTTTCTTTTCAGGTGTTTCAGGCAGAAAATCCCTTTGATTTTATGGAAAACATTTCTTTAGAAGGGAAAACAAATTTCTTTGAGAAACGAGTTGCAGAGTATCAGCGTTTTGCTGTTATGGCAGAAACCAGAGATAATGTCTTCACGTTGGATGCAGATTTCTAAAACCCTTCCCATATCTAAACCTCTTATTGGTAAATAGCAGTTATTTTTCTCTGCTTTTGTACCTCAGGTATCTCCATTAAGGAAATAGGGGTTTGCTCAAAAGGAAATCCAAAACCAAATTTCAATCAAGTTGAATATATTGTATAAGTATACTCTAGTTTTCCCATTTAACAACCAGAGTGTAACCTAAATGCTTTTCTTTTGTCAGTAAAATATAAGATGGCATTGTATGGTGGTTAAGAGCTTAGGGTGATGAATCAGGTATGAATTTAAGGTCTGCTCTTACTATGTTGTTTGACCTATAACAAGTCAGTTAATCTCTCTAAACTATAGTGTACTTGTCTTTAAAAATGGGTATAATAGTAATTTCTCCCTCATAGAGTGTGTATGAGGATTACAAAATAAGTATTGGCTACTACTACTGCTACTACTACTAGTTATAATAATAATTATTATAATGCTAATTCCTGTGGTGTTGTAATAAAATGGTCCCATCTGCAAAATAATTGTGATTCTAGATCCTAGAATCTAGAATTCTGTCCTTGTATTTTTAATGTTTGAGGGAAGAATATAGAGATTTCCTTAGGAAGATTATAGTTCTCATTAACATGAAAATAACTTCTTTGAACTCCTAATTATGTAGTAAAGGGAATTGATTTTTATGTTGCTTTAGGAGGGATGTTCAGGGACTAGAATCTGAAATTATCGTGATGGTTGATCTTGTAATTAGATATTTTGACCAGAAAACAAAAAAAGAAGTTCTATTGAAATGAGTTCTGTTCCTTCAGAGGAAATTAAAAGGGTAACTAACAAGACTTAGCCCTGGAATGTTTAGAATCAGGGAGAACTAGCTAGAACAGCATTTCCAACTGCTGTTAGTACCTCTAGATATTTTGTAGAGGATAAAGTGATTCTGTGATCAAGTTTGGGAAATGCTGCACACTCCATTTGCCTTTTTTTTTTTTAAGATTTATTTTTATTTCTCTCCTCTTTCCCCCCACCCCTTCCATTGTCTGCTCTCTTGTGTCCATTTGCTGTGTGTTCTTCTGTGTGCCGCTTTCTCGGCTGCACCGGTAATCTGTGTCTCTCCATGTGTGCGGCGCCGCTCTTGGGTGGGCTGCACTTCTTTCGTGCAGGGCGGCTCTCCTTGCAGGACACACTCCTTGCATGTGGGGCTTCCCTACACGAGGGACACCCCTATGTGGCATGGCACTCCTTGAACATGCTAGCACTGCATGTGGGCCAGCTCACAACATGGGTCAGGAGCCGTGGGTTCAAACTCTGGACCTCCTGTGTGGTAGGAGGATGCTTTTATCAGTTGAACCACATCAGCTTCCCTCCATTCGCCTTTGAAATATACAGTCAGTACATCAAAAACTGAAAAATTTTGCAGTACATAAACTTGTTTTACCCCACATATTACAAATGTATTTAACTCAGATCTGTTTTTCACCTGTTAGCATCTCACTTAATTAGTGTTCTTCTCACCACAGTTTGGAAAAAGCTGGCCTAGAACTATTTGCATATGTAAGAAGGGTTTGAGGCCTAAGAAAGGGACTACCTGATAGGGATGTTTGAACCATTTCACATTTCAAAGCTGACTAATGCATCTATGATTGACCTCAGCAGTGTTTCTTTATATTTTTTAAACTTCTTTTATGCTATTTTGGTTCTTTCTTATTATGTTTTATGGTTCTTTAATAGAATCAGCCTGTGTGCTACACGATAGCAGATGGTGAGAGAGACTGAGGAAAGGTCGTGATCTCTGAGAAATCTACCTCTTCTTAATATTTAGGAAGTGTCAAGAGGTAGCCTGCACCCTGTCAAGCAGTGTGGTTTCCCACTCATGACCAAATGACTATAAAAATTTTAGAAGCTAAAATATAGAGATTTTTTCTCTTTGCATGAATTTTTGCTCCATTCATCCATAACTATCGAATTGATCATAATTGGAGGAATTTTCAAGTGATTGTAAAAGGAGCAGGCCCTGATATCATTTATTAGAGAGAATATCAGAAACTTGAGATATTTTAACTTATGATAATACCAGTTTTTGTACAGTGTTCTGTTATTTCCCAGAAGTTTTTTACATCATCTCATTGGATCCATGCAACAGCCTTGTGAGTTTGAGAGAACAGCTACTACTTAAATTTGACAGATGAAGAGAGTGAGGCTCAGAGAAGTTAAGTGACTTGGCCAAGATCTGCTTATAGTCAATGTCCCTATAGTATAATTTTTTCTTAGAAGTTATTATATAACTTCTTATATTTAGTTCTTTTAGTTATCTTATGGTTCTTTGCCATCCATCTTGATTTGATTTTTGCCTATTTCCTCATTAATTAAAGTATCTTATCTTTAATGAAAGTATCGTATACATTAATTAAAGTATTAAAGCACCATAGAGAAACAGTTGAACTATATTCAGGAAATATATTCAAAGATACTCATTTGCTACCACACAAAAACTTAGAATTAAAACCAATAATATCTGTAGTGATATAAGAATGAAAGAAAAAAGAATTTTACAGTGCATGTACTATAATATGTTTTTGAATCTACATCTTTCTCATAGGTATAGGCAGTTGCCTTATTGGCAAAGTTATTTATAGTAGTAATAAACCTCACTGTATTCAGATGAAGCAGTCTTAACACTGAAATAACAGATTTTTAATACATTGATTTATTACATTTGGTATTATATATTCTTTGGTTGCTGATATTTATTTATTATGTTCAGTTCTTAGGCTCTTAGATCTTAAGGACTAACAAATTGTGGAATCTCTTTTAATATTGTGTAGCAGATTAAGAAAATTCAGAGTATGTTTACAACTGTTTTCCTTTTATAGCACATGTATTTAAATAATTTCAATAGTAATTAAAGTTAAGTTCATTATTTAAAAATGTAAAAATGTGTAGTTCTATAATAGATTGCACTTATTAAAAATGTTTTATCATAGTGCATATAATGTGGCCTGGAGAAACTTGGGAAGACAGTTTGGTCCATTGCTTTCAGACAGGGCTGGGGTTTGCTGCCCAGTGACCTACAATAATAAACAATTACAATATAAGGTTACCATAATCATGTCTTGATATATGAAATTATTATCATAGTTTCATTTTAGAACATCCAAATTTTTCTACTTCCTTTTGTATTTTTTATTTTGCTGTTCATGAAGAAGGTTATTATTTATTGAGACAATGTAGCAGTTTATATATTTAAAGAAAAATTAATATTCAGAATTTTGCATCCTACATTTTTAAATGTCTTAACATCATTATCATAGAATTCCAAAATTTCAGTTGTGAATATTAATCTAAGGGGTAAATATAACCAAGTTTTAATGATAAAACTGCTGATGGATTGCCTGGAAGCCAAATTAGCACTGTAATCAGGTATTTTGTTTTTGAATTAGTTGAATGACTTGGTAGCTGACTTAGTAAACCATCAACAGTAGAATCTGCATAAATGTCACAGACGTGAAAAATGTATGCTTTTGTTTCCTTTACCCTTTAAATGGTCTGCTTCTTCTTAGACAGCTACTACATGTTTGAAGGAGAATCAGCTCTTCCTGGGAATTTAGGAAGAAAGTATTTAATTCTTCAAATTTTTGGCTTAATTCTGTTAAAATGTAGGTGAAAATGAAGGCTGATGAGTGATTTTTTTGTTTAGATCCAAAATAGCATTCAAAGTTTTTTTCTGATTGAGCTCACAATGTTCTTAATTTATACATTTTATTCTCTTTTACAATAATGTTTTGATTTTTCAGTTGTCTAGTTATTTAGCAAAGTTATTATTTACCATGTACATAGAAATTTTTATTAGGTATGGTATACCTAAATATTTTTGTTAAAATACAATATATGGGGAGCAGGTATAGCTCAGTGGTTGAGCACCTTCTTACATATATGATTTCCCAGGTTCAATCCCTGGTATCTCCTAAAAAAAAGAAAAAAACCCCACAAAAACAATATGGCCAAACAAACCAAATCTGCATATAAAAATTTAGGTTTTTTTTCACGGAAAGGGATTGTATTGTTATAGTTTGATTTTAATATGTTGAAATAAATTGTATCATAGCTACATCATTTCGTGTGTGTTCTTTTTGAGTAAGAATGTTGCTTTGTAAGCACAGGAGCTACCCTAATCCAGAAATGTGTATATTAGCTGGTTGTGTATATTAATACATATTTGTATTGCTTTTTCTTTGTGAACCGTGGACACACAAGGGGCAATCTCAGCGTCTGCAGAAAAACGTGACAGTATAGGACCTAAGAACATAAGAAGTTGACCTGAAAGTTAGAAAGGTGATTTATGCTCTGTGGAGTCATTACTATCAGAGAGTAATTGAGGAGAATATCTTTGTTTTGCCCTCCCTTTTTCTGAAAATAATAGCCACTTATGGAAACTGTGGTTCCCTCTTCAACCATGTCATTCTCTGGGGCTGCTGATGCTAGTACTCCATCTGTCTGGGCACAGTATTATGCTTGCCATCCAGAATGGGTTAGAGACCTTACCTTGGGTTTTTCTAACAAGCTGAAGAAAGAGGACTGCTTTTATTCTAATGACAAAGCTAGAGAAAGGACCCTAGTTCTTAACTCCCTCGAGGCCCAACTGTATCCATACTGTCTGTACAATTTCATTATCAAGGTAATAAGTGCCCATTTTTTGCCTTAAATATTTTAAATTTCTTGATTTGCAACCAAAATGATCTTTTTTTTTTTTTTAAGTTTTTCCCCCTCCTCTCCCTGCCCTGCTGTTTTTGCTGTGTTGATTTGCTGTGTGATCTTCTGTATCTATTTCTCTTTTTGTCTTCTCTTCTTGTTTTTCTCCTCTAGGATTCACCAGGATTCAATCCTGGGGATCTTTGATGTGGAGAGAGGTTCCCTGTCACCTGCGCCACCTCAGTTCCTGGTTTCTGCTGCGCTTCACCTTGACTCTCCCCTTCATCTCTTTTTTGTTGTTGTTGCATTATCATCTTGCTGCGTGAGTCACTTGTGCAGGCACTGCCTCACCACACAGGCACGCTTTCTATTTTTCTTTTTTACCAGGAAGCCCCAGGGATCAAACCTGGGTCCTCCCATATGGTAGGTGGAAGCTCCATCACTTGAGCCACATCCACTTCCCCAAAATGATCTTAATTAAAACAGAAATTGCTTCCTGGAAGAAAAAAACTGATTGGAAAATATCTAGGTATTCTTAGGTTTATCAGTCAGGGACCCAACAAGAAACCGATGGCAACTGAATTTAGGATAATTTGAGGAGGGTTTGATAAAAGGACTGTTTACGAAGCATTATACTATGGTCCCTAAATCGTGAAATTCACTTATTCCTTGATTTTTCAAATTTTTTTCGATGCCATTTATGTTTAGGCAGTGTGCTAGGTGAGCAAAAATAGACTGCTTTCGGTCTTTTGGCACATAAATAATCATATACAGGAGTATATAATTATAAACTATAATTAGTTGTGAGATATGAGTTGTTAAATGTACCTGGTTCTATGAGAGTTAAAACAGGGACATCTGTCATGGTCTAGAGTTATGTTATAACATTATCAGAATTGGATTAGTAACTGTCCACTCAGGAAAACAAAATTCTCTAGCTATTTCAACCAAAGAGAATTTAATAAAAGGAATTATAAATTGAATGTGATGGTGGTGATAAGAATTCAGACAATACCCAGAAATAAACTACAAAAAGAAGCCATTACCACACCTATGAATGGAGGGACAACAAGAATAAGTGCTTTAAGTGGAGCCTAGATGCTAGAACAATATGACGGGAACTACAACTCAGAAAATAAATAGCTACTGTCTCCAGGGTGGCCACAAGAAGTTGGGGGAAGGGTGGGCAGAAATACTCTGATTTTTTCCCTCCTGTTGTCTGATTTGTTGATACCTCTCACTGATCCCAAACTACCTGGAAGTCAGGGCACAGAACTTGAGAAATACACTTCCCTATGAAAGAAAGCTAAGGAAGAGACGGGCAGGGAATGGATCTGGCAGCAAATAGACCATTACTCAGCATAAGATTCAATGTCTACTTTCTATAATAAGCATTTATAATGCCCTTTTGTTATCCTGAAATGAAATTTATAGGTAACTTGTCCACACATGTAATTTTAAAAGAATGACTGTTTCCTTAGTTGTAATATTAAGATAAAATACATGTATTTGAATAAGTAAATTATTGGGCACTAGAATATTTAATGAAGTAGTCAGATGTTTGCTCCTATATGTAGAATTACAATGACTGGGATAGCTATATGTCTTAATTTCTCAGCTGCTAAAACAAATACCACAAAATGGGGTGGTTTAAACAATGGGAATTTATTGGCTTAGTGTTTTGAGGCTAGGGGAAATCCAAATTGAGGTATCGGCAAGGTGATGCTTTATCCCTAAAGATTCATATTCTGGGACTGGCTGTTGGTGATCCTTGGGTCCTTGTCATTTCTGTCACATGGAATGATGTCTGTTCCTTTCTCTTCTGGGTTCCATTATCTACTAGCTTCTAGTTTTTCCTGTGGTTTTCTCCCTGTGGCTTTCTCCTTGTGGCTTTCTCCCTGTGGCCTTCTCTGTAAGGCCTCCAGTAATAGGATTAAGGCCTATCCTGACTCAGTTGGCCACACTTTAAATAAAAATAACATCTTCAAAAGGTCCTATTTATAATGCGTCCACATTCACAGGAATGGATTAAGACTATGAACATATTTTTCTGGGGTTCATAATCAACTTTCAACACTCTATATGCAAATTGTCAGATGTGTTACTTTGGCAGCTTAATTGCTAACAGTAGCATTGCCTTGGTGACATGATTTTCCAAAAATGGTAATGTGCCAAGTATTGTTTAACACTCAGCACCAAGCCTACTTTTCTAAGACTTTCCCTATTTTGCAAAGGTTAGAAATCTGGGGAAGCAGTGAAGCAGTTGTGACTCAATTGATAGAGCATCTGCCCACCATATAGGAGGTCCAGGGTCCGGTACCCAGGGCCTCCTGGCCCTTGGGATGAGCTGGTCCATGTGCAGTGCTGCTGCGTGCAAGGAGTGCCCTAACACACAGGGGTGTTCCCCACAAAGGGGAGCCCCAGGCACAAGGAGTGCACCCTGCAAGGAGGGCTGCCTCATGTGAAAAAAGCGCAGCCTGCCCAGGAGTGGCAGCACACACATGGAAAGCTGACGCAGCAAGATAACACACACAAAAAAGTGACACAGTTTCCTGGTGCTGCATGAGAAGAATGCAGGCAGACATAGAACACAGCAAATAGACACAGAGAGCAGACAATGGGGGAAAGGGGAGAGATAAACAAAATAAATCTTTAAAAAAAATCTGCAAACTATGCTTTCTAGACTGTTTCACCTACAGAGTTCCAGTTTTCTATTCTGCCATTGAGAGGCATTCACATGAGATTTGGAAAGCAGAAGAGGAAAAAAAATCTCCAGCAGCAGCTATGGACAGGTGCATGGGCACTGGCAGTCAGAAAAGAACTAACATGAGATTTTGCCAATGTCTTCTAGGCAGCCTCCTTTGAAGCACTCATTTTTGGTGTTACAGGTGGCTGAGATAATGGCAGTTTCCTGTGGTTCCTGCATGTCTCAGTTTCTTGAACAATAGCAGTGTCTTTCCTGACCTTCATGTCCCCCACCTTTCCTACTTGAAATATCTAGAATAATTGTATTTTCCTGAGTGGACCTTAAGTGGGGTACTGCCATAATAAAAATAGGAATGTGATATGGGCTTATGGTTTAGTGGCAGGTAGTAAGAAAATGTATTTTAGCCTGGAAAGATAGCTTGATTGAAGCACTATGTTTAAATTGTTGGCTATGCTAATTAGGAAGTCAGATCAGGTATCCATTGAACTGGTGACCCTAGGAAGTGACTAGAAAGAATCATGATGTTCATGTGTGTATCAGTCAGGGCCCCAGCAAAAAATAGATAGCAACTCAAAGTAGGATAATTCAAGGAGGGTGTGGTAAAAGGACTATTTACAAAGTCAGGAGATGGTGCAGGACCTGGGACTACAAATTACAGGGCTTTTAGCATCCCTGTACTCAAGAGGTTCAGGGATTAGGGAAGCAATTACATAATCCAGAGGAAGAAAATTGTTGAGAGAAGGTGGTCTTAACAAGTTATGATGTTCAGTTAGAGGCATTAACCCCAAGGCAACTTGGCAAGGAGGTAGGTAGGTAATAAACACCCTGATTTTTTTCTCCTTCCTTCCTATCTCCTACCCAGGTTCCCAATTAGCTAAAATCAACTAGGAATAAGAGGGCAAGGGAGACTATTGATGTAGTCCGTACAGATCAGCCTCCTGGAAAGGGGCAGAGAATGGATCTGTGGGGCAGGGCAAACAGAAGATATCTTTTATAAAGAGTGTTTGGAATTAATGGGTTACATTTGGCAGAGTATTACAAGAAAGATATGAGTTCAGGAAAGAACTGACTGGTTTGCAAGAAAGCCAAAAGGGAACTGAGAGAATTCAGAAATTCAGTATTTTTGCAGGGTTGGAAAAGCAGGCTGACACCTAGTCCCTTGTAATACTTTGAAGCTGTAAGTACCCCAGAAAATTCATGTTCTTAAAGCTAATCCATTCCTGTGTGTGTAAACCTATTTTAAGTAGAATCTTTGATTAGGTTACTTCAGTTAAGGCATGGCCCAGAGTGGATCTTAATCCTTTTCCTGGAGTCCTTTATAAGAGAATGAAATTCAGACAAAGAAAGCCATGGAAGCAAGAAGCTGAAAGCAACAAAACCTGGAAGAGAAGGGAGAGACCAGCAGATGCCACCGTATGTCTTGACAGAGGAGGAGTCCAGAATCACTGATAATCAATATTTGGGGAGAAAACTTGGCCTGATGATGCCTTGGACATTTTTCTCAGCTTCAAAACTATAAGTTTGTAAGTTAATAAATCCCAGTTGTTAAAAGCAGACCCATTTCACAGTATTTGCTTTTCAGCAGCCTAGCAAACTAGGAAACCCCTCAAAATGAGAATTGGCATCAAGAAAATCCTTTGAAACAAGGCCTCATTAAGATTCAACCTTTGGCAAAGATTAGAATAAGGGTGTGGAAAGATAATGTAAGCCTCATGAAAAGGTAAGGGAATCAAAAGCACAGGTGGAGGATTTTATCTCAGGAGGAAGGACGCTTTCTCATAAAGGAGGGAAGCTAGAGAAGCTAGAAGAATAGTTATGGGGAATGTTTTTGTAATTTGGTAGCCTGACATTGTGAATGTTTCATCTGTTGGTTTAATTTATCTGTGAGGCAGATGATAAGTCCTTGGGGACTTGGGGTAGGGGCAAAGCGTGGAGAAGGTGTGAAAAAGCAATTTGTAGGGAATAGAGATCAAGTTTACCAGGAAATTGTAGGATTGCCAGACAGTGTTGAGGAAGGTAATTTTAAATTTGTAGTAGATCCAATTTGCCTTGTTGTGTGACTTTTATTCTAGCAATATTTGCCTTCTGGGGCACAAATATGGAGAAACTGAATTATTCATAAAAGGGGTTGGGGATATTCCTTCAGTTTTCTATGTGTGGTAGAAATGCACAGGAGCACAGAATTTAGGATATTGATGAAAGTGTTACTAGGAATATGATAGATTGTGAAATCTCAGTTGGATACAAAGAGATATGAAGTATAGTTCATGGCTTGAGAGAAAGCAGAGGAGTGAGAGGACTGGGAATGTCCCGATAAAGTCAGAGAACTGTAGTAGTGGGAGTAGTTTCACAAGCGATCTGGTTGCAGAGATTGTGATCATAGTGAGATGCTGGGTTTAGTGATTTGGGATGTGGAACTGGTCTGGGACATGACAGGTGTGGGAGAAGGCAGCTGAGGGGCAGTGGCGGAGTTCACTGGCAATAAGGAAGTCAAGGTTTTTGCCTTTGGGTGGATCCTGATAGCCAAGTTTTTACAGTCTTCAGTGAACAAGAGCTACTGTCCTGAAGACAAGGTGAAGAGGAGTAGGAGAGGGAGTTATAATTGAATTGTGAGCCTCAAAAGAGCAGGGTTTTTACAGAAGGATGGATAATTCACGATCTGGAGGTGACAGTGGGGATGAAAGAGGACTCTTTATATACCTGAGAGGTCCTTGGGGGTATGAGAAGATTAAAGCGACACCAGAGAAGACCGCATGACTAGAGGAGTTCCCAGAGAAATGGCCTGATTTAGATAATATAAGGTGGTTGGGAGATGTGGGAGCTGACTGATTATGGAGAAGAGGTTACCGAGGACACAACACAAGGATTTGGGAGGGAGAGGACAAGGGAACCTGGGTCAGGAGTGGGGCCATATGGAGCATTATGGGATTGATGATGTGGTGAGGGTAGATAGTGGAGGTATTTCTGACTTATTAGCTCTGCCCGAATTGAGGTGTGGTGGGAGGGGCAATGAAAAACCCCATCCTGTATTGGAAAAACAGCTGTCTTTGTTTTATGTGATCTTTCTATGTGATCTCATGCATTTGGGCTATCTGATGCCTGTGCCACCTTCCATAAGCACACTTTGTGTTAACTATTAATATTTCCAAGTTAGCATATTTACACATCATAGAAAACCAGGGATAAGAAGCACTCTCTGGTTTGTCTGAGTAATTGTCAAAGACCGTGGTCTTGATATTCCCTCAATATTAGTAGTCCACATTGCCTTCTGAGAATAAAAATGTATGCATCATTGCATGTTAAAACTTTTTCAGTAAAATAATATCTGCACATGTTTAGCATTTACAAGTTAATTTTTCAATCATGTTTTGATTAGTTACTAATTTTATGAGAAAGTGCTATGTCATGATATTCGTAATAAGGGAACTGAGTGTCAGACAAATTAAGTCACACAGCTAGTGACTGTTAGAGGCAGGTCTCATGACTTTAAGTCCCACCCTCATTTTACTGAATATACCCAAATTTCTCAGAATGCGGTATTTTTACTGTTGGTAGCACCCAAGATTTTTAGTGGGATATGGGCCCCTTAAGCGCCACACTCTCCATAATGCACTCCATGGGCAAGTACCCATTTAGAACTTCCTCTGCCCTTCTTGAGCTCCTGCCCCAAGGGAGGCTTGCTGGGACTTATGTCAAAGCATTGCTTCATGGAGGGGGGAGAGAGGGTTTATCTACTGAAGCTTGGCCAAATTGGAAATAACTGGTGTTTTTAGACATCAGAACTGCAAGGGCAAATGACATTGCTTTCCTAATCATATTCTGCTAATTCCATCGTGCTCCTTTAAAAAAGTGAGACTAGTTTCAGCATCTTGACAGCTGCTGCCTATGAAGAGCTCAGAGATACCAGCCCCCACAGGCCTTGCATGAAGCCTGGAGAAAGTCAAAGGAAGCTCCTATCCAAACTTGGGCCATGTGAAGCAAAAGAGGCCCTGGGGGGCCCTGTGCCAGGTCCCCTTCCATGCCAAGCAGGCTAGAACATTTCCGGCCTTTGGCTTCCTGCAGGTGCTACCTGCTGCAGAAGGTGGTGGGAATGTGTAGCCAGAGGTCTTGTTTTCTGACTTCCTCATGGTGGAGCCCTTGAGCCTCTGGTCTCTCAGCTCAGAGTCTGTTCTTCTACTGCAGAGACCTAGGTGGTAGATTTAAAGGAGTTATCTGTTTACAGATGAGCTTCAGGGACTTGGCAGGAGCGAGACCTCCTGACAGAAGAAATTCACCATCAGCATTGGCCCTTTAGAACTGAAAACTCCCTGGACGAGCCCTTGGGGAATTTCACCCATGACTAGCTGTATAAAGATTAAGTCCAGGTGACAAGACCATAAGGGAAGACTTATATTTCGGTAGCAGAGGGAAATGAGGAAGAATCCCTTTCCATAAATGGATACTTAGCAGTTACAAAACAGCTGACAAAACCATACATCCTTGTGAGGTATCAGGAGGCCTGGACTAGTCACAGAGTCACCAGTGACCTTGGTATTTGTTTATCTATGGGGAGGGGTATGTAAGAGGAGAGTCTGAAATGGCAGAAAAGTGCTTACCCTCTAGTCCATTCTGAGGGGCTGGGGATAAAGGGTGACATACCAGCTCTTGTCTGTTGAGCCAGAATGGACTGCATGAGTTCCTTTGGCCCTGGATACCTGGAACTCCTGTCCATTTCAGTTTGTGGAGGGCGATATCTCTGGACAAGACCCGATGGGGATATGTTTACAATTCAGGTCTGGGGAGCAGTTTTCCTGGAAGCTAATGGTCATAAGTAATTTTTTCACTCTATGAAACCTAACTCTATCTTGATCTGGGGAGCTTACTTGTAACCCATAGTAAGTAGCTGTAAATGAGGGATACTGCTATTAGGAGGGATGGAAGAACACAGGCTTCAGAGTCAAACAGTGTTGGTCCAGATCTTGGCTGCACCACTTCCTAACAGGGTGACTTTGGCAAGGTCTTACCTTCCTTGTGCCTCGAGTACATTATCTGTGAAATTGGGAATAACAACAGTCTTGTATAAAAATGAAAAATACTTAAAATAGCACTCAGCACATAATAAGCACTTACTAATTGAAGCTATCTCAAAGTTGTTAGTATTAAAATTCTAGCTCTATGCCTAGAATGTTTCCATTAGCTCCAAACACCTTGAAGTCAATAGTTCCTTGAAGGTTAAGTTACTGACTTATTGCTTTGTCACCTTCAGCAATTTCATCATTGCAGATTTTCATTTCCATCTTGTACACTGGCCATTCAATTTTTAAATTTTATTTTTAATTTTTTTTTAGGAGGTATTGGCGATTGAACCCAGGACCACGTACATGGGAAATAGCCACACAACCACTGAGCTGTATCCACTCCCCTGGTGTATTAGTCAGCCAAAGTGGTACTGATGCAAAATACCAGAAATCTGTTGACTTTTATAAAGGGTATTTATTTGGGGTAGACGCTTACAGTTAATAGGCCTTAGTCAATGTACCGTGAGGATGTACTTCTCACCCTAAGTCTGTTGCCACATGTTAATGCAAGATGGTGTGTGATGTCTGTGAGGGTTCAGCCTTCCTCCTTCCTCTTAAGGCTCCATGGTACCAGCTTTTTCTGATCTCAGCTATAGTCTGGCGTAAGGCTCATCTCTCTTCCCAGGGCTCATCTGTTTCCAGTCTCAGCTGCTCTGTTCTCTTCACAAAGTCGTCTGTAAACTATCGGGCTCATCTCTCTTCCCAGGGCCATATCTATGGAGCACTCTCTCTTCCTGTGTATCTGCTTCTCTGTTCTACTTCTTAGTGTGTTTACTCCCCTGTCTTTGATGGAGCATCCATTTATTTAGTCCACAGCTGTAGGCTAGCCGTAGGCCGGGACTCAAATCGATAATGTGGTCAAATAAAAGTCCTAATTGTGATTTAGTAATATAAAAGTGAAACCTCTGAGTCTAATACAATCTAATATGCCCAGAAGGACAGATCAGTTTACAAATAAAATCAGTATTTCTCTTTGGAATTCATCAATAATATCCAACTGCCACACCTGGTCATCTAAATTTTTAGTATAACTTTCTAAATGGTCTAGTATCTAGCATTTTAGTTGTCTGGGAAATATGTTCTTATGCTTCCTTAGCAAATAAGATAGCTCGACTCTGCATACCAAATTAAGCACAAATGGAATTCATTTTCACCTTTCTTTTTTAAGGATTAATTTTTTTTAAAAATTTCTCTCTCCGTCCCCCTCCCCAGTTGTCTATTCTCTATGTCCATTCGCTGTGTGTTGTTCTGTGTCTGCTTCTATTCTTGTCAGCAGCATTGGGAATCTGTGTCTCTTTTTGTTGCATCATCTTGCTGCATCAGCTCTCCGTGTGTGCATTGCCACTCCTGGGCAGGCCGAACTTTCTTTTGTGCTGGGCAGCTCTCCTTATGGCGTGCACTCCTTGCGTGTGGGGCTCCCCTATGTGGGGGACACTCCTGCGTGGCACGGCACTCCTTGCGCACATCAGTACTGCACGTGGGCCAGCTCACCACATGGGTCAGGAGGCCCTGGGTTTGAACCCTGGACCTCCCATATGGTAGGCGGATGCTCTATCATTTGAGCCAAGTTCATCTCCCATTTCCACCTTAATTATCTGTATAGGTTTAACATCCTTTGTTGCAGTTATCATGAACATTCCCTTTCAAAACTAATGAGCAAATCACAAGCCCCAATGAATAATTCCCATTTAGTTTTACAAATAGCAAAGTCAAATAGCTTTAAGTGCCATAATGTATCACTGTTCTAAGAAGAAATCTTAATCCCAGTATATCTCATACATTTGTTCCCTCAACTGGATTGAAAGTTTGAGGTTTCAGAATTCCTGTTCCTACATCTTACAACCCGTCCTTACAACAGGTAGAATTTAGACTCAATATCATTGGAGTATGGCGGTCAGTTTGAGCCTGGGTCCTACCGTTGGGATTCAGGCATGGCTGGGCGTATCTAGAAAACTGGTGTGGTGGCTCATATGAAGAATATTTGCATGGGGTCAGAAGCATCTTCTGGGAAAGAATCCATTCTGAGGGAAGAAGGAGACAGACTAATGGGTTTGACCCAAGGGATTGACTGGGCAGAGATTCTGAATATAGCAAGGACACCATTATGCAACTCCTCCCCTCTCTCCCCAATGTCAAACAAAGAAAGTAATCCCTGAAGGAGTGGTTTCACAAAACCTTGTTCATGTTGGGCTGTGAATCACACAGAGAGTAACACAAAGGAGAGAGTTATTCTCCATTCCAGCCAACTTTGTTATCAACTCTGGTGTCAGACAGAGCAATAAGAAGCAGACTTGGCCCAATGGATAGGGCGTCCGTCTACCACATGGGAGGTCCGCGATTCAAACCCCAGGCCTCCTTGACCTGTGTGGAGCTGTCCCATGCATAGTGCTGATGCACACAAGAAGTGCCATGCCACGCAGGGATGTCCCCCGCGTAGGGGAGCCCCACGTGCAAGGAGTGCACCCCGTAAGGAGAGCCACCCAGCGCGAAAGAAATTGCAGCCTGCCCAGGAATGGTGCCGCACACACGGAGAGCTGACACAGCAAGATGAGGTGACAAAAAGAAACACAGATTCCCGATACAGCTGATAAGGACAGAAGTGGTCACAGAAGAACACACAGCAAATGGACACAGAGAGCAGACAACTGGGGGGGGGGAAGGGGAGAGAAATAAATAAAAATAAATTTTAAAAAAAGCAAACGGAGGTTAAAAATAAAAATAGTAAGAATGCTTGATTATTCCCATTTTGCTGTTATAAATATATGCACTGAATGTCTACATCCATATCCATGTACAACTTTATACACATATATGATTTTTCCCTGGGATAAATTGGGTCATAGGGATGCAGAATTTTGAAGCTGCTAAGCTTTATTTTATTTTTTAACTTTGTATGAAAGTATTGTACATGCATATACATAGAGCCAGGCCTTTTGTTTTCTTATAAATAATAGAGATGTTTATATATGAAACTTTCCTTTTACTAAAACTGTAAATACATTCTAAACCTTTTCTTTGACATTAGGGGAAATTATTTATTTTTCATATTTCTGTTTATCCCTATGGCAGACACTCTTAGCTGTCTACTCAAAAGCCATTTCCAACCCTCTTTCCCTTGCCTACTTCTAGTGATACAAGTTAGGCAAATCAAATACTTGTTTTTCCAAATTCCCTTGCAGCTAGAGATGGCCTGTCACCCAATTTGGCTAACCAACCATAGAAACCTTTTGGGGTCTTCTGGAGAAATATTTTTCCTCCGTGCTATGGTTGAAGTTTATGAAAAGAAAATCTCTGCCAGGCATAGCCTGTCGCACTCTGCCTTCAATACAGTGGTGTGAGGATGTGATCCGTGGATCTATGGCAGCCATTTTTGCAAGATTAAGAATAAAAAGTCAAAATACTGAAGACGTAACTGATAAAAGGCAGGACAGGCATGTTTTTAAAAAAGTTTATTTGTATCAATGTTACAAGCTACTCAATTAACAACTATTATAACAATAAATCTGCTTTGCTCAGTTGTTATACTCTCCCTCTCCCTGCCATTTTTATCTGTTCCTCAGTCTTGAGGGGTTTGGGATGATGTCTGCTCTGACTGCGTCAGGCTGAGAAGAGACATAGCTTATATGGGGCAGAGGGATAGAATTGCTTTATCTGCAGTTGAAGATACTATACTTGTTTTTGGGATGGGACTGATCATTTAGTTGGTTGTCCAGGGCAGACCCAGAGAACCGGAACATAGGAGTTGACTGCATGTCTGATAGGTTTCAGGGCTCAACCAGCAGATGACCAATCTGAAGGCTTTTAGTCTCTGAGAACTACACTTAACAGGTAAATTCAAAATTATAGGTTCGGATAAAAGGAATAGAAGAGTCATGACTAAGGAATTTATAAATGGGTATATCTATTTCATATTGGGGAAATAGATTTACATATATTCCCAGATAAGGCCCACTAAGAGAGTGTTAATTTCATGAGGCTGTGGTGTCTGGATGTCCTAGGCTTTGTTTACTGTGCAAGACTGGCTTTTGAAGCTACTTTTAGATTGCCAGGCCAGTCTTGAAGCCTTCCACCTCTCAATTTCTGTTCCTTAAGACAATAAGTATTAAGATTACTTAAGCCACTCTTAGTTATCACTCTATTACTTAAAACAAATGTATCTTAATTGAAACAATTTCCCTGTATTAGGTTCTCTAGAGAAACAGAATCAACAAGAGATATATATATCAATAGTATGCCATTCTATAAGAGTCTCTCACGTGACTGTGGGGATGCACAAGTCCAGGTTCCACAGGCAGGCCACAACCAGGGGCTCTGATGAAAGTCCAGTGAAGGTTCTTGACCAGTTTTGGGAGACTGTCCAAAGATGACCTGGAATCACTTCCCCTTTTAAGGCATTCAACTGATTGGATAAAAGCATCACTCATTGCTGATGGCAATCTCCCTGACTGATGTAATTGTTATCAGCTATCTATGATTTACCACTGCAGTGAATTTAATGGTGACTAAAGTCCATAAATGCCCTTGCATTACAGTTAGCCCAGTGCTTGCTTGACCAATCAACTGGGCACAATTACCTGGCCGAATTGACACATTAGCCTAACCATCACACTCCCCTTTTAAAAACAATAAAAAAATGAGCTCTTTATACCTTCCTCTCTCACCTTGTAGCCCTCTCTCCTAAGGTGGTTTTAATACTCTCCCACTCTGATTATATAATTTATAAAAGATTTTAAAATGTAAGATTCATAGATCCATTTCTGAGCAATTTTAGGATTCATCACAAATACTCATTCCCACCTATCCCTCATTCAGCCTGGTTTCCTGTGTTTTGGCAGGGGAGGCAAGGTAACCTTGAGCTGTCAAGCAGCCTTCCCCACGGCCTTACACCTCTTATCTCCTGACCCGGACCCGCCCGCGGGCCAGGCCAATACGACAGGACGTCTCCTGTCCCACCAAGCTCGGGGATCTAGAAACAAAGCAAATGACACAGAGACAGGGACAAGAGACACGAAGAATGGAGGCAAGACAGGATTCTGATCAAGCCTCGTTTATTGGGGGTAAAACATGGGAATATATACTGAGGGAAGGGAACGTGTCCACAGGTGATAGGCTAGTCTCACAGGTGACAGGCGTCCAAGGAGGGGATTGGCTGAGTGTTCGCGCCAAACCTGCGGAATTTCGCGCCTTGCGCATGCGTATTGCTGTGGTCACCTGAGTTGTAGCCAGAAGGGGAGAACAAAGAAGCAGGGAGGAAGAATAAGGAAATGACAGGGCAGATTTGTGAACTCCGCCATGTTGTGAGATCCGCCATGTTGTGGGAGGCTGTAAATAGGTCTCACAGTGGGTGGCTCCCTACAATCTCCCAGCAGTGACAAGGCCAGAGAAGAAGGTTCTACTGTAGGGCTGTCCTGCCTGCTTATCATTTCAAGACTTTACCCCAGTGCTCATTCTTCCTAGGAAGGGGACACGGTGGGACCTCTGTGCTACTACCATTTAGCTGAGTTCAAGTTAGGAATACTTAATGTTCAAACCAGAATCTTTGTCTTGAAAAAAGTACATTAGGTACCTGTGCCTGGAATATAAAGAACTTAGTGATTCCTTTAAATTGGGAGACTGCTGGAATTGTTTTCCTTTCAGCACTTATGTTTGGACTAAGCAAAGCATTTAATTGTATTACTCTTGAATGACTAGTTTCCTGTTGTTATTTAGCTAATATCCAAGTTTCCTGTGACAGGAATAAATTACAGAGCTTATTCCATCTTGTAGCCCACACCTTTCACAAACAGCCCAGGAGAAGACTGGGAGCATGTGCTCATGCTCAGTGACTGGGTGGGAAGGGACAGGCAGGTAAAGGAATACCCCTTCCTAATTTAGGGTTCAGAAACTGAGGAGGAATGGAAGGGGGACAGTGGGTCAGTGGAGGTAGAGACAAGTGCACTTGGCAGAGGCCAGGGTTCCCAGCGTAGGGGTGTTGAAAAGAACCCTGGGCTTGCAGTCAAGTGGAAAGGTTAAATGCTTTAGTCAAAGAGAAAGGAAGAAAACCTCTGCTCCATTTATTAGCCATGTGACCTTGGTCAAGTGTTTTAAACCCTTCTGAATCTCAGTATTCCTATCTGTAAAATGGGGATGCACATTGATCTGTGGTTTAAAGGAATTGCAGTATAGGATGAGCAGTTCACTGTAGAAAAATAAGAGGAATCAGATCTGAGTAAGCTGGGTATTAAAAAAAAAAGCCCCAGTTTGTGGCTGATTAGTCATGATGATTTTTTTTTTTCCTTTTTTCTTTTACACTGTGCAACTTGCTTCAGTGCCAAGGCCTATGGACAAGGCCAGGCAATATTCAGGGCTCAGTTTGCTCTGGCATGGGACACTATGAGAGGTTCAGGGGGATGGGCCTGCCATAAATCCAAACCTATGCATGGTCATGATGGGTTTTAACTGTTAACAGTTTAAATCAATTGCTGATTCTTTTGTGTTCAGACCAGGCACACCTCAGAGCTGTGTTACTTTTAGGATGCCACCTAATAATCTAGTGCCACTTTCATGCTCACTTTACAGAGAAGGAGGTAAAGGTTCAGAAAAGCCAAGAATCTTGCCCAAGGTTCCATAGCTATTGCAAGGTAGAGCAGAAACTGGGACTAGAACTAAGTAATTTGTTTTAACTTTAAATCCTGCTTAGTAACTCGACTTTCAAAAATTCCAGCCTCTGGCTGGCAATGAGAAAAATAAAGTACAGTGAATAAACCACAGAGCTTCTCCACACTTTATGTCCTTTTTCCTCTTTCCATCCTCCAAAACTTCTCAGGAATTTTGAAACTTGTTCAGAATAAGGTATAAATCACTGATACTCTTATTGAATGTTATTGTCCCTTAGGGGTATTTGCTTTCAAATCAGTGGAGTTAACTTTGCATGTAGAATTTATTGTGTCATTCAGCTGACATGTTTTAATTTTCATTTTAAACTTTTCTATGGGCACTGAAATCACAGTATGAAAAGAGATACCTGCTCTACCCCCATTGTCACATATTGCCTTTTTTTAAAAAAGATTTATTTATTTATTTATTTATTTCTCTCCCCACCCCCGCCCCAGTTATCTGTTCTCTGTGTCTGTTTGCTGTGTGTTCTTCTTTGTCTGCTTCTGTTGTTAGCGGCACGGAAATCTGTGTTTCTCTTTGTTGCGTCATCTTGTTGTGTCGGCTCTCTGTGTGGGCGGAGCCATTCCTGGGCAGGCTGCACTTTCTTTCGCGCTGGGCGGCTCTCCTTATGGGGCGCACTCCTTGCACGTGGGGCTCCCCTACGCGGGGGACACCCCTGCGTGGCATGGCACTCTTTGCACGCATCAGCACTGTGCATGGACCAGCTCCACACGGTCAAGGAGGCCTGGGGTTTGAACCGCGGACCTCCCATGTGGTAGACGGATGCCCTAACCACTGGGCCAAGTCCACTTCCCCATATTGCTTCTTACTAGGTCTCTTTCTCCAAACTCCTCCTGTCTTCCTCTTTTACCTATCTGAGGGAAGTATGAACTACATCACTTCTCTCAAAATGTGGTACCTGGACCAGCAGCCTCAGTATTACCTAGGAACTTGTTAGAAATGAAAATTCTTAGGCCCTGCCCTAGGTTTACTGAGTCACAAATTCTGGAGGTGGTACCTAGCCATCTGTGTAATTCCTCCAGGTAATTCTGATGCACCCTAATGTTTGAGAACTATTGGACTATGGAATAGAAGAAATCCTATAATTCATTCCTGTCAGAGGAAGTTAGAATAATAGCTAAATGACAGCAGGAAAAAAGTGAACAGCAATACCTATTGCATATAGAATACTAAACCCAGCTTAATTTGCTATTTTGGTGATGGCTGTCTTCTGGGCTATTGCCTTACCCTTTGCCCCTGCCCTTCTAGCATCATCTTTGTGTTCCACCCAACTCTCTCTTTAGTCCCTCTTCCTCACCCCTCCCCTTTCATGCACTCTGACTCTTTTTCATGCCCAGGCAGATACCAACAATCTTAATTTGGTAATACTGTTATCTAGATAACCCTCTCTTCCCTAACACCCCAAGTTCTGATTCCAGGGCTCTGAAATCTTAAAGGCTCAATTTCTTGAGCATTTTATTCTCTTTCTTGCAAGCTTATGGAAACAATTGCATGCATGTGCCCCACCACGGGGCATAGTTCCTATGTGTCTTACCTCTTATTGAGAAACTTAATACATTTTGTTCATCCAGCTTTCTGAGCAAAGTGATAGCACCTTGCTTATCAGCCTAATGCATTTGTTCAGTGGAGTCATTTGATCTCATTCTTACCAAAATGCAAATATATAGGTACTCACAGAAGTTGCAGATGCCCTCAGTTGGGAAGTTCCTGTTTAAAAAGGCCAACTCTTGAGATGGCAGCAAGGTGGAACTTTTTACCTTTGAGAGACACAGAAAACTCTTCAAATGCTATTTTTGCTGCCAGAGGCAACACGTATAAGGAGAGGGAGTGGGATAGATAGTGAACCTCCTTTGGAAGTTACGGGGTGCAGATTTATCTTCAGCCTTCAATCTCATCGTTGGTCATTGTGAGAGTTAAAAATTTCCAACTTTTTGCTCTTCATGCAAACCTGGTGTTCATTACTATAAGACAGTGTTTGTCAAAGTTTGGGCCTGAGTTAGCCAGCTTCAGCAGCACTTAGGGGTGCTTGTTAGCAGATTCCTGGGTGGTCCTCACCCTAGACTTCCTCCATCACCCTTCTTTCTGAGGGTGAAACTGGAATTTGCTTAGGAAGAATCTGGAAGTGATTTTTATGCATCCTAAGGTTTGACGAGATGATGGATTTGTTTCCACTCAGAATTTGCCCCCGAATAAGCGTTAATCCATGCAATGTGAATCATTTTCTAACCAGGTATTTAGTTTCCTAGGCTGTTCAAGTAAATACCATGAAATGGGTCAGGTTAAACTATGGGAATTTATTTGCTCATGATTTGAGGCCTGGGAAAAGTACAAATCAAGATGTCATCAAGGTGGTGCTTTCTTCCCTAAGATGTCGTGCTCTGGGGCTGGCTGCTGGCAATGCTTGGTCCTTAGCTTGTCACATAGCAAGGCAAACAGCACTGTCTCCTGGTCTCTCCCTTCTTTTCCAGGTTCTGTTGATGTTCAGCTTCTTGCTTTCTGTCTGAGTTTCATTCCACTTATATAGGACTCCAGTAATAGGATTAAGACCCCTCCTAATTGATTTGGGCCACACCTTAACTGAAGTAACTCATCAAAAGGTCTTACAGTGGGTTCACACCCACAGGAATGGATTAGATTTATGAACTTGTTTTTCAGGGATACATACAACTTCACACCACCATACCAGGTTCAACAGTTTTTGTTAATACCCCCACCCCTGTACTCTGCTACTTCTTGGCCGAGTGTCAAGAATCAAGGTTGAGTCAATTCGTGGACACAAACTCAGTTCCACTCTAATACATTTCCCAAATTTCCCTTCTTGTCCTCACCTGCTCTTGGAGGAACTCCAGCTTTGTTGTGAAAGCCCCGAGCACCAGGTATTTGAGAGGTTGGTAGAGGTGACTTGTTGTGGCTTATGGATCAGTATGTCAGCACAGTCACTGCCGAGGTCTACGACCATCTCCTCTCCGTCTCTGACTCCCCCCACCACTGCCCTCTGTTTACAGAGCAGTCTGAGAGACCCCAGTGATGCCAGTTCCCAGTGGCTCCCTGAGACAACCCCAGTTTCTGTGTCAAGGGTGTCATCTCCTAGCCCAGCACTCAATGAAGAGTTGGGGGAGAATAGTCCCACCTCCAACTTTGCACCTCACCCAGAGTCTCAAAGCACTGCTGCATGTACCTAGTATCTTAAACATTCCCTCATTTAAACAGTTTCTCCAATGTCTGCCTCAGATTTTTCTTCAGAGGGGTTAAAAATTGTCCAGGGAACTGGTGGGAATATATACACATACACACAAATGTCCTTTTGGTCTACCAATCCATGCAGATAAACATCTTGAGAAGTGTTCAGCCCATGAGTTCTTCAAAGAGTCAGACTCCAGATCCCAGAGAATGGCTGCTGATGATCCTGGACTCCTCTGTAACATGGCAAGGCACATGCTGGGCTCTTCCTTCTCTGAGCTTTCTTGCCTTCAACTTCCTGCTTCTTTGGTTCTCTCTGATTCTGTGGTTTTCTTTCTGTCTTTCTTTCCATATTCATTCTGTTAATAAAGGATTTCAATAAGAGTGTTAAGACTCACCCTGGACCACACCTTATTTGAATATACCTAATCAAAGGCCTTTAACTGAACTAACATAACCAAGTTCCCACTCACAATAGGCTCAAACCCATAAGAATGGACCATGATTTTCTGGGGAATATAGTCTTAAACTACCACAGTTGGCAATGGGATTTTGAGGAAGAGAGCATCTTTGCAACCCTTTACATGATGATCTTTGGGTCTTCAGAAATGAACATCTTTAAGAAATAGTTTTGTGGCTAGTAGGGAGAACTTGAGAGGGGCTTTTTAAATATTTTTAAATGTTTAAATGTAATTGTAAGAATACACTTTCATCTCATAGCTAAATGCCTTGGGGTTTGTGTCTCTCACACAGGGTGTTTTTGATTTGATGTTTTAAAAACAATTCTTTAGCCCTGGAGCAATTACTGAAATGATGGACAGAATCACATTGTCACAGATTGGCCTAATGGACTAGAAGGTAGCCTGCTTATCCTGGATCTCAAAACAGAGAGAACCTCAGGCAGGCATCAGTTTGCTTCAGTTTGGCTGCCCAGGTGTTGCCATGGAGAGTTATTACCCCAGTAATCTCTATGGATGTTTCTCTTGTTAAATCTTAAATGAGAATTATAGTTTTCCCTGAAATTTGGTTTTCTGTTAATACTAAGAGAGGAAGAATGGAGTGACTAAGTGGACATAATTGGGACCTCGATTTCAAAAGGTCCAGTATAAGGAGTATAAGACAGATCCCCCATATGTGGAATTTACATAGAAAATTATGTGGAACTGTTCTATAACGCTTGTGCCACTTATCCAGATTAAGGATAAAAATAGAGTCAGAGTAGAAACAGGAGGGGATGAAGGGTAGATTTCTTAGGAGAGAAAGGCTCTCGTTATGAGCTCCCTCTTTCCGCTCTTAAGGGCAGGATGGCATGAAGGCTACTTCCATCTTAAGTCTAGCCTTCCATGGGACCTCTTGGAGCACTAGATATGTGCTTCCTGAAATTGAGAAATACGGGGAATAGAGGGCCTGATTCACAGCTGAGAAAACTTGAATCTTGTGGCAGCAGAGTTGAGGCAGTTAGGTAGGGATGGGCTTGCCAGAATTCCCATGGAGCAGATGTGGACCCCCTGGGTGAAAGAGCTGGCCTGGACCTGCCTGAATCCTAATGAAGAGTGCTTTTGCCAGAGGGAAGGGGGCTCCACAGTGAGAGTATTTGTGGAGTGAACCCCTGGAAAAGCAGAAACTGAGGGGGACTGAGAGCTGTCAGATGAAGGAAAACTGGCATTGTGTACATCATGTGATTGTAGCTGGAGTGGCTCTTAGGGGGCTCCCCTACCTACCCTCCTTTGAATCTACAAAAGAGCCCACAAAAGTAAGAACTGGGTTTAAACATCTGCCAGACCACAGAAGCAAATCTAGCTGAGAGGTGTATCAGTTTCAGGAAGCTATTTCTTGTTCCTTACCATGCCTTATCCTACCCCTGCACTGACCCAAGAAACAGGGTGAGAGGTAGAGAAGAAGTCAAAATGTGCCCTCACCAAACTGAATCTGTGAAAATTAGGAAAAGTACTATGAATATGAATGACTTCACACACACCCCACCCCCGCCCCAGAGCAGTTATTCAGTGCTCAACTTGTATAACTGTAAGTGATAACCCTGGGACAAAACCAACCACATCATTTTTTGCCACTGCTTGAAATTGGTCTTGGGAAGTGGACGTAGCTCAACTGGCAGAGCGTCCATCTACCATATGGAGGGTCCAGGGTTAGATTCCCAGGGCCTCCTGACCTGTGTGGTGACCTGGCCCATGTGCAGTGATGATGTGTGCAAGGAGTGCTGTGCCATGCAGGAGCGCCCCCACGTAGGGATGCCTCACACACAAGGAGTGCGCCCTGGAAGGAGAGCTGCCCCGCAAAAAAAAAAAAAAGCATAGCCCTCCCAGGAGTGGCACCGCACACATGGAGAGCTAACGCAGCAAGATGATGCAAAAAAAGAGACACAGATTCCCAGTGCCGCCAGATAATGCAAACAGACAAGGAAGAACACACAGCGAATGGACACAGAGAGGAAAAAAAAAGGGGGGAGGGGAATAAAATAAAAAATAAAAAAATAAAATAAAATAAATTTGTTTTAAAAAATTGGTCTGAATGGAGGACAGGTGTGCATTTAATGCTAAATCAAATATGAAGTTTTGATTCATATCGTGGACTGAACCGTTAAATTACTTAGTTGATCTGGTAGGGGGAGTGAAAGATTATGCTCATTGAATTAATTGTAAAGGGTCAATATCCTTTAAATTAAAATACAACTTTAGTTTAAAGTTGCATTTTGATTATAACTCAATTTGTGCCTGTCAGAATATGAGGGAGAAGAGAGAAGAGATTGAAATGTTAAGTGGGTTAGACTGACTAGGCTTACCTTACAGTTCTGAACAAGTGTTTATATTGGAAAAATAACAAACAGGCTTGTCTCATGTACTAGGACTTTTTAAGTTGAAAAGTTACAAGCAATCAAGGAAGATTCCTGGGAGGGTAAGAAAGGAAGATAAAGGTGGACCCCTGGAATGAGTCTAGTTGGTGTTGCTTGAAGAATGAAGATGAAGTTCTCCAGATAATGGAATTGTGATACAACTATAACAAAGATAGAACATGGCTCAAGGCCACCCTTCAGTATGGAAACTGCTGAGTTTATACATGAAAGGCGTCAGGTTTGATACAGGACTTTGGGAAAGGTCTGAAAGACATACAGTTTGTGTAGGCAACCAGAAACTGAAATCTCTTGTAAATATGGGTATGTAGCTAACTTAGTTAAGGGGATTCCTTACCTAAGACATCAAGGTTAAGACCAGGTGCTTGGCTGGCTCTGCCTACAAAGTTCACTATGCAGGACTGATTTACAATACCTGAAGAGATTCTTTAGGGCTCCCGTATTTGCAAAGAACAAAAGGGCTTATCTGAGAACAAAAATATCACTATGGATGAATGATATATAGTCTGCTAAAAAAAGAACATTTGCTTGCAAAAACATTTGCATGCATGTCAAGGATGAATGTAATACACATTACGGGTATCTTATGGCTTTAGTTCCAATTCCTTCTCAAGATTTGGGAAACTCCTAGCCATGAGTGGCTAATCTCAGAATCTCAAATCTGATCATAACCTACTTTTTCCAAATCCTCTTCTGGTCCTGGCCTGTGCTGGTTGCTAGAGTTTCACCGGAATATTCTCAGCATCTCCCAGGGCATTAGGGGTATTTGCCACTATGTTTCAATGCTACTCTGGCCTTGCTTCCTTTTGGTTTCTGGGGCTTCCCATACTGAGTTTGCTATTGCTACATTTTCCTCCACATTTTGCCCTCTGCATGGCCTCTGAAGACTTTTTCTTAAGCACCCGTTCAGCCTCCAGACCTCTAAAGCAGTGTTTTGTATCTTTTATCTATCATGGCACATTGAGAAAATATTTTTTTTGTGACCACTATAACAAATTGGCAAGATTTATGGAAGCTGCAGGGACTGAAGGTGACCCTCTCAGGGCTTCAACCTCTTGAAGGGGACAGTGGCTTGAGTATACTTATACAGGGGTGCTCTAATGTAATGGAGCCTGCCTGGGTCACATGACTACAAGCTCAATGTTTGTAGTGATTTCCTATCTCTTTCTGGTCCCACTTACCTCCACTTACTTTACAGTAGGCTGTGCTGTCCCACTCAGTAGATTCGAGCCTCTTAGCCAGCACTAGCCTCATACTGCCTATAACCATGCTACTCCGAGTGTGGGCCTTGGGTCAGCACTATACACATCACTTGGCAACTTGTTAGAAATGTAGAATCTCAGGCCATACAACAGATTTACTGAATAGGAATCTGCATTCCTTTTCCATTCATTTAGGTCTTCTTATTCCTTCAGGTTATTCTGATTGTCTTCCCCCATCAGTCTAATGGTATGTTTCTCTTCTCTGGAAACAGAGTCATCCAAGTCCCCTCTTTGAGAAAGAAACAGGAAACAGAAAAATGAGTCTTCCCATTAAGAAGGAAATCAGTTTTAATAAGGTAGTTCTGAGGGAAACACACAGACCATTTATTCCAACACTATTTGTAAATTGCTTTCTTTTTTCTATTTGCTGATAAGAAAAGCCAAGGAATTCCAAATATTTTTGACCTTCAGTAACTAAATATTTTCTCATTAATCAGATGGTGACAACGTCTCAAATAAACTTGACTCTGTTATTCTAGGTGGTAAATTTCTTGGCCATTTAGTGTAAAGTAGCATGTTAAGGACTCTCTTGCTGTCAAATTATTTTATTATGAGAATCTATTTATATCCATCTGATATGTAGACTTAAATAAATCCTAGAGAGTTTTTAATCTGTTCCTGCCAAAAGTTAAGTTCTCTGCTCTACCATTCTAAAAACCATATTATAATTTCTGATATGTGAACATCAGTTTTCTGTCTCCCCTTGTATAGTGGTTAAAATAAAACCAAAACATAAGCCAAAGCTCTGTTTATTCTTTAATTCTACACTTTCAGCACACTGAGCCTATCATCTTTGGCAGGATAAAATATCTTCAGGACAGAGTATTGTTAAGACTGTCCCTCCGGTCTCTGAACAGATCCTTGATTTATTATATTTTGTGATTTTGCTTTATAAACTGTCTCCTTTGGCTGCTAGAAACCAGTGTTTTGTAGCCAAATTCTGCTTTCTATTACTGATGGAAATTATGTTCATGACTAAAGCAATACCTTATATTATTTTTTAAAATTCTGTGAATAATCTCATCCTCCGAGGAGTGAGTTACTTCTGTTCTGCTGGGAGAGTTCTACAGATATGTGCCAGGTTCTGTTGAATGAGGAAATGTGACCTTAAGGGTCAGTTTGACCATTTAAAAGAAAACCAAATATGGAACCAGAATCTGGCCCGAACACCTTCAGTGTATATGAGTGCCTATGTCTCGTGGAAAGTCTATGCCAGAAATCCTACATCAGGAACCTCTGTTAGTCTTTTAGGAAAAGTCTCTGTGACCCTCTAGGTTTTAGACTTTTACTGGGACTGAGGATTGAGTGATTGTAGATGAAGTGGTGCTTCTTTCCTACTTTCTTTGGAGGTAGCATAGTATGAGAAGGGGGTGGTTTGAATCAAATATCAGGTTTTGGATCCTGACTTACCACTTTCTATGTGACTATGGGGGAATTATTAAACCTCCATACCTCAGAGAGCCTGCCTGGTAGGGTTTTTGTGAGGATTAAATGAGGTTATATATGTATAATGTCAAGAACAATATGCGGCGTTATTAAGAACTCAGTGTTATTTCTCCTTCTCCCTTTCATCTGATATCCCCTTGCTCCTTGGCTCTTTAAAATAGCAGGTGGATATTTAAAATAGCAGATGAAAGTGGTGCCCCAGTACAATTCTGCCACTTGGTATCTTCTAGTATTTGCTTTCCAGTTCTATTTTTGGTTCTTCTTCTTTCTCTTTATCACTACATTCTCTCCCTGAGTGATTTCATGCATTGCCATGGCATTAACCACTAACCGTATGTCAATGACTCCCAGATGCTTTTCCTCTCTCCTAAACTCTAGACCCATATTTTCACCTACTCATTAGATACCACACAGACATACATGTCATTCAAATCAAATTCATTATCTTTCCTATCACTTGTAATGTTAGATTGAAATGTATTTTATGAGTATCTCTTCCTGATTAGGTCTGTGATATTTTTTGCTTACTTATTTTTAATCCCTAGAGTTAAGAACAGATTTTGATTGTCTGAAAAAGTCTTTACTTGAACTCTATTTAGAAAGATATTTTTGCTGGGTGTAGAATTCTGGGTTGAGAGGTTTTATTTTTCCCTAGCACTTAAAAAAATATCATTCGATTGTTTTTTGGTTTGCATAGTTTCTGGCCTGAAGTCTCTTAATTCTTTTCTTTTTTCCTCTGCATATAATGTGACCTTCTTCTCTGGCAGCCTGCAATATTTTCTCTCTGTTTTGGGTTTATAAAAGTTTGAATATGATGGGTCTGCTGCTGTCTTTGGGAGAAGGGATTGTCTATCTTGCTTGTAGTTCTCTGACTTTCCTGGCTCTATGGTTTAGTGTCTTTCATTATTTTTGGAACATTTTAAACCATTCTTCAATTATTTCTTCAGCTTCATTCTCTTTTTCTTCTCCTTCTGTATTTCAAACTACATGTATGCATAGATCCAGGAAAATGGTATTGGAATAGGTAGTCAGGCCTCAACACTTACAAAAACAATGGAGGGAGGGAAAAAAGCTGACTGAAGGACAGGAGGCCAAGGGACACAGAGACAAAGAAGCAAAAACAAAAACTATGAGTTACTAAACCCCACTGTCGGAAATGGCACCTAACCCACCCCAGTAGAGCAAACAGCCTGGATAAAACCATGGCCCAGTTTAGCCAAATGAGAGGGGGACAGATGTCTTCCCTCGGAAGAAGCAGGATGTGGTGGAGGGTGGAGAGTGGTTTCATTTCAGTGAATTTGGCCAGCAGAACCTGCTTCAAATCTTGGCTGTGGCCATACCAGAATCACTGGCAAGTAGAGGTTGAGTCAACTCTGTGGAATGATTCACATGTGAGTGCCATCTCCTGGCCAGCTGGGAACTGCAAGTAAAAAACGTGCTTTTAGGTGTCTCCTGTCCCAAACTCCTGGGAGTGGATCTGTGCCCCATTAGTGAGCCTTTGGCCCTACTTTGATAATTTAAGCTGAGCAGTTTTTTGAAAGGACTTACTGGGATTGAGCCAAGGACCTCATACATGGGAAGCACATGCTCAGTCATGGAGTTACATCCACTTCCCAATGAGAGTTGGTTTTTTGCATTTGTTTGTTTGTTTTGTTTTTAGGAGGTACCGGGGATTGAACCTGGGACTTCATACATGGGAAGCAGGTACTCAACCACTTGAACTATGTCTGCTCACCTAAGCTGTGCAACTTTAAAGACTTAGAATAAATTGAACCAAAAAATCAAAGAAGAGCTATGAAACAAAATCACTAGGCATGAGAGAGAATTTGATCTTTAGAATAAATTCACCAACATATTCAGATAAATATACAAAAGCAGAAAATTACAAGCCATACTAAGAAACAGGAAGAGGTGGCCCAGCCAAAGGGACAAACCAAAAATTGTGATACAGGATTTAAGGCAACTAATTAATGATAATTACACAAATCTCTTAAATCAATTCAAGGAGTTGAAGAAAAATATGACTGAAGAGATAAAGGATATTACAAAGACATGGTTGAACATAAAGGATAATTTGAAAGCCTGCATAAAAGTAACAGACCTTCTGGGAATTACAGAGATTAAAAATATCTTAGAGGCATGTAATAGCAGGTTTGAATTGATGGAAGACAGGGTTAGTGAATTGGAGAAGTGAGCAACTGAACTTGAAAAGACAGAAAAATAGAAAGAGGAGAAAATGGAACAGGATCTCAGGGAATTAAATAACAATGCAAAATTCACCAACATATGTGTTATCAGTGTTCCCAAAAGAGAATAGAATGGAAAAGGGGCAGAAAGAATATTTAAGGAAATAATGATCAAAAACCTCCCAATCCTTATGAAAGACATAAATATCAATATCCAAGGAGGTCAGTGCATCCCAAACAGAATAAATCCAAATAGATCTACACTGAAACAACTCATATTCAGAATGACAAACAGTAAAGAATTCTGAAAGCAGCAAGAGAAAAGCAATGCATCACATACAAGGGAACCTCAGTAAGAGTAAGTGGCAGTCTCTCATTAGCAACCACAGAGGTGAGAGGAAAGTGGTATAATGTATTTAACGTACTGAAAAAGAAAACCGCCAGCCAATAATTCTTTATCCAGAAAAACTGTCCTTCAAAAATGAGGGTAAGTTTAAAGTCCTCACAGACAAGCAAAAACTGAGAGAGTATTTACCAAAAGACTGGATTTACAAGAGATACTAAAGGGAGTGCTACAGTCTGAAAGGAAAAAACAAGGGTGAGAGACTTGGAGAAGAGTGTAGAAATAAAGATTATTAGTAAGGGTAATCTAAAGGATAAAAAGACAGACAACAGTAAGACGTGGAAAAGGAAAGCCAAAGGGTAAAATGGATGAAGTAAGTAATGCCTTTACAGTAGTTACACTGAATGTTAATGGATTGAATTCCCCAATCAAAAGACATAGAATGACAGAATAGATTTTTAAAAAATGAACCATCTGTATGCTGTCTACAAGAGACTCACCTCAGATGTAGGAACATAACCAGGTTGAAAGTGAGAGGTTGGAAAAGATATTCCATACAAATAGTAATCAAAAAAGATCTGGAGTAGTGATATTAATATCAGACAAAATAGATTTTAAATGCAAAACTGTTAGATGATGAAGGTCATTATATATTAATATATGTATACATGGACATACATAAACAATAAGTGTATAGTAAAAGTTGTGAACTTACAAAGTAAACATGAATAACATCGTACAGGGGTCCAATACATCAACCTACCACCAACATCTTGCACTATTGTGAGACATTTGTTACAAATTATGAAAGAATATTTTCAAATCTTACTACTAACTATAGTCCTTATCTTACATTTGGTGTATTTCCCCCCCAACCCACGCTATTATTATTTTTAAAATATATTTTTATGTAAGAAGTTGTAAACTTACAAAACAATCATGTACATGTGCAGAATTCCCATATACCACCACTCTATCAACATACTACACCATGGTGGAATATTTGTTACAGATTATGAGACAATATCATCAGATTATTACTAGGTCTATAGTGTACATTTGGCACACTTTTTCTGTACCCCCTCATTTTCAACACAGTACATCTTTTGTATAGATGCATGGATATTACAGTATTGCTGTTAACCACAGTCCATAGATCACTCCAGTTGTATTTTTCCCATGCTTTTCCACATTCCCACCACCCTGCAATAGTGATGTACATCTTCTCTGGCTCACAAAGGACCCTCTTGCACTGTACCATCAACCACAATTCTCATCCACCTCTGGGCTTGCTGTGCTATTCAGTCTCTAGATTATTCTCTAGCTTTCTGTCAGTTGTCATTTCCATCCTTAGACTACCCTTTTCAGCCACAATCCCATTCATAAACTAGCTGTTTCTCACTATAATGTGTTACCGTCAACTTTGTACGTTTACATACTTTTACAGTAAAGTTAATTAAAACTTCTACATATGTGAACATCATTAGTCCATCTCAGTCCTCCTCTTATCTCCTGTAAGAATCCACCACCTATTACCAGGTCTTGGAGATATTGTCCTACATTTTCTTCTAGAAGCTTTATGGTTCTTTTATATTTAGGTTTTTGATCCATTTTGAGTTAATTTTTGCGTCAGGTGTGAGATAGGAGTCCTCTTTCCTTCTTTTGGCAATAGATATCCAATTCTCTCAACACCATTTGTTGAACGGACTGTTCTGCCTGAGCTGAATGGGTTTGACAAGTTAATAAAAAAATCACTTCACCATAGATGTGAAGGTCTGTTTCTGAACCATCAATTCAGTTTCATTGGTCTATGTGTCTGTCTTTATGCAGTACCAAGCTGTTTTTACCCCTGTAGCTAGATAAGGATTTAAAGTCTAGAAATGAGAGTCCTCCAACTTTGCTTTTCCTTTTTAAGATGTTTCTGGCTATTCAGGACCCCTTACTCTTCCAAATAAATTCAATAATCATGTTTTCCATTTATGTAAAAAAATGCTGTTGGAATTTTTATTGGGATTGCATTGAATCTGTATATCAATTTGAGTAGAATTGACATCTTAATTATATTTAGTCTTCCAATCCATGAGCATGGAATGTTCTTCAATTATTTAGGTCCTCTTTGATTTCTTTTAACAATGAGCTGTAATTTTCTAAGTACAATTGCTTTACATCATTGGTTAAGTTTATTCCTGAATATTTGGCTTTTATCTGTAATGTTTTATTTTCACCATTCTTTTGACTCTTTTAGTTGCCTTTATTGATATAATCTTCATTTCTAGACTCTCTTCAAGGCCTCTCTCTCCTGTCTTTTCTTTTCAGGCTGTAGTAAACCCTTTAGTGTTTCCTGCAATGTCAGTCTCTTGGTTAAAAATCCTCTCAGTTTCTCTTTGTCTGTGAATATTCTAAACTTGCTCTCAGTTTTGAAAGACAGTCTTGCTGGATATAAGATTCTTGGCTGGAAGTTTTTCTCTTGCTCTATAAATATATCATACCACTGTCTTCTTGCCTCCATGATTTCTGATGAGAAATTGGTACTTAATCTTATTGGGTATCCCTTATATGGATGCATTGCTTTTCTCTTGCTGTTCTCAGAATTCTCTCTTTGTCTTTGGCCCTTGACATTCTGAGTAGTATGTGTCTTGGAGTTGGACTATTTGGACTTATTTGGATGAGAGTATGTTGTGCTTCTTGGACATGGATATCTATTCAATCAGATTGGAAAATTTTCTTCCATTATTTCTTTGAATATTTCTTCTGCCCATTTTCACTCCTTTTCTCCTTCTGGGACACCCATGACACATATGTCTGCACATCTCTTGCTGTCATTTAGTTCCCTGAGACTTTGTTCAATTTTTTCCATTCTTCATCTGTTCTTTTGTATGTTCACTTTCAGAGACCATTTCTTCAAGTTCATCAATCCTTTCTTCTGCCTCACCAAATCTGCTATTACATAATTCAAGTGTATTTTTAATTTCATTTGTTGCACCTTTCATTCCCATAAGACCTGCTATTTTTGTATGTATGCTTTCAAATTCTTCTTTGTGCTCACCCAATGTCTTAAGGTCCTTAATCTCTTTAGCCATCTCATTGAATTTATTAGGGAGATTTGGATATCTATGATTAGTTCTCTCAACTCCTTTTTGTCATCTGGAGACTTTATGTTCCTTTAACTGGGCCTTATCTTCCTGTTTCTTGGTGTGGATTGTAATTCTTTGTTGGTTTCTTGGCATCTGGCTTACTAGAGTATTCTGGGTGCAATTTCTTTCTTTAGTTTAAGGGTATCTTGCCCTTTCTCCCTTGCTGGTTATACAGTAGAAGCCAAGGATGTAGTTGGTGCTGTAAGCTGTGGAGGCTCAAGCTTCCCTCATTACCCCAGGGACTGATGAAGCTTCTCCCAACTTTCTTCTTTGCTAGGGGTCAGGACAGAGCCACAGTCATGTGTAATAATCCAAGTCATGCACACCTAGACTGTAGTTGCCTTGAGAGACTGATGAAGCTTTACACCCCTATCTTCCCTGCCTGGGATTGGGGATGGAGCTGCAGACTTGGACAGCAATCTATGCCATATGGGTCCAAAATAACTACAGTTTCCCTGGCAGACTTCCGACTATTCTGTCTATGCCAGCCGAATATACCTGCAGTTACCTGGAGAGGCTGGTGCAGGGCCCATCAGCTTCCTCTTTACTAGAGGTGGGGCTGAAGCTTAGGCTAGGGCTGCAGGCCAATCTGGGACAAAGAAACTGGTCCCTGCTGTCGCTGTGATTTTCAGTCAGCCCAGCTTCCCCTCATGCTGGGGGCAGAGTCAAAATGGTGGCTACCAGCCTTTTTCCAACTGGAACAGTTCAAACTTTAGCTGTTCATAGGATTATACTTTAGCTTGGATTTACTAATCAGTAGCTAATTGGTGCCCAACCACCTCTTCCCCATTTTGGGGAAGTGGAGCTTCCAATTTCAGCTGTGGAATAGCTCCCGAGGCAGCTTGTGCTGCCAGTGGAGGATGGGCACTGGCCTCAGGGTATGGAGTTCTCTATTTACAAATCTTCTCTGCAGAGGGCAGCTTCTTCTATTCTTTCCAGGATGTTGTAGGATGCTCTTCTGGTCTCCTGGAGCCCCCAAACAGGTGCCTTTGATGGCTCTGGGTGATTACTAACTGCCCTGTAGCACGAGCAGATTCTAGGAGCTCCTTACTCTGCTGCCATCTTGCTGGTTGTCCTCTGTTTATATATATACTTTACCGTATTGAGAATGCTTCCTTTGACTCCTGTCTTTTGGAGCATTTTTATCAAGAAAGGATGCTGTGTTTTATCAAATGTCTATTCTGCATCAATGGAGAGCATCGTGTGATTTTTCTTCAATTTATTAATGTGGTTTATTACAGTAATTGATCTTCTTGTGTTGAACCACTTGCATAACTGGGATAAAACCTACTTTATCATCGTGTATAATTCTTTTAATGTACTTTTGGATACAGTCTGCAAGTATTTTGTTGAGAATTTTTGCATCAGTATTCATTAGAGATCCTGGTCTGTAATCTTCTTTTTCATAGTATCTTTATCTAGTTTTGGTATTAGGGTGATGAGTTTGGTAGAAGTCTTTCCTGTTCAACCTTTTGGAAGAACTTGAGCAACTTTTGTATTAGGTCATCTTTGAATGATTGGTGGAATTCATCTGTGAAGTCATCTTGTCCTGGCCTTTTCATCTTTGGAAAGTTTTTTTATTATTTTTAAGATTTATTTGTTTTATCTCATTTTATTTATTCTCCTCCCCTCCCTTGTTTGCTCTCGCTCTCTGCTGTCAGCTCTCCATGGTGGCATGGGCTTTCAACTTTTCACGGTGGCATGGGCCAGCTTGCCTTCACCAGGAGGCCCTGGGAATTGAATCCAGGGCCTCCCGTATGATAGACAGGAGCCCAATCACCTGAGCCACATCCACCTCCTTTGAGAGGTTTTGATGACTGTATCAATCTCTTTACTTGTGAGTGGTTTGTCGAAGTCTTCTATTTCTTCTAGGACCAGTGTAGGTTGTTTGTATGTTTCTAGAAATTTGTCCATCTTGTCTACATTGTCTAATTTGTTGTCATATGGTTGTTCACAGTATCTATATGATCTCTCTTATTTGTAGGGTCAGTGGTAGTGTCCCCCCTGTCATTTCTGATATTATTTATTTGGCATATTCTTTCTTTGTTTCTCTGTCAATCTAGCCAAGGGTTTCTTGCTTTTGTTGATCTTCTCAAAGAACTAACTTTTGAGTTTGTTAATTCTCACTATTGTTTTTTTTGTTGTTGTTCTTGATTTCATTTATTTCAACTCTGATCTTTACTATTTCTTTCCTTCAGCTTGGTTCAGATTACTTTGCTGTTCCTTTCTATTTCCTAGAAGTGTGCAGTTAAGTCTTTGATTTTAGCTCTTTATTCTTTTTTAATGTAAGCATTGAGGCTATGAACACTGCCTTTGCTGTATCCTGTAGGTTTCTTTCTTTCTTTCTTTCTTTCTTTTTTTTTTTTTTTTTTTTTTTTTGAGGTACCGGGACCAGGGTTGAACCTGGGATCTCATATGCAGGAGGCCAGTGCTCAACCATTAAGCCACATCAGCTACCCTGAGCTGTCTCACTCATTTGTTTGCTCATTGTTTTACTCATTGCCTGCTCATTGTCTGTTTTGTTTTTCTTTAGGAGGCACTGGGAACTGAAACAGACCTCCCGTGTGGGAGCTGGGTGCTCAACTACTTGAGCCTCATCTGCTCCCTGCTCATTTTTGTTATTGCTTGTTATCTGCTTATTTTTTTTCTCATTGTCTCTTTGTTGTTTTTTGCTATCTGCTAATTGATTTTGCTCATTGTCTGCTCATTGTTTTGGTTGTCGTCTGCTTGTTTATTCTTTAGGACGCATGGGGAACTGAACCTGGGACCTCCTGTGTGGGAGGCAAGTGCTCAAATGCTTGAACCACCTCAGCTCCCTCTCGTAGGTATTGATATATCGTTGTTTCTCATTTTCATTTGTCTCACGATATTTACTTAATTCTCTTGCAGTTTCCTCTTTGACCCATTGATTATTTAAGAGAGGGTTGCTTAATCTCATATATTTACGAAATTTCCTATTTTCCATCCGTTATTGATTTCTAGCTTCAGGGTTTGTGTATAATTTCAATCTTTTAAAATTTATTGAGACCTGTCTTGTGATCCAACATATGGTCTATCCTGGAGAAGGATCCATGAGTGCTTGAAAAGAATGCATATCCTGCTATTCTGAGGTGAGCTATAAATATCTGGTAGGTCTAGTTCATTTGTCATCTTATTCAAGCTCTCTGTTTCTTTTTTCGCCCATGTCCAGATGTTCTATCCAATGCTGAGAGTGGTGTGTTGCAGTCTCCAACTATTATTGTAGAGTCATCTATTTCACCCTTCAGTTTTGCCAGTGCGTACCTCCTGTATCTTGGGGCACACAGATTAGGTGCAAAAATATTATAGTTATTTCTTCCTGGTAAATTGTCCATTTTATTAATATATAATGACATTCTTCATCCCTTATACCAGTTTCGCATTTAAAATCTATTTAGTCTGATATTAATATTGCTAATCCAGGTCTTTTTTGATTACTATTTGTGTGGAATATCTTTTCCCAACCTTTCACTTTCAACCTGGTTGTGTTCTTGCATCTGAGGTGAGTCTCTTGTAGACAGCATATACATGGCTTATATATTTTTAATCCATTCTATCAGTCTATGTCTTTTGATTGGGGAGTTGAACCCATTAACATTCAATGGTATTATTATAAAGGTATTCCTTATTTTGTGCATTTTATCCTTTGGTTTTCCATTGTCATATCTTACCATCATGTGTTTTTACCATTATCCTTCCCAATCATCTTTATTTCTACCCTCTTCTTGAAGTCTCTCACCCTTGTTTTGTTTTTTCTTTTAGGCTGCTGCACTCCCTTTAGTGTTGCTTATAAATCTGGTCTTTTTAAACATGCTCTGTTAGTTTTTGTTTGTCTGTAAATACTGTAAACTCACTTTCATTTTTTTTTTTTTTTTTTACTTGTTTCCTTCACCCTCATTTGTGAAGGACAATTTTGCTGGAGACAGAATTCTTGGCAGGCAGTTTTTCTCTTTCAGTACCTTAAATATATCATACCACTGTCTTTTCACCTCCATGGTTTCTGATGAGAGGTTGGTACTTAGTCTTTTGTGGTTCCCTTGTATGTGATGCATTGCATTTCTCTTGCTGCTTTCAGAAGCCTCTCTGTATCTCTGATATTTGTTATTCTATATAGTAGGTGTCTCAGAGAAGGTCTATTCAGATTCATTCTGTTTGAGGTGCATTGTCCCCCTTGGATATCAATATTTATGTCTTTCATAAGCATTGGGAAGTTTTTGGTTATTATTTCCTCAAATATTCTTTCTACCCCTTTCCTGTTCTCTTCCCTTTTTGGGACACTAATAACGTGTATGGTTGTGCATATCTCATCGTCATTCAATTCCCTGTGACTGTGTTCCATTTTTTCCATTATTTTCTCTTTCTGTTATGCTTTTTCAAGTTCAGATGTTCTGTTCTTTTTTTCCCCATTTATTTATTTGTTTGTTTGTTTATTTATTTCTCTCCCCTTCCCCCGCCCCGGTTGTCTGTTCTCTGTGTCTATTTGCTGCATCTTTTTTGTCTGCTTCTGTTGTTGTCAGCGGCATGGGAATCTGTGTTTCTTTTGGTTGTGTCATCTTGTGTGTCAGCTCTCCGTGTGTGCGGCACCATTCCTGGGCAGGCTGCACTTTCTTTCACACTGGGTGGCTCACCCCACGGGGCGCACTCCTTACGCGTGGGGCTCCCCTACGCGGGGGACACCCTTGTGTGGCATGGCACTCCTTGCGCGCATCAGCACTGCACATGGGCCAGCTGCACACATGTCAAGGAGGCCTAGGGTTTGAACCGCGGACCTCCCATGTGGTAGACGGACATCCTAACCACTGGGCCAAGTCAGCCGCCCTATTCTGTTCTTGATATCACTGATTCTGTCTTCCATCAATTTAAAATTTGCTGTTATGTGCTTTTAATGTATTTTCAATCTCATCCATTGTGTCTTTCATTCCCATAAGCTCTGATCCTTTTATTTGCAGGCTCAAATTGTTCCTTGTGTTTACACAGTGTTTAATATCCTTTATTTCTTTAGATATTTTTTTCCAAAAATTTTTTTCAAAACTTCAATTTTCCTTCAATTCTTTGAATTCATTTAGGAGATTTTTGTGTAATTGTCCTTGATTATTTGTCTTAAATCCTGTATCTCATCAGGATATTTGGTTGTTCCTTTGGCTGGGCCATCTCTTCCTGTTTCCTAGTATGGCTTGTAATTTTTTGCTGATGTCTAGGCATCTGAATATGTAGATGAATTTACTCTGATGATTGCTTTCTCTCTCTTGCCTAGTGTTTTTTTTTTTTTTTTAGCCATGGATCTTTGATTTTTGGTTCAACTTATTCTGAGTCTTTAAAATTTCCCATCTTGAATTATCAAAATTGGGCCAGGGACTCACTAATGGGGCACAGATTTTATCCCAGGAGTTTGGGTTACAAGAGATCTAACGTAGTTTTTCTCTTTGCAGTAACCCAGCTGGTCAGCAGATAGTGCTTGTTGGTGAACTTATTCCACAGAGATGTTTTACGATCTCTGCTCACTTGTGATTCTGGTTTGGCCAGAGCTGAGATTCAAAATGGGCTTTGCTTGCCAGATTCACTGAAGAGAAATCATGCTCCTCTCTTCATGCACCCTCCATTTTCCCAGCTAGGAATACATCTCCTCCCCTCTCAATCAGCTCCAGTGGACCAAAGGTTTTATCCAGGTTGTACACCTTGAGGGTGGGGGATGAGTGCTCTTTATGGCCACCATGGGGTTTTAGTAACTCACAGTTGTCATTTTGGGTTCTTTGTCTCTTTGTCCCTCACCCTCCTTGGGTTTGCACAGTACCCAGTACTGTCCTTGTCTGCTGAATTCCAAAGCAGGTCCCTTAGACAGCTTTTGATCCTTTCCCATTGTTTTTCTGACAGAACTGAGCCCTGCCTGCCTCTCCAATACTATTTTGCCAGAACTCCCCAGCAAATATCTTGAGATGAATGAAAATGAGAACATAACATATCAAAAGCTATGGGATACAGCAAAGGCAGCACTGAGAGGAAATTTACAGCTCCCAATGCTTACATTAAAAAAGAAAAAGTGCTAAAAAAGCATCGGAGATAATAGAAGAAGACTAGTAAGCTAATCCCAAACCAAGGAAGGAAAACATAAAGATCAGAGCAGAAATATATGAAGTTGAGAACAACAGCAACAAAACAATAAAATTAACAAAACCAAACTTTGATTCTTTGAAAAGATCAACAAATTGACAAAACCTAGCTAGAATGACAAAGAAAAAAAGAAAGAAGATGCAAATAAATAAAATCAGAAATGAGAGGGGGGATGTTACCACTGTCCTCACAAAAAAGAGAGATCATAAGAAGATACTATGAACAACTGTATGCGAACAAACTAGACAATGTAGACAAGATGGAAAAATTCTTAGAGGCACATGAACAACATACACTGCCCCTAGGAGAAATAGAAGACTTCAACAAGCTGCTCACAAGTAAAGAGATTGAAAGAGTCAGCAAAAACCTCCCAGGGGAGCAGGTATAGGTCAGTGGTTGAGTATCTGCTACCCATGTATGATGTCCCAGGTTCAATTCCACTTACCTCCTAAATAAACAAACAAACAAAATCTTCCAAAGATTAAAAGGGCAGGATGAGATGCCTTCATAGATGAATTCTACCAATCATTCAAAGATGATCTAATACAAATCTTCCTCATGTTTGTCCAAAAAATTTGACAGGAAGGAACAATACCAAACTCATTTTTCAAGGCCAACATCAGCCTAATACCAAAACCAAATAAAGATACTATGAAAAAAAATTACAGACCAATTTCTCTAATGAATAAAACACAAAAAAAAACAAAAAAAAAAAACTTGCACACCAATCCAAAAGCACATTAAAATAATTATGCACCACAATCAATTGGATTTTATCTCAGGTATGGAAGGATGATTAAACACAAGAAAAACAATTAGTGTAACAAACCACATTGATTGAATAAATTAAAAAATTGAAGAAGAAAAATCACACGATCCTCTTTTTTAAAAAAATTATTTCTCTCCCCTTCCCTCCCCCCCCCCAGTTGTTTGCTGTCTGTGTCCATTTGGTGTGTGTTCTTCTGTGTCTGCTTGTATTCTTGCCAATAGCACCCTGAATCTGTGTCTCATTTTATTGCATCATCTTGCTGTGTCAGCTCTCCATGTGTGTGGCACCATTCCTGGGCAGGCTGCACTTTTTTTGCGCTGGGTGGCTCCCCTTATGGGGCGCACTCCTTGCATGTGGGGCTCCCCTACACGGGGGACTCCCCTGCATGGCACGGCACTCCTTGCGCACATCAGCACTCTGTGTGGGCCAGCTCATCACATGGGTCAGGAGGCTCTGGGTTTGAACCTTGGACCTCCCATGTGGTAGGCGGATGCCTTATCCATTGGGCCATATCTGCTTCCCCATATGATCCTCTTGACTGAAACAGAAAAGGCATTTGGCAAAATATATCCTTTCTTGATAAAAGCCCTCCAAAGACAGGAATAGAAGGAAGTTTTCTCAAATATATGGTAACGTGCAAATATTGAAAAACCCACAATTATCATTGTACTCAACGGTGAAAGATTGAAAGTTTTCCTGCTGAGATCAGGAACAAGACAAGGATGCCCACTGTTACCACTGTTATTCGATATTGTGCTAGAAGTTCTAGCTAGAGCAGTTAGGCAAGACAAATAAAAGGCACCCAAGTCCACTCCACTGAGTCAGAACAGTCTATTCCACAAATGATGCTGGGAAAACTTGATATCCACAGCCAAAAGAAAGGAGATCCTTATATAAAAACTTACACAAATATTAACTCAGAATGGATCAAGGACCTAAATATAAAAGGTACAACCATAAAACTTCTTGAAGAAAATGGAGGGAAACATCTTCAAGATCATATAGTAGGCAATAGTTTTTTTAACCTTACACCCAAAGCATGAACAATGAAAGAAAAAATATATAAATGGGACCTCCTCAAAATTAAACACTTTTAGTCTTCAAAAACCTTCACCAAGAAAGTAAAATTGCAGCCTACTCAACGCGAGAAAATATTTGGAAACCACAAATGTGACAAGGTTTGGTACCCATGTTATATAGTGATCTTACAACTCGATAAAAAGACAAGCAACCCAATTAAAAAATGGACAGAGACTTGAATAGACATTTGTCCAAAGAGGAAATACAAATGGACAAAAAGCACATGAAAAGTGTTCAATATCACTAGCTATTTGGGAAATGTAGATGAAAACTACAATGAGATGCTCTAATACACCTTATAGAATGGCCATTATTTTAAGAAAAAAAACTGCAAGGACTGGAGAGGATGTGGAGAAATAGGAACACTCCTTCACTGTTGGTGAAGGATATAGAATGGTGCAGCCTTTGTTGAAGACAGTTTGGCAGTACCTTAAGAAACTGAATATAGAATTGCCATATGATCCAGCAAACCTGTTATTAGAAATATATTCAGAAGAATGAAAGCAAGGATGCAAACTGACATTTGCATACTGATGTTCATAGCAGCATTATTCACAATTGCTAAATTTTGGAACCAGTCTAAGTGTCCGTCAACTGATGAATGCCTAAACAAATACATACAATGGAATGCTATTTTTTCAGCTATAAGAAGAAATGAAATTGGGATGCAAATGACAACATGGATTAACCTTGAGGATATTATGTTGAGTGAAATAAGCCAGACACAAAAGCACAAGTATTGTGTGGTCTCACTATTACAAACTAAATACTATGAGTAAACTCACAGAGGTAAACTCTAGGGTATAGGTTACTAGGAGATAGACTGTGGGTTGAGAAGGGAGCTGATTCTAAATGTATGTAGAATTTTTAAGAAGGTTTTTGTAAATGTTTGGTAATGAATAGAGTTGATGGTGACATGGCATAGTGAGTATAACTAACACTGCAGATTTATAAATGAGATTTTGGCTGAAATAGGTAGTCTGTGGACATAAATGTCATTTGTAAGGAAACTAGAGAATATCTAGGGCATGTTTAACATAGTGATATCAGTGGTGGAGGAAGATTGTGGTTAATAGTTTAACTATAAGAATAGTATTCTTTTACAAAGCATTAAGAATATGGTGATCCATAGGAAAATTACAACTAATGTAATTTATGTATGGTAGTTAAGAATAATATTGTAATATTTTTGCAGCAATGGCAAAGAAGCGATATCAATTCTAAGATACAACTATAGTGGGTATAAAGGGGTATGGTATTTTTCCTTTTGGAGTAATTAAAATGTTTTAAAATTGACAGAGGTGATGACAGTCCAACTTTGTGATGAAAATTAGAGCCACTGAATGTATACTTTCAATGTATTGTACAAAGTAATCCAGTGTGGAAAATAGACTGTGGTTAACTGAACAAATATGAGAGCATTTTCTCCTGAATGAAACAAATATATAATACTAATATAGGGTGTTAATAATCAGGTGGGTTCTGGGAAAAATAAACCAAATATAAGATACGGGATATAGTTAATAGTAATATTTTGACAATGGTCTTTCATAGTTTGTAACAAATATTTCACAACAATTCAAGTTGTTTGTGGTGGGGTGATTTATTGGAACCTTGTATGATGGTATGCATGTTTGTTTTGTAAGTTCACTACTTTTACTATATATTTATTGTTTATGTGTGTTCGTAAATGAATGGTATACTTAATACAATTTTATTTTTTTTAAATTACATGTATATTAGATAATTAGTATTGTCCCACAGTTCTTTGATGCTCTGTTCTGTGTGTTACACTAATTTTAAATTTCTGTTTCAATTTGAGTAATTGTTAATGGCCTAACTTCAAATTCATTATTTCTTTCTTTGACTGTGTCAGTTATACAGATGAACTTGTTAAAGGCATTCTTTATCTCTGTTACTCAATGTTTGTTAGTTTTTTTCCTTAAGCATTTCCATTTAACTTTTTCTTATGATTTCCTTATCTTTGCTGCAGTGGCTCATTTGTTCATGCATGATATCCAGCCTTTCCACTAGAACCTTCAACATTGTAATAATTATTTTAAATTCTTTTTCTGATAGTTCCAATTCTGGGCCATCTCTTTGTCTGTTTCTGTTGATTATTTTATCTCTTGACAGCACTTTGCTTTTCTGGCTTTTTTGTGAGTGTTGCAATTTCTTTTTGAACACTGAACATTATGTAGAATGGTAGAGCACGCGATAATTAATATTTATTCCAGGAAATGGGCACATGTTTTCTTTTGCTGAGCCATTAGTGTGTGTATAGGATGGGGCAGGGAGTGAGTCAGTGTAGTCAAGAGATGAGTTGGGTTTGTATTTTGTTGTTGTTATGATTATGTTCTGTCTACCACCAACTTCAAATTCCTCTGGTCTTAACTTTGCTAGGGTGGAAGCTGTGTTGCCCAAGAGTTTTCCTCAATGTTCCTGCTATCTTCAGATTTCTGTATTCCTTGTGTACCTGTCTCATAGAGGGCCTCTCTCCATGCTCTTTCCCCTTTCCTAATGGTAGACTTTCTTACCTATACATGCTATTCTGCTGGTGGGAGTCATTGTTTGTTCTCTGTTGTACTAATTCAGCCTTAGAATTAGGTCCTCTGTGCCTGGGTGTCAGGGTAGAGATTCTCTCAGTCTTCCCACTCCTCCTTCCCAGCAAAAGCTAATTGTTTTGTGTTTTTGATAGATATTGTGTAGGAGAGAGTTTTGTCTTCCTTCCTGATTAGAAGGAGAACTTTAATTGTATTGGTATAGGGTTCTGCATCCAGGACTGTTTCCTGCTCTTCCTTCAGTGGTAGGATATTTTCCTTCTACCATTTTTTAAGCTAGAGTGGATCTTTACTTGTTCCCTGGGGGCAATGGGGTGTGCTTGCCCCCACATCTAGTGATTTAAGATTTTTGTTTTGTAGAGAAGGGTGTTGATAGGATTTCCTGTTTTTTCCTGCCATAATCATTTGCCAGGGTGGGTGTGGGTATGGGGAGGTAAGATGCATCATGACCTCTCTCTTCTCTCTCCCTGCATTCTCTTGCTAGTACTTCCCATTGGCTGACCCCAGATGGCAAGGGAACCTGCGGGATGCAGTGCACAGGGGTCATATGGCTCCTGAGGCAAGAGTAGGGCAGAAAAAGGGGGGATTGGGGTCTGGGGGAATGGAGAATATCCAGCATATATATGAATATTTTTAGAATAATAATATAAAAGTAAAAATAAAACAAGTCAAATGTGAGAAGGGTTTGAAGGGATGGGCAATTGGATCTGGTGGATTGGGAAGAATATAGAGATAGAAGGAACCTGATTGGGACATAAAGAAGACAAGGATATGAAAGTCTTGGTAAGGGAGAAGGTTGATGAAATGGAAGTGGAAAATTGAGAGCACTGGAAGGATAAAACACTATACTCAGAGAGGAAGATGTTAGAATGAAAGACTTCCAAGATGCTGTCAAAACTAAGAGCCTGACCAAAGGTATAACTGCAGTGGGTTGTGAAAAATCAAAGGATTTGTGGAACCAGAATGTCAGATGGGTAGTTTGCTTAAATCCTGATAGAACCAAGGATAATAGGGCAGAATTAGAAAACAGAACTTTGACACTGATAATACCCTCAAGAAATGAAGGGGGTTATTCACTGAAGTCACTTATTAATGTATATTATCTGTGGTTTGGGGTGAATGAACTTTGGAGTTCTACCAAAGTAGTAAAGCTTTGGAGGTTTACTCAGTTATAGTCAAGATGAACAAATAAAATAGCTTAGTAATTACGTTTAGAAGGCAGTCCTGGGAAGTGGATTTGGCTGAATGGATAGACCACATGGGAGGTCCAGGGTTCAAACCCAGGGCCTCCTGACTCGTGTGATGAGCTGGTCCATGCACAGTGCTGATGCATGCAAGGAGTGCCATGCAACGCAAGGGTGTCCCCCCCCGTAGGGAAGCCCCACACATTAGGGAGAGTGCCCCATAAGGAGAGCCTCCCAGTGTGAAAAAAAAAAGTGCAGCCTGCCCAGGAGTGGTGCTGCACACACAGAGAGCTGACGCAGCAAGATGATGCAACAAAAAAAGACATAGATTCCTGGTGCCACTGACAAGAATATAAGTGGACATAGAAAACACAGCAAATGGACACAGCAGACAGCTAGGGGGGGTGGGCAGAGAAGGGGAGAGAGATAAATAAAAATCTTAAAAAAAAAAGGCAGTCCTTTGGATGGATTTAAAAGTTGTCTTTTTCCTTGAAAAACCCTACAGAGTTACGAAGTTTTGGAAATTTGTCTAAGGAGGAAACACAAAATGGCTGATTTATGTGATAATTTTTCCATGGATTCACTATTAGGGAGCAAATGCTTTTTCTTTCGGAGTAAAGACAAAGAATAATCTCAGTTCATAAAATCACATATTTCAGTCACTTCTCAATGACAATGGAAATGCTATGATTATGAAGGCATTCAGTTTCGTGGTGCCATGTTTGCTGCTAAATTTAACAGAGAAAACAGTTAGAATTATAACACCCAGATTTTTCTAAATCTTTTAAAAATAAAGCGGAAGCGGATGTGGCTCAACTGATAGAGCATCCCCCTACCATATGGGAGGTCCAGGGTTCGAACCCAGGGCCTCCTGGCCTGTGTGGTGAGCTGGCCCACACACAGCGCTGCTGAGTGCAAGGAGTGCTGTGTCATGGAGACCACACACAGTGCTGCTGAGTGCAAGGAGTGCTGTGTCATGGAGGGGTGTGCCCCGCGTAGGGGAGCCCCACGTGCAAGGAGTGCGCCCCACATTGGGCCGCCCTGCACAAAAAAAGTGCAGCCCACCCAAGAGTGGCGCCGTGCACATGGAGAGCTGACGCAGCAAGATGACACAACAAAAAGAGACACAGTTTCCCTGTGCTGCTGAGAATGCAAGCGGACACAGAAGAACACATAGCAAATGGACACAGAGAGCAGGCAATGGGGCGGGGGAGAGAAGGGGAGAGAAATAAAAAATAAATAAAAAATAATAAAATAAAGCATTGTTATTAGTTAATTATTGAGATTGGTCATCACAATGTATTTGAAATTAGAAATCTGGGACCTATAATTACACTTTGAATATATTCATGAAAATAAATATTACTTCCACCAGCCTGTCGAATATTTCATGATTGACTTGCCTTTGTTCCTCCCTAATTCTTGCTACAAGTTGGTACATAATAATGGTGATGAAGATGAACATGCTGCTGATGCAGATAGCTAAACTTAATTAAGGTCTTACCACGTGTCAGATAGTGTATTGTAAGCCAAAACGGTGCTGACACAAAGTACCAGAAATCTGTTGTCTTTTATTTTATTTTATTTTATTTTTTAAAGATTTATTTTTATTTATTTAATTCCCCTCCCCTCCCCCGGTTGTCTGTTTTCTGTGTCTTTTTGCTGCGTCTTGTTTCTTTGTCCGCTTCTGTTGTCGTCAGCGGCACGGGAAGTGTGGGCGGCGCCATTCCTCGGCAGGCTGCTCCCTCCTTCGCGCTGGGCGGCTCTCCTTACAGGTGCACTCCTTGCGCGTGGGGCTCCCCTACGCGGGGGACACCCCTGTGTGGCACAGCACTCCTTGCGCGCATCAGCACTGCGCATGGGCCAGCTCCACACGGGTCAAGGAGGCCCGGGGCTTGAACCACGGACCTCCCATATGGTAGACGGACGCCCTAACCACTGGGCCAAAGTCCATTTCCCTGTTGTCTTTTATAAAGGGTATTTATTTGGGGTAGAAACTTAGAGTTGCAAGGCCCTAAAGAGTCCAACTAAAGGTATCTTCAGTGGTATTAATACTTCCTCACCAAAATCTGTTCCCACACGTTGAAGTAAGAAAGCAGGTGATATCTGCAAGGGTTCAGCCATCCTCTTGCCTCTTAAGACTCTGTGGGCCCAGCTTGTTCTGTGTATCTCAGATGTAGTAGCATAGGACTCAGCTGCTCTGTTCCTTCAGTTGCAAACTATCAAGCAAATGGCTTATCTCTCTTCCCAGGGCCAAAGGATCAAAGCTGGCAAAGTTCTCTTGGCTAGCTTCTGTGGAGTTCTCTCTATTCATGTATCTTCCCTATGTATCTACCTCTGTGTGTGTCTCCTTGATTGAGTGTCCATTTATGTAGCCCACAAAGGGTGCGGGTACTCAAACTGAGTCACCCTAATGACGTGGTCAAATCAAATCCCTAATCTTAACATAATTTAATCAAAGGCATCTCAGCTGAATCTAATACAATCAAAGGGTATCATGCCCAGAGTAACAGACCAGTTTGCAAGAATCTCTTTTTGAAATTCATAAGTAATATCAAACTGCCACAGATGCATTATCTCATTTAATATTCACCAATGCCATATGAATAATTGCTATTATTATCTCCATTTCACAGATAAGGAATCCAAAGCTCAGAGAAGTTATGTTGTTCAAGGTCAGATGCTGGTGAATGTATTGCAGGCTCCTGAGACAAAATTCAGTCTTAAGTATGCTTGACTCAAAAGTCCACTAACTTTGTTAGACCATGCCAAGTCCAGAACCTTGGATTTTTAAAAAATGTTTTAATCTCTTTTCATTTAAAAATGTGATAAATACATAATTAAAATTTACCATTTTAAAGTGTGCAATTCAGTTGTATTATTTTTTTTAGCTACTCACAGGAACTGAATCTCACGTTCTTGATTCTAGTGGACACAGCAAGAGAGGCTCATTGGCAAAGATGATTTTGTTTCTTCTGCCTTGTCTGGATCACCTTTCAGGCATTTCTCTGTCTGCATTTGGCTGTTGAAGCTTTGTAATTCCAATGAAATACTTATGATTTAGAGATACACTGTATTTATTCCAAATGTATTTGGATTTTAGGTACTTCAGTGCCTTTCCATGACTGAAATGTTCCTCTTACTTGGAAAGATGATAAATCTAGCTGTTTATCCCAGAACTCCACATCTTTCAACAATTATAAATATGGCCACTTTTGTGTGGAGTTATTTGGTCATGCAGAGTGAATTTGCTCCAGGACCATGGTTCTCTGCAACAGGGCGTGGGAACTGTCCATGGTGGTTCCTTACATTACCCACATTACTAGACCTTTCCGAGTTAGCCATGATTCTGATTTATTAGGTCTGTCTCTCTCTCTCTCTCTCTCACTTCCTCTCTCCCTCCCTCCCTCCCTCTTTCTCTCTTTGTCCATAAATTTATGAATTAGATAGATATTAAGGGAAGAGTATGTTTTTCCTTCTAACTTATCCCTCTACTTTTCATATTTTGAGATTTGAATTTTCTGATGATTAGAAATAACAGTATTTTTATCATATAATAAATCATATAATAAAATATATATATAAAATAAAAATATAATAAAACAACAAAATAATTTTCTTTTATGAGATAGATTGTAGGATGCCTACCCCACATCCAAAATATTTGGTGTCTTTAGATTAAGTGCCTTTATTGTTGATTTTTAAATCCCAGGGATATAGAAAGGCAAAAAGCATTATTGTAAAAAAAAAAAAAATTAAATTAAAAAAAGCACTATAGTTACAGGCCCACTTTGCTTGGAGCAAAAGAAACAAACTCACTGTGGTTGATATATTACTGGTTTCCCTCTCTGTGGTGCTCCTGCCTATGGGAAGATTATTGTCTCCGCCATGTTGAACTCTGAAATGGCCATGAGACTTCCTTTGGCCAATAAAATGTGAGTGGTAGCAACATGGGCCACTTCTGACAGAGCCTGCATATGGTTCATGATGCTACAATGATTGGCAGTGTTTCTGATAGAGGCTGTACCATCAGCCTGAATCCCAGAGTGAAAATTACATGGAGCAGAGAAGGAGCTGACTCTCACTGGTCAAGTAATATAAAGGATAAACAAACCTTTGTTGTTATAAGCCACTGAGGTGTTTAGAGCAATTTATTTCTATGGTATAACCTAACCTATCCTGACTGATGCACTTGTTCACTTCCATTGGTCACTGTGAAACCTTCCAGGGGAAAAGCAGCCACAAAATAAATTTCTAGTGTTGATAAACAATAGACTTTGAATTTAATATAGTAAAACCCAAGTGAATTACAAAATTCTCAGCTTTCTTTTTTTCTCGTACTAGCTAGAATAAACCCCTTTTTCCCATCGTGGGATATTCTGAATAGCTCTCTCTCTCTCTCTTTTTCAAGATACTTTGATTATACAAATGTCACTTAAAAAATTTAGGGGATTCTCATATGCCCCTCTCCCCACCCCTTTCACATTTTTCCATATTAACAACATCCTTCATTAGTGAGGTACATTCATTGCAATTGATGAAGACATTTTGGAGCATTGCCACTAAGCATGGATTAAAGTTTACATGGTAGTTTACACTCTCTCCCACCCAATTCTGTAGGTTATGGCAAGATTTATAAAGGTCTATATCTATCATTGCAATGTCACTGAATAGCTCTTTAGATCCGTTTTTGTGCTGCCTGGAAGATATTTGTGGGTGCCCACATACCAAGAAAGAAGTGGTGGAGGTTGCTGTGAGAATTCTAGTCACTATGTACAATATTTCCCTTTAAAAACAACAAAGTTGCCTAAATTCAAAACGAAAGTCTAATTGCACCTATTGCTAACCTAAAATTAAAGTAATTCCTTGTTTTCTTTTCCATTATGTATACTTTTGTTAGAAGGAATGAAAACTTTAGATCTTATATTGGGTTTCCCTGGAAACAGATTATGAGACAGAGGGTTTTTGGGAAGGGCTCTTGGGACATATACCCAAGAAATAAGATATGTGAGGAAGGCAGGATTGAGGAGAGGGAGAATCTAACCATAAATAATGATTGCGACTGAGGCTTCAACTGATTCTATAGGGAGCCATGGATATGGGAAAGCTCTTCATAGTTGCTCCTTGTTGAAGCAAAGGAGTCTGTCCTTTGTAACCTGCACCAACAAGTCATGGCTGTGGGCTACCCTCTGGGAAGGAGCATTACCTTCAGCAAGGTAGTTTGCTGTACTTGAGGACAATGTTCAGTGAGGAACAGAGCTGTGAGTTGTCAGCAGCTGATAGTCACAGCAGCTGGAGAGTAGTGGTATTGGTCCTGAAGAGAAGACCTGGGTAGAGTACCATAGGATCCATTGCAGTCCCCCTTGTGCTGCTCAGATCAACTTGCTTTTTATAGTAAGTTTGCCTTACTTGGAACAGCTTTCTTAGGATTCTGATTGCTCTTGTATACTGGAAGTGATGATTAGTGGGGCCACCCCTACTTTTAACTCTTAGTCTCTGAGACCCATGTATTCTAACTCTTTAGGACATAACTTCATATAATAGCCATTGATTTTCAATAGCACCCCATCCTTTCAGTTTGTCCTTTACAAATTGGCACCTCAGCAGTGTCTTTGGGAGGCCATTCTTTCGCTATCAGGACAGGGGCTTCTAGCAGCGTAGAATGTTATAGACCAATTGGGAAGCGGATGTGGCTCAGCTGGTAAGAGTGTCTGTCTTCCATATGGAGGGCACAGGGTTCAATCCCCAGGGCCTCCTGTCCCATATGGTAAGCTGGCCCATATGCAGTGCTGCTGCATGCAAGAGGTGCCATGCCATGCAGGGGCGCTCCTGCATGGGGTGCCCCACGCGCAAGGTGTGCGCCCCACAAGGAGAGCCGCCCCGTGTGAAAAAGCACAGCCCACCCAGGAGTGGCACCACACACATGGAGAGCTTATGCAGCAAGATGACGCAACAAAAAAGCGATGCGGTTTCCTAGTGCTGCCTGATAACGCAAGCAGATGTAGAAGAACACACAGTGAATCGACACAGAGCAGACCAGGGCGGGGGATAAATTAAATAAAATAAATCTTTTAAAAAAAGAATGTTATAGAACCAGTGAATCCCATGGTCATGTTCTCATTGCACCCCTTATTTGCTGTAGAGTGGGTCCTTCATTCTGAGATGATCTTTTATATGGTATTCCGTGTAGGTGTACTAAACACTTTGCAAGTCCTTGACTGGTGGTGCTGGGTGAAGACTCTGTAGGCAGGCAAGGCAAACTCTTGTTCAAAATATGTATTGATTTCAGCCAAGATAAAATGATTCCTTTTTTTTTAATTAAAAAAGTTATTTTGTATGAAAAATTTACAGAATACTGATTACAGGAATAATTTTCCAGTTACACTGAGTAATTATTATTCATATACCATAACGTTGTTATTTTACATTTACCTGGTCTACTCCTGTTCTTTTTTGGTTATTATTTGCATGGAACATCCTTTTCCAACCTTTCACTTTTAACTGTTTGTATCCGTACATCTGAGGCAAGTCTCTTGTAGATAACATATAGATGGCTTATCTTTTTTTAATACATTCTATCAGTCCATATCTTTGGATTGGGGAGTTCAATCAAAACATTCAGTGTTATTAAAAATGTGAAGGCATTACTTACTCATTGTTTTGTTCTTCGACTCTCCATTTTCATATCATTCTATTGTCTGTCTTCTTATCCTTTACTTTACCCTTCCTAATAATCTTCATTTCTAAACTCTTCTCCATATTTCTCACCCTTGTTTTTTCCTTTCAGGCTGCAACACCCCCTTTAGTATCTCTTGCAAATATGGTCTTTGGCAACATATTCTATCAGTTTTTGCTTGTCTGTGAAGACTTTGAACTCACCCTCATTTTTGAAGGACAGCTTTGCTGAAGACATAATTCTTGGCTGGCAGTTTTTTCTCTTATAGTACCTTAAATACATCATATCACTTTTTTCTCTTCATGGTTTCTGACGAGAGGTCAGCATTTAATCTTATTGAGTTTCCCTTGTATGTGATGCATTGCTTTTCTCTTGCTGCTTTCAGAATCCTCTCCTTATCTCTGATATTTTGTCATTCTGGAGAATAGGTGTTTTAGGGTAGGTCTATTTGGATATATTCTGTTTGGGGTGTGTTGTCCTTCTTGGGTGTTGATACTTATGTCCTTCATAAGAGTTGGGAAGGTTTTGGTCATTATTTCCTCAATTATTCCTTCTGCCCCAATTCCATTCTCCTCTCCTTCTGGGACACCAATAATGCAAATGTTTGTGCCTTTCATGGTGTCATTCAGTTACCTGAGACTCTGTTGCATTTTTTCAATTCTCTTCTCTTTCTGTTCTCCTGTCTTTTCCAGTTCAGATGTTCTGTCTTTGAAATCACTAATTCTGTCTTTGAGCAATTCAAATCTGCTCTTATGTGCCAGTGTATTTTTAATCTCATCCATCATGTCTTTCATTCCCATAAGGTCTGTTACTTTTCTTTGCAGGCTTTAAAATTGTTCTTTATGCTCTCCCAGTATCTTCTTAATATCCTTTATTTATTTAGTCATATTTTCTTTAAATTCTTTGAAGTCATTTAGGAGAGTTGTTTGATTATCACTGATTAATTGTCTTAAATCCTGTATCTCTTCAAAATTTGTTTTTTGATGGGCCATTTCTTCCTGTTTCCTAGTATAGCTTGTAATTTTTTGCTGATGTCTAGGCATTTGAATATGTTGGTGAATTTACTTTGATGGCCAATTTCTCTCTTGCCTATTTTTTTTTTTTACAGCTTTTCTTTGATATTTGGTTCAACTTATTCTCTGTCTTTAAAATTGCCCTGCTTAAGTTTCCAAAGTGGGCCAGGGACTCACTAGTGGGGTGCAGATTTTCTCCCAGGGGTTTGATACAGAGTTTGAACAGTTTTTGTCCATGCAATTTCCAGACTGGGCAGCAGATGGCACTAGTCAGCACACCTTTCTACAGAGGTGGTTCTGTCTTGGCTTTCCTGTGTTCCTATGTTGAATCTCCAGATCAGAGATTCAAAGCAGGTTCTGCTGGCTGAATTCACTAAAGAGTAGCACCCTGACCTTCTTTCCCCTTTCCCTTGAAACAGCTGACAGGGAAGAAGATGTCTGTTCACTTCTCAATTGGCTGCAGTGAGCCAAGTGTTTTAGCCCATCTTAATCCTTGGGGGCAGAGGAGTAGGGAGCTCACACTTGTCATTTTGGCTTCTTTGTCTCTCTGTCCTTCAACCTCCTGGGAGTAGTGTAGCACTGTCCTGGTCTACTGACCCCCAAAGCAGATACCTCAAATGGCTTTTGGCTCTTTCTTTGTTGTTTTTGTGAGAGCGTTCAGCTCTGCCTCTTAGTCCATCACCACCTTCCCACAATCTCTTGATTCCTTTTTCAGAGTGGAGATGGTTGATCTCCTTGAGGGACAGTGTCATATTAGGGGACTTAGCTCTGTTGCTGGCAGGTTGGACATTCATCAGTGGCAGTGGCTAGATTAGTGTTGGTGAGTAGAAGTTCACATTGTTGTGCTTATACCTAACTTTCATCCTTGTCACCAAGGCTATCATTCATGAGCCCATTGTGGAAGCGCTGGTGTAATGGTTAGGTTAATGTGTTAAATTTGGCCAGGTGATGGTATCTGGTTGTTTGGTTAAGCAAGCACTGGCCTGATTGATATTGTGAGGACGTTTTGTAGACTTAAATCATCAGTAAGTGGATTGCATCTATGGCTGATCACATCTACAATCAACCGAGGAGATTACCTTTACCAATGAGCGATATCTCATGTGATCAGTTGAAGGCTTTAAAAGGAGAAATGATGATTTCAGCAGCCAGAAGAGAGAATTTCCATGTCTACTTCAGTCAGCCAGCTTCTCTTGGGGAATTCATTGAGGACCTTCATTAGAATTCACAGCTTGCAGTCTGCCCTAAGAATTTGAATTTGTGCATTCCCATAGTTGTGTGAGACAATTCTTATAAATATCTCATAATATTTACAGATATTTCTTGTTGGTTCTGTTTTCCTGGAGAACCTGACTAACACAACTGGAAAGGGTATTAGAGGCTGGTTGATGTCAATCCTTCTGTCTCCTTGATTATTTAGTATCTGTCCATTGTGGATATTCTCTGTTAAGTGTTACATGTGGCGCACTGATAATTTTTGCCCACTCCCATAAATCTATTGTATGTCTTTTTCCAAGATGTTTTTGTCCCTGATCTCCCAATCTTCCTTTTTCCAGGCCTGTAACCAACCAGCTATTTGCACTCCCCATAAGTTTGTATTTATTCTTACTTCAGGCCATTTATTTTTCCAAACAAATTGGATGACTAGGTACCTTCTCTGGAACTCTGCCCATTGGGAGGATTTCTGTGTCATTCAAAGCCATCACTAAATGGTGTAAATCTGCAGCAACTTCATATCAACATACCAAGATAATCCATTCATAAACAAAGATCTGCCTATTTTCCTCCTTTTTCAGTTGGTTATAAGCCTTCCTCCTCCCCCTGTAGTCATAGTTAGGAGCTGAGGTAGAGGAATCCTGTTTATTTCCACCTTCTGGCCCTGTTCATGCCTGATCTTAGATACACCACTTCCATTTTCTGATGAATTGCTAACCTTTGACAGAACCTGCCTCATGATGGACAGTCCTGGCTGCATGGTCAGTTGACATTCCATGCTCCATCTCTACTGAGATGAGATACTTTATCTCTACTAAGGCTCAGTAGCATGCTAGTAGCTTCTTTTGAATAGTGCATAGTTCTCTGCTGCAAATGATATGGTCTTGCACAAAAATCTTAGGAGGTCTACTTTATGATTCTTTCATTGAAGCTTGCCATTAAATACTTCACAGAATCTTTTCCTACCACTGACACTTCCAGTACCATAGTGACTACTGGGTCGTGTAGCTAAAGCAGCCAGACTACTTGTCCCTCAGCCTGAATCTTCTGCAGAGCCCTTTATTGCTCAGAACTATGCTTAAAGCTGGCAGACTTCTGTGCCATCCAGTAAATGGGTTGGGGCAATATTCCGCCATGTGGAATATGCTGCATCTAGAACCAAAAATATACTAAATATTGTGTTTCTTCCTTGGTAGTGGGAGGCATAAGATGCAAAGTTTTTTCTTTATTTTGGAGAGGATGTCTCAGCATATCCTGGACCAGACTTGAAGCTTCACGAATGCGGCAGTCCCCTACATCTTTATAGTTTATCTTCACCCTCTGGAGTTCATATGTCTTACTGTTCTCCAACAAACTTGTCAATTCTTGGTCATCAGGTCTGATTGCATGATGTCATTGATATAGGAGATCAGACAAATATTCTTCAGAATGTCCAGACAGTCCTGGCACATTGAGAAAAAAGGTGGGAGAATTAACAAAACCCTGGGTCAAGACTGAGGGAAGATTTTCTGTCCTGTGTGAACAGCTTCTCATCCTCCTTCCTGATAGGAATGAAAAAAGAACACATTTGCCAGGTCAGTGGCCACTTACCATGAACTGGGGCCATGCTAATCTACTCTAGGAGAGATACCATGCCTGGCATAGCAGTTGCAATTGGGACTACTCTTTGGTTGGGTTTGCAGTAGTCTATTGTCATTTGCCTTTATCTATCTGGTTTTTGTATGGGCCAGACTGGTGAATTAAAGGAAGATATGACAGGAACTACCATCTCTGCATTCTTTAAGTTTTTAAGGGTGGCACTAACCTGTGCCATTTCTTCATAAAGCAGTCCCATTTTTTATATACTTTCTTGGTCAGGGGTTTGTCCACTTGTCTTTCCCCTCTATAATAACTTTTATCACACAGGTCAAGGAACCAATGTGAGCATATTACCAAATACCAACTGTATCCATTCCAGTTATACATTTGAGGGTCCATTAGTAGCTCTGTGAACCTAGTGGGTCCACTGTGAACCAGACGGGAGCCAAGACTCCATTTTTTGCCCACCCCTCTTCTTCCCACTCTAACAGAAAGCCATGAGGGCACTTTGGATCCCTGGTTATCAATTTCAGTGTAGACTCTGCTTCTAACTATCTTTGAAAGGTCTGGACATTACCCTTTCTCCAATGTGTTAGCTACTCAAGTGAATAGCCATAGGTCCCTTTGGGAAAGAACCTGGGGAATTGCTACAGTGTTTCTGGGTCTTTCCTTAGAGGAACCGTTACTTCCAGTCAATGGGTTCTGGGTCTGAGAACTGTTCAGAAACTAGATAAGGAATTGTGACTTTCTATTAGGATAGCTGCCCTTAGCTTTCTTGAGGTCTTTTGATTGTCTAAATTATTATACAAAGCACCTTTTCTGACTGCCCATCTATCTTACCTCTAAGGACACTGTGTTCTATTAACCAACACCATGGTTCTCTAAAGATCTCCCCCTTCCCCCCACATACCTAGATATCATTGCATCCTTGTTGCCCACTGTGTTAATTGTATCCACCTTGCAACTGACGGCTCATGCCAGTATATATCAGTCAGATTCCACCACTCCTTTGGTATATAATCCCTCTGCATCCATAGTAGATTTAGCACATTCCCAGTAAGGCTATGCTGATATGGTCCTTGCTATTGGATTGGTTGCAAGGAGGGGATGTGAGGGTAGATGCTGAGAGAAGTAAATATATCTTATATAAGGCACCTGCTTCATTTGAGAACTTTGCTCTCAGTCAAGGGAGTTTTCAAGCAAAGGGGTCTGCTATCTTCTAATAAAGTCCAGTGGTTTCAAGTTAGTCTAAGAGTTCGAAGTTCTCAGCTGTTCCTGCCCAGATATCCCATCCTAAGTGTCAGAGTTCTCTTCCTTTCATTACAAGTACCCCGATCTCAGGGTAGAAGATCTACACAGGCTTCTTCAGTGAATCAGCTGCACTCAACAACCATCCAATTCCATAGTCCTTTTAGTTACCATTTTGCTTATACCTCTAAAAGCATCAAAGTTATTGCACCAGCCAGTACATCCCCTTCAACCTGTATTCCATTTCAGTCCACCACCAGTAAAATTTTAACAATTGCAGCACTACATCATGACAGGATCTATTCATCTGTTATCTGCCATCAGTGATGGGATTCACATTGCCAGCTGGGTGATCCTACTCCAAAATCCCATTTTAGAGTCTTTTTACCTATAACTGTCTTAGATTGTTACTAACTGTCTTAGATTGGATTTCCAGGGCACAGACTCTAGGAATCGAGAATTACATACAGGTTTACCGGGGCATATCCTTGGAAGATGCACTTCTAAGGAAGTAAGGAAAGCAGGTTTGGGCAGAGAGAAAAAAGCTGACCAATAATATGATTGAAACCAAGGCTTCTGCCGAACCTGCAGGGAGCTCTGGAGCTGGGATGGCCCCTCAGAGTTGCCCCAAATTGAGGCAAGTGGACTGGGTCTTTGTATCTTCATCTCAGCCTCTGATGAAGAGTCACACCCTGAGAAGGGAGTATCTTGGGTGGGCAGTTCTCTGTGGCTAAAGGAAATTCCCAGTGAGGGTCACAGCTGTGTATCATCAACAGTTGATATTTCTAGCAGTAGGGTTACTGCATCATTGGTCACTTTAGAGTACTTTCAGGAAATCTTGAATTTCCCCCCCTAATCTACACCTACTTTGAGCATGGGTTATAGGTAATAAAAACGGGATGGATTTGTAGAAAGAGAGATTGTATCAGTTATCTATTGTAGTGGGAATGCTGTAAAACTGTTACCAATCTACAGTGGTATAAATGATAAATTTTCATTTTTTGCTCAATTATACAGATGGGCTGAGTGGTTCTGCTGATCCAAGCTTGGCTTGGCATGGCTTGTTTATGCACCTATGGTCAGCTATGGGTTGTCTAGGGCACTTGGATGGGCTCTTGCACATGTTTGGAACCTTGGCTGGGACTACTTGGCTCTGCTCCACATGGTCTCATCCTTTAGTAGGACTGCCCAGAACTGAGCTCATAGTGAAGGTATAGGAAAGAGAGAGTGAATGTATGCAGAGCTCTGTAAGGCCTAAGTCTGAACTTGTACGTTGTCACCTTTGCACAGTCTATTAACCAAAGCAAGTCACAAGGCCAGTCTGGTTTCAGTGGGCAGAAAAATATACTTCACTTTTTGATGAGAAGACCTGGAAATTTATATTGTGAGTGGTATGGATATAGGGAAGGTGAAAAATTGGGGAAATTTTGCGATCAGTCTGCCACTGGTTGGGTAGGGGTGGGAACAGATCTCAATATTCATAAAGTTATTTAATTTTTTTTTTGTCCAAAGGACTCAGCTTTGGATTGGCATTTTGTGAAGGACTTCTAAAAGATTACTTGTCTTGCTATCTTATTCCTAAGTATGATGGGGTGGGGGACAGGTGGTGGTATCCATAACATCTGCAGAATATTCTCATTCATTAGTAAATGCATTGGTTCTGTGGCAGACTGCTAGTGTACTTATAAAGGACTCCAGTTATAGGAGTAAGACCCATCCTAATTGGTCTGGTCCATACCTTATTAGTTGAAGTAACCTCATCAAAAGGTCCTACTTATAATGGGTTCACACCCTCAGGAATGGGTTAGATTTAAGAACATGTTTTTCTGGGAAACATACAGCTTCGAACCACCACAAATGACACAGAAAGAGGTGCCTGGGATATAAATGAAATCAGAAGGCCATAGCTCCTCTGAATTTCATATTACATAAGAGAAAAAAGTTGCTGTTTTTAGGTCTCTCTTACTTTTAGCTAAATGAAATTCCTAAATGATACTGAAAAAGATACTAGATATCCCTAATGCCCTACTTTGACTGCTTAGTTCATTCCTTTATTTTGTCTTATATAGACAATTGAAGTCTTCCTGCCCTCAAACTCTCTCTATTCAGTGTATTACCTGTAATAATGCCAAATGAATTCTAAAAAAGAAGAAAAACATTTAGAAAATGACTTCCCCTTGACTTCTCTTTATCTTCAGGATAAAATCTGCACTCATTCCTTACAGAGAATCCAAGGCCTTCTTGTACCTAGTTCCTGCTCAACTTTCTGTCCTCTTTACTCTTCTCACTTGCAGACATGCACCCTATGTCCCAGCCCTGCAAATTCTGCTTAATACATATACACGAATCAGTCAGCGTCCTAGCAGGAAAGGTAATGCACACAAAAGGCATAATGGAAGAGTTTACTAAACTATTTACAAAGGTGTGGATGGAGTTAAGGGAAACAAGAATGGAAAGTCACTACCACATCTATGCCTGAAGAGGCAGTGGTAGAGAACTGTTCCTGAGTCCTGGAGAGAGAGGGTTTCTCCTTCAGGAACTCAAGCTGTGACCTCATTGATGCTCTGCAGGCAGGGAACTGAGAGAATACATAGGTGAACCTCTCTTTCCCAATTAATTCCCTCAGTTCTCCCACCTAGCACAAAAGCCATTCAGAAGCCAGAGGCAAGGGGGCCCAGGTGATGCATTCTCTAGAGGTAAGTCCCAAGTCACAGAGCAGGGTGGAGAAGAGTGGAGAGTGGATCTGGTGGGACACACTAAGCCCATGGAACACTTACACTGTGCTTTTTCTTCCTCTTCCTGAAGTGCTTACCTGCCCCGATTCTGTTCCTTTGTTCATGTAATAAACTCAGTCTCATCCATCTAGACTCACCTCCAGCCTGATCCATTTCAATTCAAATTGCCGCCTATTGATACCCAGTGATAGCATGGATCACATCACATTGCAATTGTTTGTTTACCTGTCTCTCTCCTGGACTAAAATGGGAGTTCATCCAGGATAGGAGCTGAACCTTTTATATCTTCCTGTTCCTGAAGCCCAGCACAGTGCCAGGTACCTAATGAGTTTTCAGTAAGTACCTATTAATGAGTGTCCTTACTTTCCTGAAAGAGAGAAGAGAAAGTTACTCTTTTTCTTTTTAAAATGTAAACTGGAAAAGGTTAGTTGCTAAAGTAGAACAACAGTCCTTGATTTTATTCAGTGTATTGTTTTATAAAGCTCTTTCCTATTTAGGGAAAAGAGCCACTCACCCATATCTTAGTTTGCCAAAAGGCTGCCAATGAGAAGTAGTACCAGAAATGGCTTGGTTTTTATAATGGAGATTTTGTTTTAGGGTAAGACTTACAGTTCCGAGGCCGTGAAAACACTATTTAAAAAGAGGTGACTCAACTGATAAAGCATACTTCTACCATATAGGAGGTCCAGGGTTCAAACCCAGGGCCTCCTGGCCCATGTGGTGAGCTGGCCCACACGCAGTGCCAATGCGTGCAAGGAGTGCCATGCCACACAGGGATGTCCCCCCAAATAGGGGAGCCCCACATGCAAGGAGTGCAACCTGCAAAGAGAGCGACCCCGTGCAAAAAAATGCAGCCCGCCCAGGAGTGGTGCCACACACATGGAGAGCTCACACAGCAAGATGACACAACAAAAAGAGACACAGATTCCTGGTGCTGCCAAGAATGCAAGCGGACACAGAAGAACACACAGCAAATGAACACAAGAGAACAGACAATGGGGGGGGCGGGGGAAGGGGAGAGAAATAAATAAATTTTTTTAAAAAAGGAGGCAGGGATAGGGGCATGCTCTTGAAATACCATACCACAAAAGTAAAAAGAGGATGAATCAAAAAACAAAATCATGAGCTCAGCATCCATAATTGAAAGTTCACAATTAAGTAATTAGACAGGCTTTATATAAAGAACTACTTCCAGGCTGCCTCCTACATGGTACCTGCTGGGAGACATAATGCTAACTAGCTAAAGACAGTGAAGGAGAGGGCACTGAGGAAGAATAGAGAAATATGATTACAGAGAATGATTTCTCAGCCTCTTTGGAGAGAAACATCTCTGAAGCCCTAGAACTTCTCTTTTCAATAGTAAAGACTTCAGAATAGCCACCAAGGTGACTTAGCAGGACAATGGACATGTTCCCATCCATGAAAGATTTCTTGGAAAATGATACTCTGCAGGCCTTGCTAAAATTCCTTCAACCAGAGGGATGTTGGGTGGACCATGATATGCTATGAATACCAAGGACAGCAGAGGAGGATTCTGTCAAGCTCCACACATTGTTCTTTCAGCTTCCCCAGAGATTAAAGAGCATGGATAGAAACACCAAACACAAATAATGGGGATTCCTATACACTATATGTTAAGTAACAAAAACTTAAAAAAGCAAAAATTTCTTAGCAGAGTCCTCTGGCTAGAGTTAGACTCATTGGTATTTCTTGGCTCATTCTTCTCTGCCAAATCACCTATAATTCAAGAGCCAACCTAGGCCCAATTTGTTGCAAGAAGGATGGGTCTGTTTTTCTTCTTGAGACATGATTTATGATGGAATCTTCTCCATTAATTATAATGGGTAGTTGTGGGAGTAGGAAGACTGCCAGGCAGTCTCTCCTATCTGTACACATCTTCGAGAAAATCATCCAGAAATATTTAATCCCTGTATATGCAGATCATAGTTTTAATAGCATTTTATATGTCATACTGGTCTTAGTTTGTAGATATTAAGAAAATACAAATCCTTGGAAGGCTGAAATTATGTCTCATTCTTCTAGTCATCTTTTTTTTTAGAATTTAAAGTGATTTCATTTTTCACTTTGTTTTATATGTACTTTCTAATTTTCTACAATAATTGTATATTAAATACATAACTTTTTAAAAAGTAGAGATATTTTTAAAATTATTTATTTATTTAATCACATACCATTTGTATTAGTCAGCCAAAGGGGTGCTGAAGCAAAATACCAGAAATTGGTTGGCTTTCTAAAGGGTATTTATTTGGGGTAGGAGCTTACAGATACCAGGCCATAACGCATAAATTACTTCCCTCACCAAAGTCTATTTTCATCTGTTGGAGCGAGATGGCTGCTGACATTTGCGAGGGTTCAGGCTTCCTGGGTTCCTCCCTTCCAGGGTCTTGCTTCTCTCTAGGTTCAGAGTTCCTCTCTTTCTGGGGCTGACTTCTCTTTCCTCTGTGAGCTTACTTTCCAGGGCTCCAGCTTAAGGCTTCAGCATCAAACTCCAATATCAAAACTCCAACATCAAAAACCCTCAACTCTGTCTTTTGCTGTGCCTTTTATCTGTGACATGGCCCATCAAAGTCCTAATCATACCCAGGTACAGACCAGACTACAAACATAATTTATTTATTTATTTATTTTTAAAGATTTATTTTTTATTTCTCTCTCCTTCCCCCCTCCCTGTTGTCTGCTCTCTGTGTCCATTTTCTGTGTGTTCTTCTGTGTCCGCTTGTGACAGTGGCACCTGGAATCTGTGTCTCTTTTTGTTGCATCATCTTGTTGTGTCAGCTCTCCATGTGTGCGGCACCATTCCTGGGCAGACTGCATTTTTTTTGCTCTGGGAGGCTCTCCTTACGGAGCGCACTCCTTGAGCGTGGGGCTCCCCTACGCGGGGGACACCCCTGCATGGCATGGCATTCCTTACACACATCAACACTGCATGTAGGCCAGCTCCACATGGGTCAGGAGGCCCTGGGTTTGAACCTTGGACCTCCCATGTGGTAGGAGGATGCCCTATCCATTGGGCCAAATCTGCTTCCTTAAAATTCACCATTTTAAAGTGTACAATTTAGTAGTATTTAGTATATTCATAAAGTTGTGCAACCATCACCACTATTTAATCCAAGAACATTTTCATCACCCCAAAAAGAAACTGTAGGCTAATTAGGAATCAATCCCCATTTTTCCTCATCCTTTGGCAATCATGAATCTACTTTTTGTCTCTATGGATTTGTGTATTCTAGACATTTCATATAAATGGAATTATACAATATGTTCAAGCTGCTCTGTCTCTTGGGCCGTATGATCCAGCAGATCTGATGGTGCTTAAAGTTTCAGTTGCAGAGATGCTGTTGGAGCTTTTGGCAGGTGCCTATAGGTGAACCACAGCACAGACTCTTAGAATTTTGGAGCAAAGACCTGGCATTCATTCTCTGTGGATAGCCACTTTCTATGGATAAACAACTTTTGGTTTGCTGCTGAGCCTTAACAAGGACAACCTTAACCACAGGTCACCAAATTACCATATAACTTGAGCTGCCCCTTGTGGTCTGGGTGTTGTTGGACCATCGAGCCATAAAGTTTCATTCCATTATCAAAAGGAAGTGGTATACCCTAGGTGCACCCTGTGCTGAATGCCCCCCATCCAATACCCTAAACCAGTAACCCTTCCTTATTATATTGTCAAAAGAGTGTACTACACTAATGAAAGAAATTGTTTATGTGGGAAAAGTGAAGGGGGGGGGGAGTGGAGCATATAGGAACTTCCTGTATATATTATATATATTATATATATATTTTTTAATCCCTCTTTCTGTGTCCATTTGCTGTGCATTCTTCTGTATCTGTATTTATTTTTATTCCCCCCTGCGGCTTGCTTGCTGTCTGCTCTTTGTGTCCATTTGCTGCATGTTCTTCTGCGTTTTTGCTTGTCTCCCTTTCTTTTTGTTGCGTCACCTTGCAGGCCAGTGGCATTCTGTGGCACCCAGGCTGGTGGGCCTCTGCAGCATGTGGGTGAGCCTGCCCTCACAAGGAGGCCCCGGGACGCGAACCCAGGGCCTCCCCTATGGTAGATGTGAGCCCAACTGATTGAGCCACAGCTGCTTCCCTCCTCTATTTTTTAATGTAACATTTTGTGTGATCTATGTATCTTTTAAAAATAAATAAAAAATGTATTTTTAAAAAATGAAAGTGGTATATATAAGATCAGGCCCAAGCAGACTCTGAAGGCACAAGGTGCATAAAAAAATGGCCCAAATGCCTATCCCCCAGTCCTGCTGCCTTGCCTTCTCTCTGTGAGACCACACCTATGGCCTACTGATAGGGAGTTCCCTATGAACAGTTGACTAAGGAAAAGAAAGCTGGAACCTGGTTTACAGATGATTCTGCCTGATAGACAGATCCCGTTTGAAAGTGGCAGGACAACCTGAAAGACGGGTGAAGGGATTCTGTCAGTTGCTGACAATGTCTGTTTCAATTGTGTATTTCAGAAAAAGGGCGATAACCACAGGATAGGTTTGGTATCCATTTGGGCCCATCATGAGACAGACCTGAGCTAACTCTATTGATTTTTTTTTTTTTTAAGATTTATTTATTTCTCTCCCTTCCCCCCTGCCCCCATTCTCTCTTCTCTGTGTCCATTTGCTGTGTATTCGTCTGTGTCCACTTGCATTCATGTCCTGTGGCACCGGGAAACTGTGTTGCTTTTTTTGTTGTGTCATATTGCTGCATCAGCTCTCCGTGTGTGCGGTACCACTCCTGGGCGGGCTGCACTTTTTTCACATGGGGTGGCTCCCCTTGTGGGGCGCACTCCTTGTACGTGGGGCACCCCTACCCCTACGTGGGGGACATCCCTGTGTGGCATGGCATGCCTTGAGTAAGGCAGTACCACACGTGGGCCAGCTCACCACACAGGTCAGGAGGCCCTGGGTATTTAATCCTGGACCTTCCATATGGTAGGCGGATGCTCTATCAGTTGAGCCACAACTGCTTTCCTCCATTGATCTTGACCTCCATACGCCCCTGCTCTGACTGGGATGGGTCACAGTGATATTTTCAGTATATAAGAATTAGTATCAGTTCAGAGCCAGTATGTAGTAATCCGTTTCCCCAATGCACAGTTTTCCTGGTTAATGGCCATAGGTCACTTTTGGGTAAGGCTGTGAAAAAGATTAACAATAAAAAATTTTGCCAATATAGTAGGGTCTTTCCTCAAGGGGAACTGGCCTCCCCTTTATTCAGTGAGTTTTAGGTTGTAAAATGAATCAAATCTGGGAATTAATTGAAGGGCCAGGACTCTGTTTTGGTGATTCAAGTTAGGTTTCTGTTCACTAGACCTAGAACTCTTTTGGTCATACAGATCAAGTAAGAATTTAGTAGACCACCCATCTATTTCCTTTTTAGATACCATGATCAGTTAGCCAATGCCATAGGACTCTGCAAATCAGACTATTCTGATTACTGCTTAGACTTCTTTCCATTATGGTAACAACCCCCACTTGGTTGATTATTCCATGATTTGGCTGCCATGTTTCTCTTCATTCTCATAGAACGGTGGAATGGCCTTTTGAAGACTTGGTTACAGTGCCAGCTAGGTGGCAGTACCTTGCAGGGATGGGTCATTGTCCTCCAGATGGCTATATATGCTTTAAATCAGTATCCAGTGTGTGGATATGTTTTCTCTTATTGCCAGGATTCACGGGTTTGGGAATTGATGGGTGGAAATGAGAGGAGCTAGTGATCCACTAGCAAAATTTTTGCTTCCCCTCCCTACACCCTTCAGTTTTGTCAATCTAAAGGTTTTAGTTCAAAGGGAGCAATGCTTCTACCAAGAGACAAAACAATGATTCCATTGACCTGGAAATTAAGTTGCTACCTGGCAACTTTGGGCTCCTCATGCCTCTGCATCAGCAGACCAAGAAGAGGTTACTCTACTGACTGGGGTTATTGATCCTGATTGTCAAAGGGAAATTGGGTTGCTGCTACATTATGGAGATAAGGAATGATATATCTAGAATACAGGAAATCCCTTAGGGTGTTTCCCATACCCTGTGATTGAAGTCAATGGAAAGCTAAAATAATCCAACTCAAGCAGGACTGTTAATGGTCCAGATCCTTCAAGAATAGAGGTTTGGATCACTCTACCAAGCAAAGAACAACAATTAGCTGAGGTACTTCCTGAGGGTAAAGTAACTATGGAATGGATAGTGGAAGAAGATAATTCTAAACACCAGCTACGAGCACATGACTAGTAGCAGATGGGAGGGTTATAATAGTTTTAAGTATTTCTTTCATATTTTCTTGTGAATATGTATACATATATATAAAGCAAATATTTTGTTTTTTCCTTCTCTTATTTCCGTATCATTTAGCATAAGATATATTCATAATAGTTTTATATCACAATATTTAAGTTATAGGATATCAAAAGAGAAGAGTGAACATTACCCAAAGCCTTTGCTTCCTCTTCTGGGGATAGGGGTAGCATGTTTTCATATGTATGAAGGATAGTTGTGTCATGTTAGGTTGAAGTGTGATTTTGTTATTGTTTTTATTTTGAAATTAATTATGTTTTAAGGAGATGTATATGGGTACAAAGTTGACAAGGAATGGACAGTGATGGTCTTTTTGATATATTATCTTGGCTAGGCTAAAGTCCGTGGTTACTCTAGATAAACACTAATCTAGGTGTTTCATGAAGGTATTTTGAAGATGTGGTTAAAGTCCACGTCTTTAAGATGTGGTGGCTCTAAGAAATGGTGATTTTTCTAGTTAATTTGGGTGAGACCAATCCAATTGAAAGTCCTTAAGAACAGAACTGAGGCTTCCCTAAAGAAGAAGAAATTCTGTCTATGGATAGCAACTTTAGCCTGTGCTGAAGAGCTCTGGCCTGCCCTTCCTGACAACCTGTTCTATGGATTCTGGGCTTTTCTAGCCAATCCCCATAATTACATAAGCCATTACCTTGCAATGAATCTATGTATATATATATCTCCTACAGTTATACTCCTCTGATTGAATCCTGAATGATAGAATGTCTGAAATAATGTTTGTAAAATGATATTGACTGTTTTTTTTATGTTGACTATTTTTAAATAATTAGATTGATTTTAGGTGATTTATTTTTTACCTCCTTCTTTGTTCTTCTATCATTTTTGAGTGTTGTAAAGAGCATTTTAAACAAAAAATAATAGGTAAAAATCATTTTTTTACAAAAATGATAGTTAAAAGGCAACAATTTCACAAAATTACCCAAAGCCTAATTTCATTTGCAAAATGACAATCAAAGCTCTTGCAAGTTTTTATGAAACTTCCAGTTCCTAAAAACACAGTTAAAAACCTCTTTAGTCTTTCCACAGAATTGAACAACAAAAAAAATCATGTATACTGTAATCTATTATACTCTGTTTGTTTCATGAATGTTTATTGAACCCAGGAGCCATATCTTACTTTTATCTTCCCTTTCTCTAACACAGAACTGAACACATTGTGAGTCCCTGCCAGTGGTTCTTAATTAATAAACACACCCTATACACATAAATATGTATGTTATAACTTTCCCTAAATAACTTTTTTCCTGTAATTTTCACAGCATTCATTTGATTCTTTTCAAACTAGGATTTCAAACATTTTAATTTTTAGAACATGTTAAACATTAAATGATTAAGCTACATTTTCTTTATTTTATTAACAATAATATATAGATTGTACTTACTTTTATATAGTTGAAATAACTATGCACTTACCATTTTGTACTCTGCCCTTTTATTAGTATTTCAAGTCCACATAGCCTTGAGGCAACATGATCCAGAAACTTGTCTTTAAATCATTACAGAGCAGTCCATCATATAAGTAAGCCACAGTTTGCTCACTCATATCTTCATTTTGGGACATTTGGGTTGCTTCCTGATTCTTTTTGTTATAAATAATGTGACTGTGAAGTCTTGTTTAGACCAATGGCTTTCAAAAATTTATCCTTAGGTCAATATCCCCAAAGAGGAATTATTTGGGAAAATACGTCAACATCTTGTTACCCATTGCTAGAATGTTTTATAGAAAGATTAATAAATAACATTATTATTTATTTCTGCTAGTTTACCAGGTATATGATGAAATCAAAGTTGTTTTAATGTGTATTTCCTTAGTTGTTAGTAAGGATGTACTTTCTTCCATGTGGTGTCAGGTGTCATACTGTTTGTATATCCATTTCTGAACTGTTTGCCTTTACTCTCTAAATGTTGACTTTTTGTATGTATTAACTCTTTCTAAGTGGTCAGTAAGGGTTTTTTTTGCTTAAGGTATTGTAGTAGGAAGAATAATGGCCACTCAAATACGTCTATACCCTAATCCCCAGAAGCTGTAAATATGTAACCTTTAACAGCAAAAGGGATTTTGCAGATGTGATTAAGGATACAGACCTTGGAATGATTATCTGGATGGGCCCAATCTAATCATATGAGTCCTTAAAATGGGAAAACTTTTCCCAGCTATGTTCAGAGAGAAATGTGATGAGAAGAAGAATCAGAGAGATATGATGTTGCTGATTTGGAAGAAGGAGGAAGGGGACCACCAGCCAAGGAATGTAGGTCACCTCTAGAAGCTGAAAAAGACAAGGAAAAAGATTATCCCCTAGAACCTCCAGAAAGGAAGGTATCCCTGTGGACATCTTGATTTTAATCCAGCAAGACAATGTCTGACATCTGACCTGGAGAACTAAAAGGTGATAAACTTACATTGTTTTAAGTCATTAAGTTTGTGGTAATTTGTTATGGCAATAAATGAAAACTAATACATGTATATAATAAATTTTAGATAACATATTCAAGAAGCCTTGCTGTGAATGGGGACGAAAGAAATAGGGTGCAATTTATAGTATTTACAATCTAATTGTCTTGAAACTTCCTGACTTCCAAATCTACCACATCTGTTTAGATGTTGTTTATCTGATTTCACAATGAGGAGGGAGCATTCCTTAGGAATTGCATCTTTTTTCTCTGCATCTTTAGGTTTTAGCCTGGTGCAAGGCACAAAGGTATTCAATATAATCAATAAATAACTATTTGAGGATGTTAAAAGACAAACACTTTCTGTCTTCCCAGGGTTTAACAGTGATAGCATTTATACAACTTGTGCCTTTAACCCAGGAGAACACTCCAGCCCTTTGTTACGTTGAGCTCATGTTTTATTACCTGTTATCAGAGCTGCCCCTCTCAGCTCTACTGTCCTGTGTTCTAAAATAAATGTGCCTTGTCTCTTTTCAAGAAAGGCAAGTCCATATTTCCTAGTGAAGCCATGCAGGGGTTCAAAAAAGCCCTAAACTCCTTCTCAGGGTCAGTTCAGTTGAAGTAACCAAGTTCATGGGACAATAGTTCCAAATTCCTTTCACATGTTCTTCACAAAAAGTATATAGAAGAATTGCATCACAAATTTCTGGTTCTCTTCTATTTTACACAGGGCTGGAGTGGACTTCCCTGTCTACTGGAGTCAGGCAGGACCAGATGACTTGCTTTGGGCAAAGATATATAAGCAGCATTGACGTATCACTTCTTGCTGGTCTTGGTTTCCTTCTTCTGTGTCTTGGTTTGGGTACCACCATTAGCTGACCCTGGAGTAAGGATTTGAGTGCACATTGTTTGGGAGGAAATACCAGTAGAGGAGTGAGGGAATGAAACAGAGAAGGAAAGGAAGTCTCAAAGCCATTTATTCCTGTTGGCAGCTGGAAGAGCCAGAATGGATTTAGGAGAGAATGTGAGTTGAGTAACTTCAGGAAGTTTTACTTTGAAGTGGGAGAAAGAAATAGATAGTAGCTGAAGGTGGAAATTGGCATCAAGGGAGGTTAGGTTTTTTTTTTTTAATATATGAGAATATTAGAGAATGTTTGTTTGCTCTTGGATATGATCCAATAGAAAAGAGAGACTGGAAAGAGAGAGAGGGACAATTGCTGGTGCAAGATTCTTAGAAGGTGAGAGTGGCTGGGATCTGGAGCTGAAGTGGATAGGTGCAAGGACACTTAATGTATAATAACAGGAAGGAAAGTAGATGAATAGATTTGGGGATGGGAAGAGGTGGAAGCCCCTGTCTGATTGCTTCTTATTTTCTGAATTAAATTTAAGTGAAGGTCATCTGCTGACAGTGTTGGGAAGAGGAGTTAGGAGATTTGAGGAGAGAACAAATGACATGAAATAGTTGTTTTGAAGAGAAAAGAAGATGTGAAAATAATGTTTTGGGGAATGGGAAAACCAGCTGTATTAGGGTATTGGAGTACAATTGCTGAGCAGGGTTGAATGCTTGTTTGATAATCCTTGATTTCATGTGTAACCAGTCAGCACAATTGCATATTTTTCTGGAGCAGCATTCAGGTATGGAGTCAGCAGATGTTGAATTTAATTATATTTAGAATCTGCTCAAAGAGTGGATGGGGGTTGGAGGAAGAGTCAAGGAAATCAAGGGAAGAGTGTTTAAATGATGGACCTTAGTGTCTAAAATGGATAAGAAAGGAAGTGCATTCATGATGGGGATATTTGATAGAGGTGGGATCAATGGCATGGAGATCTCTATAGGGTTGAAGAGGAATGTTCTCTGGAGGAATTCCATGTTTAGTAGAAGAGACATATAAACAGAAAATGTTACAATGTAAAGGAGGCTTAGTGTGAAAGAAACAGCACCTGACTTCGAGTTAGAGAATTGGAGCATGAATTAGTTTTTTAATTCAACTAATATTTATTAGGCACTTGATATATGCTAGGAATTGTGTTATGACTTTGGGATACAAAAGTGAAAAAGATCCAATCCCTGCAGAGTGCTCAGCTGACTCACAATGAAGAAGTATGAATGAGAAAGAAACCTGTAGGTTTATGCCATTGAGATGTTATTGCATTGTTAATACAGCACAGTCTAACGTATACTTAACTAGTACAGATGAGAATGAGTCTTCCAGGTGGAGAAGAGGGGTAAAGAGCATCTCATGCAAAAAGAGAGTAATGAGTAAAAAAATACAGGGAACTCCGGGGGACACCATAGTGGGAATGTAGGCCAAGTGAAGCTGCAAGATTGAGCCTAAAAGAACAAGTAAAGACTCTTTTGTGAAGGGCATTTAGTGGGACAATAGGGAGTGTGACCTTTGTCATGGAGATGATTTGGAATCAGTGGAGGTTTTCAAATAGGGGAGCCATCCTGTCCAATTGACTTTTGGGAAGATCACTTTGACTTTAGTATGGAGAAGGACTTAGGGATGGGGATAATAAAAAATTCAGGTATGGAGAAAAGTTTGGAGAAGAACCTTTCTTATAGTATAGCAAAGAAAAAATAAGGGCTTAAACTGAGGTCACTTTAAGATCTTTATGACACTAAGTTTTTAGGAGAGAAAATATGAGTTTGTGGTTAAGAGCCTGGCTCTGGAATTAGATAGAACTTAGTTTAAATCTCTATATGACTTTGTTGCTTGAACAATTTCCTTAATCTCTTGGCCTCAATTTCCTCTTTGAAAATTAAAGTAATAATGGTTTCTCCAATTTGGGTTGTTGTGAAGCTTTTATTAGATAATTGACATAAAGCACTTAAACATGAACCTTGCATAAAGTAAGTCCTCCATGGATATTAGGAATGGGGATGATGATGACAGTTATTGTAGTATATGGTGTGAAGAATAGACTGAACTTAATTCTTTTCAGTCTTGTTAACGGTGTAGTGGAAATAGCTTGGGATTTGAAAACAGATGAATCTGAGTTTTAACATTACCATAACACAACTGACAGTGTAATTTTCGGAAAGACAATAAACTTTTATGAGCCCCAGATTCCTTATCTACAAAATGGGATCTCTATCACAGGACTGTAGAGAAGTACATGGTGGGATAAGATATTTTTGCAAACCTTTTGTAAATGATGAAACTATAATTACATGGGAAGTATTTTTATCTGGTTGTCTCTACTACTGCTGTTTAGTATAATTCTTTTCTTTGCTGTGTTATTACTGGTGTGTCATTTGTTCTAAGACTATCAGATCAGAAAATTAAAAACCCAAAGAGACAAACTTCACAACCAAAATACCACTCAGCAAGCTCTAGCTTCTTCCCGAACTTTTGGCAGCTCCTATGACTTATGAGCACATCTGCCTTCACAAGGGCCATGGAATGTAGGCGTGTGCTCCTCCTATCCCTGGACAAGAACAGGGGACATGGTTGCCTTGGAGAATCAGACAAGGAACAAAATGAGCAGAGGCTCTGCCCCTGATGTGCCCTGAGTAACTTGTGTCTTACTTTGTACCAATGGGAGATGGAGCTTTAAAAGGATAGGTTTGGTGCTGGAAGGGGAGGGGGAATGAATAGAGGGAGCACAACGCATTTTTAGGGACAGTGAAACTATTTTGTATGATGCTGTAATAGTTGATGCATGACATTATGCATTTGTCAAAATTCACAGAACTGTACAACAGAAACAGTGAACCCTAACGTAAGCTATAGACTTTAGCTACTAAAAATGTATTAATATTAGTTCATCAGTTGTAACAAATGTACTACACTAATGCAAGATGTTAATAATAGGGGAAACTGTGTTGTGTGTGTGAACTCTTTGTACTTTCTATGCAATTTTTCTGTAAATTTAAAGCTTTGCTAAAAATAAACTTTATTGTATAAAGGATAGCTTTTTGTGCTATGTGCTCCCTAAATTAAAGCCATGCTGCTTGAGAGAAACTGTGCCAAACCTGTATTTTAATATTTGGGGAATTTACTTCATATTAGCTAAACTGGTAGTTTGTACACCAGGCTGGCTACATAAGATGACCTTGGGAGAAGATTATAAACAATTTTATTAATTGAACAAATATTTATAAAATCTCTAATGTGTATCTAGAAGCTGATCTAGGCATCAGGCATACAGTTGTGAATAAAACAAAGTTCTGGTTCACATAGAGCTTACACTTGACTATGGGGAGACAAGTGATTAAAAAACCATACGAATATATAGTATATCAGATGGCCACAAATGCTATGAAGAAAAATAGAGTGAGAGGCATAGAGGAAATGGGGGACTGGGGATTTTATTTTAGACAGTGTGGTAAAAGAAGACTTTTCTGATAAGGTGATATATGAGGAGAGACCTGAAGGAAGTGAGAGAAAAGACATGTGGGTATCTGGGCAAAATGCCATTATACAGAAAGAATAATATGTGCAAAGGTTGGAGCTTGCTTCTTTTTCCCCCAAGAAACAGTGACGTCGCCAGTGACTAAAGAGGAGGAGTTAGAGGGAGAGGGTATGGTAGGAGATGAGGGCAGGGAGCCAGGGGCTGAGTAGAGATTATAAGGGCCTTTTAGGTTATAGAAAGGACTTAGGATCTTACTCTGAGTGAGATAGGAAGGCATGGAAAATTTTGAGCAGATGAGTGACATGATCTGACTTTGGAGTTTAAAGAATCACCCTAGCTGTCCTATAGAAGAGCATAGACTATGAGAGGGGGCAAGGATGGACGTGGGAAGACCAGTATGTGCTGGTCATATTTCAGGTGGGAGATGATGGTAGTTTGCACCAGGGGTCTTAGATAGACATAGTTTAAATAAAATGTGTATTTTTACTGCCTTCCCCTCACAGTCCAGTTCCAATTCAGTAGATTTAGGATGGGAACTCAAAATCTCTCTATATTTTTTAAATTCCCTCCCCCCTTGCAGTTTGCTTGCTGTCTGCTCTCTGTGGCCATTTACTGTGAGTTCTTCTGTGTGTCTGCATTTATTTTTTATTTATTTCTGCCCCTTCCTTGCAGCTTGCTTGCTGTTTTGCTCTCTGTGTCCATTTGCTACGCTGTCTTCTGTGTTTTTATTTGTCTCCCTTTTTGTTGCATCACCTTGCTGAGTCAGCTCTCTGCGACGCTTGTGGGCTGGCGGCTTTCCACATCATATGGGCAAGCCTGCCTTCACAAGGAGGCACGGGGACACAAATCCAGGACCTCCCATATAGTAGACGGGAGCCCAGCTGATTGAGCCACAGCCACTTCCCTGAAATCTCTATTTTTAAAAAAAGTTCTCTAGGTGTTTTTGAGGCATAGCTACATTTCAAAACCAGTGATTCTTTCCTTTGGGGAGATTTTCTCCTTGGACCTCTCTGCCTGTCATCTTTTCTTCACCTCCTCCAGCTAGGGGCTCTGTCTCCAGGCCTCTTTTGTCTAGCTTTGGTGCCCTCATTGTTTTCCTTTATATGTCCTCCCTGGTTATCCTTTGCTATTCTCAACCACACCTGGCCAGTGACTGCCTACACACACTGGAGGTTAAATCCACACTGCAGCTGGGTTTGTCATCTCCATGCCCTTTCTCTTCATCTTGTCATTTCCCTGCCCAAATCCTCCCAAAGGCTTTACTCTGCCTCCTAGATAAAGGCTAGTCTTCTAGCTGCTTACAGTCCAATCCCAGTCAATCATCCCACCTTATCTCCTGCTGTGGCCACCCAGCAGTCATTCTCTGAAGTCAAAAGGATTTATTTGCTGTACTTCGGACACAACATGAAAGTTCCCATTTCCTCAGCTGGACAGATCTCCTCCCTCTCTGCCTTACCAAATCCTATACATCCATCAAATCACGGCCCAAATTCTTATGAAAAACACATTTAAAAAACAGTTAATACATATACATGGTTCAAAATTCAAAGGGTTTGAAAAAGGCTACATGTTTGAAGGTGATCCTCCTGATATCCCCAACTGCCATCCAACCAGTTTCCCACACTGCATGCATCACCTGTGGGTCCCTTCATGATATTCTGTCATATAGAATCACATGTGTGTGCATGTTTATATACTGGTACTTATACACACATATACATATACACAGGAAAATATATTTTTTTCTTTTTATCACTAATGGTAGCATATTATCTACATTGTAATTCACCTGCTTTTTTTCACTTAAGATGTTCTTGTTGTTACATATCAGTACACATAAGAACTGCTTTATTTTTTTGTTTGTTTGTTTGTTTTTAAGCCTGTAAAAAGAATTTATTCGGGAAATGGGGGAAAGAACAGAGCTTGCTGAGAAATGGGAGAAAAAGATGGAAATATACACCAAGACTTGGTATGGGCTCCTCTAGGCAGAGAGAGCCTATTGTTTTTAAATGTCTGCTTAAAATTCTGTTGTACAGATGCACCATAATTTACTTAATCAGTCCTATATTGATGCATATCAAGAATTTTTCCTTTCTATAAAATATTGCAATAAAATTTCTTTGAAATATTTCTTAATGTACATACAGAGATATATCTTTGGCATAAATTCTTAGTAAAATAGTTCAGAGAATGAGTTTTAACTTTTGATGGACATTGCCAAATTGTTCTCTGGTTTAAACTCCTACTAATAATGTATAGGCAGGGATGAATTCAGGGCATGTCTGAAGCCTGGATTTAGGAAATGGACTTTTTTGTTTTAAAGATTTATTTTTTAAATTTATTTCTCCTCCCCCCTTCCCCCCATTGTCTGCACTCTGTGTCCATTCGCTGTGTGTTCTTCTGTGTCTGCTTGTATTCTCACTAGGCTGGGAACTGATCCTGGGACTTTCTGGAGTGGGAGAGAGGCGATTACTCTCTTGTGCCACCTCAACTCCCTGTTCTGCTACATCTTCTTACTTTGTTTCCTGTGTGTCTCTTATTGCTTCATCTTGCTGCGCCAGCTCTCTATGTTGGCTGGCACTTCTGCACTTTCCCACACTGAGTGGCACTCTCATGCAGGGCGGCACCACTGCACAGCATGGTATGCCCCCATGGGCTGGCACTCCACATGGGCCAGCTTGCTGTGTAAGCTAGTTTGCCCTCACCAGGAGGCCTTGGGCTGTGAACCCTGGACCTCCTATATCGTAGACGGGAACCCAATTGGTTGAGCCTCATCTGTTTCCCAGGAAATTGACTTTTAATTAATGTAGTTTCATACTAAATGGATTTTATTTGCACTAGTTATTTGTACCTGGTGAAAAGCATATAGCTAGTTTCTCTGGAAAAGTCAAACGTAGAGCAGGGATGTTGAGGAGGGTATAAAATCCTCCATGGAAATAGCAAAGATGAGTTTATCATGCCTGACAGTGTTCTCATTCCAAACAGATGGTATTAGCAGTATGATATTCTCATGGGACTTTGAAGACCTGGAAGACCATACCTTCACCTAGGAGTTTGCTATATTGCTCCTGTGTTGGGTTACAGTCTCCATAAGTTTCTATATTCTTTGCCGTTATAGAAACTTTCTGTTCTAACTGTGCATTAATTAGGATAGGCCAGACTGTGATAAAATTGGCCCCAAATTATATCGTTGCTCAAACAAAACGGAAATGTATTTCTTCTCTCAAGAGTAATGTGGAGACCCAGGCTTCTTCCACCTTGTTCCATCCCCCCAGGGCCTCATTGTCACCTGCATCCATTTAGAGCAAAATGTGATTTTTTTACTCAGAATCCTTCATGCACTCATGGTGCTTTCCCATATGTTCCACTCATTCTCCCTGCCACTAAATAGGACCTTTTTAAGATGTTATTTTTAGTTAAGGCATGATCAACTAAATCAGATGGGTCTTAATCCTATTACTAGAGAAATTATAGGGGAAAAAAAGCCACGGGGAAGAACCAGAGGCTGAAGTCATCTGAACTAGAAGAGAAAGGAGAGGACATCCCCATGTGAGGGAAAGCCAGGGAACCGAAGGATTTCTTACCAACCAGAATGCTACCAACCTGGGAGGAAGCAAGCCTTCTAGCCTCTAAAACTGTGAGCCAATAAATTCCTGTTGTTAAGCCAACCCATTGTATGGTATTCTTAGCAATCTGGAAACTTAAACAGTATTTATTCTTTTTAGGTACTGGTAAATTCTGTTTGTACTGTTATTAATTCTTTTGGTGAATATGTTGTCATATTTTGGTATCAGTGCTATGCTGCCTTCATAAAAAGAATTTGGAACATATTGATATGTTGTCTAAAATTTAATAAAACTTCCTTTTGAAATTATCTGGGACAGATGCTTTTGGGGATAGCTCTTTCATAACATTTCTATTTTTTCTATGATAATTGCTGTATTTACATTTTATATCTCTTTGGGGTTAGTTTTGATTATATTTTCCTAGAAAGTCAGCCATGTTATCTGTAGTAAGGAGTCAAAGATTTTTTAAGAGAGTATTATTGACTCCTTATTAGGAACAATGAAGACATATTATTTGTAATACTGTTTACCTTTATGTATTTATATGTATTTATTCTTCTATTGCTTGATTAATTGACAATGAACTTTTATGATATATTATATATATTAAAGATGAAGAAATTGTTGCATTAAACTAACACCACTTCTCCCCTATTCTACCTACTTTTCTTAGTTATACCATTTCTATATTATCAAAATACATAACTTTTATACTCTAATCTGTCGCTACAATGCCCATATTTGTTTTTCTAAGTTCACTGGGTAAGTACCTTCAGTGCTTACTACTAGGCCATTTGCCACAGTTTTTCCAATCTTTCTGTTTTCGGCTTAAGTTTTCTCTAGTAGCTTCTTCAATAAAAAGTTATGCAAAACATTCCCTTTGTTCTTTCATGTTCACAGATGTTTGTCTGTTGCTTTTATTTTTTTTAAAAAATTATATATATATTTTATTAGAGAAGTTGTGAAGTTATAAAATGATCATGCAGAATGTGCAAAATTCCCATACAATACCCCTCTACCAATACCTTACATTGTTGTAAAACATTTATTACAGCTTGTGAAAGGACATCACACTATTACCAGTAACTACATAAATTTGGTATATTTATTCTCATAATCCCCCCATTATTAACACAGTACTTTCTTTGACACCGATGTAAGAATATTACAATATTGCTGTTAACTATAGTCCCTAAGTTACATTAATTGTATTTTTCCCATGCATCTCCATATTCTTACTACCTTGTAATATATTTGTCTAGTTTATAGAAGAACTTTCTTGTATTTGTACTATTAATTACAATCCTCATCCACCTCTAGGTTCACTATGTTATTCAGTCCCTAGATTATTCTTTAGTTTTCTTTCAGTTGACATTTACATTCTTAGATTACCCCTTTCATCCACAATCCCATTTATAAACCAGCCATGTTAGTTATATTCACTATAATGTGTTATCATCAACGCTATCCATTTCCATACTTTTACAGTCAAGCTAATTAAGAATACTATATACATTAAGCATCAATACCCATTCTCAGATTTTCCTGTCTCTTAGTAACCTATATGCTAGGTTTTAACTCTGTGTGTTTATTCTTCGAATCTAGATCATATTAGTGAGACCATACAATATCTGTCCTTTTGTGCCTGGCTTATTTCACTCAGCATGTTTTCAAGGTTCATCCATATTATCATATGTGCCCCAACTTCATTTCTTCTTATAGCAGCATAGTATTCTGTCATATGTATATACCACAATTTTTTTTTACCCATTCATCGGTTGATAGGCACTTGAGTTGTTTCCATGTTTTGGGATTGTGAATTACACCACTATGAATATCATTGTGAAAATATCTGCTTGCATCACTGTTTTTGGACCTTCTGGGTATATTCCTAGTAGAGGGATTGCCAGATCAGACATCAGTTCTATATTTAGCTTCCTAAGGAATCACCAAACTCTCTTCCACAGTGGCTGCACCATTCTACATTCCCACCTAAAGTGGAGTGTTCCTTGTCCAATTATTAACTCCATGAGATTACACAATTATTTAGTTCATAATAGTGCAGTTATACAGTATTTGTCCTTTTGTGTTTGGCTTGCTTCATTCAACATAATGTGCTCCAGCTTCATCCATATTTTCATTATGTTATGACTTCATTTCTTCTTACAGCTGCATAATATTCCTTCTTGTGACTACACCACAGTTTGTTTATCTGCTCATTGGTTGATGGACACCTGGGTTGTTTTCATTTTTTGGCAATCATGAATAACACTGCTATGAATATCAGTGTGCTGATGTCTGTTCACATCACTGCTCTCAGTTATTCTGTGTATATACCCAGTAGTGGTATTGCCAGATCACATGGCAAATCTATATTCAACTTCTTTAGGAACTGCCAAACAGTTCTCCACAGTGGCTGTACCAGTCTACCTTCCCACCAACAGTGAATTAGTGTTCCTATCTCTCCACATCCTCTCCAACACTTGTAGTTCTCTGTCTTTTTAATAGTGGCCATTCTAATAAGTGTAAAATGATATCTCTTTGTAGCTTTGATTTGCATTTCCCTCCTTGCTAGTGAAGTTGAACATTTGTTCATGTGGGTTTTTTTTTGTTTTGTTTTGTTTTTTGCCATTTGTATTTCTTCCTTGGACAAATTTCTATTTAAGTCTTTTGACTGTTTTTAAATTGGGTTGTTTGTCTTTTTACTGCTGAGTTTTATGATCTTTGTATATTATGGATATTAAACCCTTATTGGATATGTGATTTCCAAATATTTTCTCCCATTGAGTAGGCTGCCTTTTCACACTTTTGACAAAGTCCTTTGAGGTACAAAAGCGTTTACATTTGAAGAGGTTCCATTTATCTATTTTTTCTTTTGTTGTTTGTGATTTGGGTATAAGGTCCAATAAACCACCACCTACCACAAGAAACCACCACTACCACAAGGTCTTTAAGATGTTTCCCTACATTTTCTTCTAATAGTTTTATGGTCCTGGCTTTTATATTTAGATCTTGGATACATTTTGATTTGATTCTTGTATAGAGAGTGAGATAAGTGTTCTCTTTCTTTCTTTAGGTTATGGATATCCAGTTCTCCCAGCACCATTTGTTGAAGAGACTGTTTTGTCCTATTAACATGGCTTTGTTAAGTTTGTCAAAAACCATTTGGCTAAAAAGGTGAGGATTTATTTCTGGACTCTCAATTCTATTCCACTGATCAATAATTCTATCTTTATGACAATACATTGCTGTTTTGATCACTGTAGCTTTGTAATGTGTTTCAAGGTCAGGCAGTGAAATTCCTCCCACATTGCTCTGCATTTTCAGAATGCTTTTGGTTATTTGGGTGCACTTTCCCTTCCAAATGAATTTGGTAATTGCCTTTTCTATTTCTGTAAAGTAGGCTCTTGGAATTTTGATTGGTATTGTATTGAATCTATAAATCAGTTTGGGTAAGATTGACATCTTCAGGGTATTTAGTCTTCCAACCCATGAACATGTAATGTCTTTTCATTTGTTTAGGTCTTCATTGATTGCTTTTAGCATTGTTTTGTAGTTTTTTTCCTATAGGCCCTGTACTTTGGCTAAATCGATTCCTAGGAATTTGGGTCTTTTTGCTGAATGATTGGTAGAATTCACCTGTGAAACCATCTGGTCCTGGACTTCTCTTTGTTGAGAGATTTTTGATGACTGATTCAATCTTTTTAAATGTTATTGGTTTCTTAAGTTCTTGTGTTTTTTGTAGTATTAGTGTAGTTTTTTTGGTGTATTTCTAGGAATTTATCCATTTTATCTAGGCTGTCTAGTTTGTTGGCTTATAGTTTCTCATGATATCCTCTTATGATCCTTTCTATTTTTGTGGGTTCATTTGTAACTTCCCCTCTTTCATTTCTGATTTTTTAATTATTTGCATCTTTTCTCTTTTTTTATTTGTTGGTCAAGCTAAGGGTTTGTTGATTTTATTGATCTTCTCAAAGAATCAGCTTTTGGTTTTGTTAAGTTCCACCTTTTTTTTTTCCAATTTCTTTTATTTCTGCTCTAATCGTTATTATTTCTTTCTTTCTGCTTGCTTTGAGAATGGTTTGCAGTTCTTTTTCTAGTTTCTCCAGTTGTTCAGTTAGATCTTTGATTTTAGCTCTTCTTTTTTAATATAGGCATGTAGGGCTATAAATTTCCATCTCAGCACTGCCTTCACTGTATTCTATTAAGTTTTGATAGAGTGTGTTCTCATTTTCATTCATCTCAATTTATTTAGTAATTTTACTTACAATTTATTCTTTGACCCACTCCCACATTTAGAAGTGTGTTGTTCAGCCTCCACATATTTGCAAATTTACCTCTTTCCTGTCTATTATTGATTTCCAGTTTCATTGACTTGCGATTGGAGAAGGTGCTTTATATAATTTCAAACTTTTTATATGTCTTGAGACCTGCCTTGTCACCTAACACGTGGTTTATCCTAGAGAAATATACATGAGAACTTGAGAAGAATGTATAACCCACTGAGTTTGGGTGCAGTGTTATGTATATGTCTGATAGGTATAGGTCATGTATCGTATTGTTCAAGTTCTCTGTTTCCTTGTTGATCTTCTGCCTAGTTTTTCTATTTAATGGTATGAGTGGTGTGTTGAAGTCTCCAATGATTAATATAGCGATGTCTGTTTCTCTCTTCAGTTTTGCCAGAGTTGGCCTCATGTATTTTGGGGCATCCTGGTTAGGTGCATAGATAAATTTTTTTAAACTTTATTTTGTGCATTTAATAATCGAAAATATAAATAATAATTAAAAAAGAAAAAGAAAACACAGTTGAATAAAAACATGCATTTCTCAATTAAATGTACTGGATACATATAGAAAATTTTTTTAATCATACAATATGTTGCACAATATATTTGGTTCATAGTAAGAGGTGCATAAATATTTACAACTATTATTTCTTCCTGGTAGATTATCCCTTTTATTAATATATAATGATCTCCTGTATCTCATAAATTTTCAAGTCTGTTTTGTCTAATATTAGTATAGCTACCCCTGCTCTTTTTTTTGTTACTGTGTGTGGAGTATCTTTATCCAACCTTTTACTTTCAGCCCGTTTGTAAACCTGGGTCTAAGTTGAGTCTCTTGTAGACAGCATATGGAGGATTCATGTTATTTTACCCATTCTGTGAGCATATATCTTTTGATTGGGGAGTTTAATCCATTCACATTCAATGATATTACTGTAAATGCATTGTTTACTTACACCATTTTGTTCTTTGATTTTCATATGTCATATCTTATTTTCACATGTCTTTTTACTCCTTTGGTTATCCTTTCTGCTATTCTTTCTTCTATAGTCTCCTCTAAGCCTCCCTCTCCTGACTTTTGCTTTCAGGCTGCAAGGCTCCCTTTAATATTTCCTGCAGAGGTGGATTCTTTTTTATGAACTCTGTTAGTTTCTGTTTGTTTGTGAATATTTTAAACTCACCCTCATACTTTAAGGACAATTTTGCTGGATAATGAATGCTTGGCTGGTAGTTTTTCTTTTTCAGTGTCATGATCATATCATACCATTATTTTCTCACCTCCATGGTTTCTGAGAAGAAATCTGCACTAAGTCTTACTGGGTATCCCTTGAATGTGATGGTTTGCTTCTCCCTCGCTGTTCTTGGAATTTTCTCTTTAGTTTTGACATTTTACATTCTGACCAGTATGTGTCTTAGAGTGGATCTTTTCACATTTATTCTGATTGGAATATGCTTCACTCTTGGACATGTAAGTTTATTTCTATCATGAGAGTTGGGAAATTTTCAGCCATTATTTCCTTAAATACTCTTTCTGCCCCTTTTCCCTTTTCTTCTCTTTCTGAAAGTCTCATGACATGTATGTTGTTGCATTTTGTGTTATTGTTCAACTCCCTGAACCCCTGCTCATTTTTTTCCATTCTTTTCTCTCTTTAGTTGCAGTTGTTCTGTTTTCTGTATCACTTATTGTTACTTCTATCATTTTGAGCCTTCTGTTGTATGCCTCTAATGTGTTTTTCTTAAATTCCCCCCACCCCCCACCCCCCTTTGCAGCTTCTTTTTTTGTGTGTATGCTGTCTGCTCTCTGTGTCCATTCACTGAGCATTCTTCTGTGCCTGTATTTATTTTATTTATTTCCCCTCTGCCCCTTGCGGCTTGTTTGCTTGCTGTCTGCTCTCTGTGTCCATCACTGCGCTCTTCTGCGTTTTTTGCTTGTCTCCCTTTTTGTTGCGTCACCTTGCTGAGTTGGCTCTCCATGGCACCTGTGGGCTGGGCGGCACTCCGTGGTGCTTGCAGGCTGGGCGGCTCTCTGCAGCGTGCAGGCGAGCCTGTCTTCACAAGGAGGCCCCGGGACATGAGCCCAGGACCTCCCATATGATAGATAGGAACCCAACTGATTGAGCCACAGCCGCTTCCCCCTTTAATGTGTTTTTGATCTCACCTATCATGTCTTTTATTCCCATGAGCTCTGTTACTTTTCTATTCAGGTTCTCAATTCTTCTTTGTGCTTACTCAGTGTCTTCTTGATGTCCTTCATCTCTTTAGTCATATTGTCTTTTAACTCATTCATTTGATTTTGGAAAGTTGTGTGACTCTTGTTGATTAGTTCTCTCAAATCCTGTGTCTCATTTGGGGCTTTGATACATTTCTTTGTTTGGGCCATTTCTTCCATTTTCTTTGTATTGCTTATAATTTTTTGCTGTTATCTAGGCATCTGATTAGAATGGAGAGTTTACTCAGATGCTCCATTTCTCTCTCTTTTGAAGGGACTTAGTGGTGGGAGGCTGTATGTTGATGCTCTTTGATTCTTGGTTCAATCTGTTCTGAGTCTTTTGGATTGTCCCTGTTAGTTGCTCAAATCTGGGCCTTGGACCCACTAATGGTTACAGACCCACTTCCAAGGGCCTTGGGGAGGAGGCTATAAAGCCCAGAAAAAGCCCTTCATACTTATTTACCTTTAATTTCCTCATGTGCCCTTCCTTTGTCTGCCAGCATGTGGCTTTCTTTGGCAGCTCTCTTCATTCAAAGGCTGGTCAGAGTGTGTTTGCTGCAACACAGACCAGATCACTGTGATAGAGGATCCTGTTTGGAGGCTGAAAGCCTCATAATTCAAACTTCCTCTGAGGCAGTTTTCCAATCTTTTCTGGCAGCCCTCTTTCTTTTCCCAGGTAGGAAATAATTCCATTCCTCTCTGCATCCTCAACAACCAGTCCCGGTCAGTAGAGAGGGAAATTGAGAGGGTTGAGTCTCTTTAGTCCCTTGTTGGCTTCCAAAGCAAACAATGGCACAGCTCTACCTGGCCAGGAAGGCCTTGTGGAACACAGCAGACCAAATTTTGGGTCAAAAGCTGAGTCAGCCTTAGGCTGCGTCCTTCTCTTTCCCCTTTCCTGGGGAAGTGGATCCCTGTGGCTCCCTTTGTCTGTAGCCACCAGCCCCAAGGCCTAAGAATTCAAATGTGTATATGGGGCGGTGAGGACGCTGGCAGTTGCAGCTGCAGCTTTTAACTCACAGTTGTACCATTATTATTCTTTTCCTTTGCCCTCTCTTTTCTGGGGAGTGTCCAGCCTTCCCCTGGTGTCCTGGTCCCCTTCCAGATGTTTATACCTGTCCTCTAGCTATTTTTTTTTCTGGGAGAGGAGAGAGTCCTGTGTCTTTCTAGTCCACCATCTTCCTTGAAGTCCTTGGGTCATACTCTTTTATCCATTCTGCTGATCTCTGCATTTTGACTGGAGAGTTTAATCCATTTACATTTAAATTCACTACTGATAATTCAGGACTTTCTTCTGCCATTATGCTGGTTAGTCTTTGTAAGTCCTATGCCTTTTTGACCCTCAATTCTCCCATTTATACTTCCTTCCCTATTTATTTGATTCTGTTGATATTGTACTATATTGAGTCCATTCTCATTTCTTTCTAGATATAATATATATATATATAAAATGATCACCATGGGGTTAAAATTTGATGTCGTAAGTATATAACAACTTTTAATTTGATACCTACTTGATTTCAATAGCATACTCATATAGTGTTCCTATTCCCCTCCATTCCTTCACCTTTTTTGCACAAATTATATCTTTTTTCCAAAACCATAGATGCATTTGTATTTTTTCTCCTATAAGAAGTAGTAAGTGAAGTTACATGCCAAAAATTACAATACAATAGTATTGATATTTATGATTACCCATATGGTTACTTTTCCTAGAGGTCTTTATTTCTTTATGCCACTTTGATATTCTGTCTAGTGTTATTTCCTTTCAGTCTAAAGAACTCCCTTTAACACCGCTTGAGAGCTGATTGGGTAGTAATGAACTTACTTAGCGTTTGTTAATCAGGGAATGTTTTAATCCCTCCCTCATTTTTTAAAGAAAGTCTTGCCAGATATAAAATTTCTGATTGGCAATTGTTTTCTTTCAGTACTTCAAGTATTTCACCCCACTGCTTTCTTGCCTCCATGGTTTCTTATGAGAAATCAGCATGTAATCTAATCAGGATTTTCCTTCTGCTTTTCTTTTGCTGCTTTCAAAACCCTCTCATTTTTTTACATTTTACTTTTATTGCTATGTATCTAGGAATATTTCTCTTCCATTATATCCTCTTTGGTGCTTATTATGATTCTTGGATGTACATACTAACATCTTTTGTTAGCTTTAGGAAGTTTTCTCTCATTATTTCTTTAATTGTTCCTTCTGCCTCTTTCTTTTACTTTCTTTCTTCTCCTTCTAGAACTCCCATGATATGTTTGTTAGTGCACTTGCCCCACAGTTTTCTTAGGTTATTTTAAAAATATTTAACCTATTTCATTTATTTTTACCTTCATTGCCACAATCAGTAATTATGTTTTTTTAGCAAATCAAATTTATTGATACTTATTAATAATGCATGAATCCATACAAACTGTACAATAATGGTATTGGGTGTAATCACATATTTGTGCATTCATCACTTCAATCATTTCTTATTATTTCAATAATAATAATAATAAAAACAAACAAAACTTATCACCTCTCAATCTCTCTATGCTTCCCCTGCTGAACATAGATGGTATTCTTTTTCCTTTTCTCTAATATATTTGTATTTATATTTTGTGTTACAATCTTATATATGCAATATCACCTATATTTGTGTTTTACATGAGGTTTCACTACTTTAAACAGTTCCATGTTACAGTTTTTAGCTTTCCTTCTAGTAATATATATTACCTTAGACTTCCCCTTTCAATCACTGCCATTGCTTTCACAATTTCTATTCATTTCCAAAGATTTGCAAACAATCTTTTTACCAATTCTGCACAGATTAACCCTCAGCTTTCCATTCTCTACCCTCCTTCTATTTTCTGGTGATCTATATTCTAATTATTAACTCCATGAGTTTACACAATATATTTAGTTCATAATAGAACAATCATACAATATTCATCCTTTTTTGTCTTGCTTGTTTCACTCAACGTAATGTCTTCCAGGTTTATCCATGTTGTCATATGCTTCACAACTTCATTTCCTCTTACTGCTGCATAATATTCTATCATGTGAATACACCACAATTTGTTTATCCTTTCATCACAGATGGACACCTGGTTGTTTCCAACTTTTGGTGATGGTGATTAACACTGCTATGAACATCATTGTATAGATGTCTGTTTGTATCTCTGCTCTCAGTTCTTCTAGGTACATACTTAGTAATAGTATTGTCAGGTTGCATGGCAAGTCTATATTCAATTTCCTTACGAACTGCCAAATAGTCTTCCATAGTGGCTGTACCATTCTACATTCCCACCAACAGTGAATAAGCTTTCTTATCTCTTCACATCTCTCCAACATTTACAGTTCTCTGAGTTTTTAAAATAGCCACCAGTCTAATAAGTGTGAAATGATATCTCATTGTAGTCTTGATTTGTATTTCCCTAATCGCTAGTGATGTTGAACATTTTTTCATGTGTTTCTTTGCAATTTGTATTTCTTCTTTGGACAGTTGTCTTTTCAAGTATTTTGCCCATTTTTAAATTGGGTAGTTTGTCTTTTTATTGTTGAGTTGTATGATCTCTTTGTATATCATGAATATTAAACACTTATCAGATATGTGATTGCCAAATCTTTTCTCCTATTGAGTTGACTGCCTTTTCACTCTTTTGATAAAGTCCTTTGAAGTGCAAAAGTGTTCAAATTTGAGGAGATCCCATTTATCTATTTTTTCTTTTGTTGTTCATGCTTTGGGTATTAGGTTTAAAGAACTACTGCCTATTGTAAGATCTTGAAGATGTTTTCCTACATTTTCTTCTAGGACTTTTATGGTTGTTGCTTTTGCATTTGAAATCTATTTTGTCTGATATTAGTATCACTACTCCAGCTCTTTTTTGGTTACTGTTTGCATGGAACATCTTTTTCCAGTCTTTCACTTTTAATCTGGTTGTCTCCTTACATCCGAGGTGGGTCTTTTGTAGACAACATATAGATGGATCATATTTTTTATTCGTTTTATCAGTCTATGTCTTTTGGGAAGTTCAAGTCATTAACATTCAATGTTGTTACTATAAGGCTTTACTTACTTCATCCATTTTGTCTTTCAGGTCTCTGTTTTCATATCATTCTATTGTCTGTCCTCTTACCCTTTTTTTTTTACCCTTTCTACTAATCTTCATTTCTGCGCTTTTCTCCAAATCTCTCACCCTTGTATTTTTTTTTTTTTTTCCAGCTACAACACTCCCTTTAGTATCCCTTGTAATTCTGGTCTTTTGGTAATATACTCGCTCAGTTTTTGTTTGTCTATGAAGACTTTGAACTCATCCTCATTTAAAAAAATTTTTTTAATTATCTTTTTTTAAAGTTAATAGATTACACAAAATCACCCTCATTTTTGAAGGACAGCTTTGCTGGATACAGAATTCTTGGATGGCAGTTTTTTTCTTTCAGTACCTTAAATACATCATACCACTTCTTCTTTCCTCCATGGTTTCTGATGACAGGTCAGCATTTAATCTAATTGAGTTTCCCTTGTATGTTATGCATTTCTTTTCTATTGCTGCTTTCAGATTCCTCTCTTTATCTCTGATACTTGTCATTCTGATTATTAGGTATCTTGGTGTAGGTATTTGAATTTATTCTATTTGAGTTGTGTTGTCCTTTTTTTTTTTTTTAAAGATTTATTTACTTATTTATTTATTTCTCTCCCCTCTACACCCTGTTTGTCTGTTCTCTGTGTCTATTTGCTGCATCTTCTTTGTCCTCTTCTGTTGTTGTCAGCGGCATGGGAATCTGTGTGTTTTCTTTTCGTTGCGTCATCTTGTGACAGTTCTCCGTGTGTGCGGCGCCATTCCTGGGCAGGCTGCACTTTCTTTCACTCTGGGCGGCTCTCCTTATGGGGCGCACTCCTTGCGCGTGGGGCTCCCCTACGCGGGTGACTCCCCTGTGTGGCTCAGCACTCCCTGCGCGCATCAGCACTGCGCATGGGCCAACTCCACACGGGTCAAGGAGGCCCGGGGTTTGAACTGTGGACCTCCCATGTGGTAGACAGACGCCCTAACCACTGGGCCAAGTCCGCCGCCCTCTTGTCCTTCTTTGATATTGATATTTATGCCTTTCATAAGGGTTGGGAAGTTTTCGGTCATTATTTCCTCAAATATTCTTTCTGCCCCAATTCCATTTTCTTCTCCTTCTGGGACACCAATAATATGAACATTTGTTCATTTCACATTATATTCAGTTTCCTGAGACTCTTTCCATTTTTTCCATTCTCATCTCTTTCTATTCTCCTGTCTTTTCCAGTTCAGAGGTTCTATCTTCAAACTCACTAATTCTGTCTTGGAGCAATTCAAAAATGCTCTTATGTACCTCTAATTTATTTTTAACCTCATCCATTGTGTCTTTCATTCCCATAAGTTCTGTTACTTTTCTTTGTAGGCTTTCAAATTACTCTTTATGTTCACCCAGTGTCCTCTAATATACTTTATCTCTTTAAGTCATATTTTCTTTCAATTCTTTAAATTGATTTAGGAGAATTGTGTGATTATCACTGATTAATTGTCTTAAATCCTGTATCTCTCCAGGATATTTGGTTTGTTCTCATGGCTGGGACATCTCTTCCTGTTTCCTAGTATGGCTTGTAATTTTTTGTGATGTCTAGGCATCTGAATATGTTGGTGAATTACTTTTATGGCCAATTTCTTTCTCTTGCCTATTGTTTTCTTTTTCACAGCTCTTCTTTGATATTTGGTTCAACTTACTCTAAGTCTTTAAAATTTCCCAGCTAAGTTATCAAAATTGGGCCAGAGACTCACTTATGGGGCACAGATTTTCTCGTAGGGATTAGGATAAAGAGAGAATCAGTCAATTTTTATCCATGCAATTTACAAGTGACCAGCAGATGATGCTTGTCAGTGCACTTTTTCACAGAGGTGTTTCAGTCTGGGCTTTCCTGTGTTTCTTTGTTGAATCTCCAGAGTGGAGATTTAAAGTGGGCTGTGCTGGCCAAATTAGTTGAAGAAAAGCCCCCTGACTACCCCTCCCTTTTCCCTTGTAATAGCTGACAGAGAGGAAGATGTCTGTTCACTTCTCAGTCAGTTGCAGTGAGCCAGGGGTTTTACCTCAGTTTAATATCTTGCTGTTTGGTTAGGGGAGCCCTTCCCAGTTGCCATGGGGGCTTTGTAACTCACATTTTTTGCTTTGGGTTCTTCATCTCTCTGTCCCTTATCCTCCTGGGAGTTGTGTAGCACTGTTTTGGTGTACTGACCCCAAATTTTGGTTCTTTCTCTTTTGTTTGGTGAGAGCATTGAGCCCTGTTAGTCAGATGCCATCTTCCCCCAGTCCTTTATAATAGCTCTTTTATCATCCTTATCTATAAGTTCCATACTTTCTCTCATTTCTGAATCTGTTTAAATGTATTTATTTCCTCCTGATATATGGTAATTCTTCCTATTTTATGATATAGCTAGTAATTTTTTATTGGATCCAGGATATTGTTATATGGCTACTGGGAGCCTATTAAAAAGTGTTGTGCTTTGTTTTGGAAGTTAGTTAAGTTATTTACAGATTGGTTTGATATTTTAAAGGCATGCTTTTAAGCTTTTCTAAGTTGAAACTGTGTAGCCTACACTCCAGAAATTGTCTAGTCTTAGAACCCTAGAACCTAGAGAATGATCTGTCTGTGGTCCACTGAATTATCTAGATGATCACTAAGCATTTTCTCCCTGGTTGGCCAGAGCACTAATGTCTTCCTATTTTGTGTGAGTTCTGGGAAAACTTATGTTTACAACATGTTGGTCATTTTTTCTTTTGCCTTACCTTGTGAATGTATAACCCAGCATTCAGTAAAGACTTAGGTGGATCTATATGTAAATTTCTGGAGTTTCTTGTCTGTATAGCTTCCTCCTATCCAGATCTTTGGCCCATAAATTTACAGCTACCTCAGCCTCCCCAAACTAATCTTCAAATCTTCATTTCAGTGAGGCAGCTGGGCTCAGTGTGGCTTCTGCACTTGTGATCCAGAAATCACCTCTAGACAAAAAATTTGGAAAGAGTGTAGGGCTCAGTTGTTTCTCTTCTCCTATGAATCACTATCCTGTGCTGCCTGTTGTCCAATGTCTGATAGTTATTTCATATCTTTTGCTCAATTTTCTGGCTCTTAATGATGGAAGATTAAGTCTGGTCCTTTTCATCCCATCATAATTAGAAACAGAAACTTTTCATTTTGGTTTTGAAAACTATAGATTCTTTCTTTTTATTTAAAATTTATTTATTTATTTATTTATTTATTTATTTTAGTGGTTGCTCTAGGGATCACAATATGAATCTTTAACTTATAAAAATCTGCTAAGATTTATAGTGAATTTCTTCAGGAAAAACTTAGAAACATGACAACAATATAGTTGAATTTCCCCCATCCTTTTTGCTATTTTTTGGCACGTTTATTATCTCTACATAGACCTTTTTATTGAGATAAAATTCACATATCATAACGTTCATCCTTTAAAAGTGTACACATTTTGTATATTCAAAAAATTGGACAACCATCACCACTCTCTAGTTCCAGAAAGTTTTCATTATCACAAAAGGAAATACCATACACAATACAAGTTACTCATTACCTCCTCCCCAAGTCCCTGACAATGACTAATCTACTTTCTGCTTCTATGGATTTGCCTGTTCTGAACCTTTCATATAAAAAGAATCATATATCATCTATATACATTATATTTTTTTAATTAAAAAAAATTTTTTTAAATATGTATTTTTAAAAGATTTATTTATTTATTTCTCTCCCCTCCCCCCTTCCCCCTCCACCCTGGTTGTCTGTTCTCTGTGTCTATTTGCTGCGTCTTCTTTGTCCGCTTCTGTTGTCAGCGGCATGGGAATCTGTGTTTCTTTTTGTTGCGTCATCTTGCTGTGTCATCTCTCTGTTCGTGTGGCTCCATTCCTGGGCAGGATGCACTTTCTTTCATGCTGGGAGGCTTTCCATATGGGACGCACTCCTTGCGCATGGGGCTCCGCTACGCGGGGGACAGTCCTGCGTGGCAGGGCACTCCTTGTGCGCATCAGCACTGCGAATGGGCCAGCTCCACACGGGTCAAGGAGGCCGGGGGTTTGAACTGCGGACCTCCCATATGGTAGATGGACACCCTAACCACTGGGCCAAGTCCGCCGCCTAAATATTTTTATCTTTTATTTATTTTTCTCCCTTTCACCCCGCTCCCCCCCAGTTGTCTGCTTTCTGTGTCCGTTTGCTGTGTGTTCTTCTGTGTCTGCTTCTATTCTCATCAATGACACAGGAATCTGTGTCTCTTTTTGTTGCGTCATTTTGCTACATCAGCTCTCCGTGTGTGTGGCACCACTCCTAGGCAGGCTGCACTTTCTTTAGTGCTGGGCGGCTCTCCTTATGGGGCGCACTCCTTGCACATAGGGCTCCTCTACGCGGTGGACACCCCTGAGTGGCAGGGCACTCCTTGCGCACATCAGCACTGCGCATGGGCCAGCTCCACATGGGGCAAGGAGGTCCTGGGTTTGAACCATGGGCCTCCCACATGGTAGGCAGATGCTCTGTCCATTGAGCCAAGTCCACTTCCCTATATACATTTTAAACCAAGCAATTCAATGTGACCATTTTTGCTTTAAACAGTCTTATATCTTTTAAATATATTGTGAAGAAAAGGAAAAATGTATTATTTTAAAAAATATTCACCTATGTATTATCATTTTTGGTGCTCTTCATTTCCTGCAGATCTGAGACACCATATGGTATCATTTCCTTTTATTATGAAGAATTTCCTTTAGCATTTCTTGTTGTTCTCCCTTCTCTGCTTATGATCTTGTACCAAACGGTGAACAGGGAGGCTCCTGTCATGTAACAATTCAGTTATTTGATAAGTTACATTTTCAAGGAATTTGTCCATTTCATCTAAGTTATTGAATTTATGGTATAAAATATTTTATTTTATTCTCCTAATATACTTTTTTAAAAAGAGTTATTTTTTATTTATATCTCTCCCCTTCTGCCCACCCCCACCCCCCAGTTGTCTGCTCTCTGTGTCCATTCGCTGTGTTCTTCTGTGACTGCTTTTATCCTTATCAACAGCACCAGGAATCTGTGTTTCTTTTTGTTGCATCATTTTGTGTCAGCTCTCTGTGTGTGTGGCGCCATTCTTGGGCAGGCTGCACTTTCTTTCACGCTGGGCGGCTCTCCTTACAGGGTGCACTCTTTGCGCGTGGGGCTCCCCTACATGGGGGACACCCATGGCATGCATCAGCACTGTGTGTGGGCCAGCTCCACACGGGTCAAGAAGGCCCAGGGTTTGAACCGTGGACTTTCCGTGTGGTAGGCGGATGCCCTATCCTTTGGGTCAAGTCTGCTTCCCTCTCCTAATATACTTTTAATACCATAGTTCTGTAGAGATATCCCTTCTTTCAATTCCGAGGTTGGTAATTTGTATTTTCTACTAATTTGTTTTTGTAAGGGTATACAAATTATAATCTTTCAAAGAATCAAATTTTGGTTTGAGTAATTCTCTGTATTGTCTGAATGCTTTTCTGTGTCATTGATTTTAAATCTTCCTTCTCTCATATATACATTTAAGGATATAACTTTCTCTTTATTTATGACTTTAGTTGCAACCCACAAATTTTGGTATATTTTCATTATCATCTAGTTCAAAAGGTTCTCTAATTTTCCTTGTGATTTTTTTCTTTAGTCCTTGGGTTATTTACAAGTGTGTTAACGGTTTAATTTCCAAATATTTGAGATTTTTCTAGCTATCAGTGAGGTCTCTGCCTTCTGGCTTTCCAGACACTAACCAAATTTTGTTATCACTGCTCAGCTATCGGCCCAAGAGTGTGAGATCTCCACAGCCTTACAGAGTCTTGTTTTGCACATGCTTAGTCCAGCTATGGTAGGATGACTTCTAAGATGGCTTCCAGTGGTCCCTTACCTCCTGGTACTTTTGTTCTTATGTAATCTTTTCCCTTTGAGTGTGGGATGGACTTAGTGCCGTGCTTCCTACCAATAAAATACAGCAAAGGTATGATTAGGTTACAATATATCATGACTTGTATTTTTGTAAATAAGATTTTATTTGAGTATATCATACATACATGCACATACATGAACAGTAAGTGTATAGTAAAAGTTATGAATTTACAAAACAAACATGTGTATTAGATAGAGCTCCCAAACATCACCCCACCACCAACAACTTGTATTGTTGTGAAATATTTTTTACAAACTATGAAAGAGCATTGTCAAAATATTACTCTAACTATGGCCCATATCTTAGGACATTTGGTGTATTTCCCCCCCAACCCACCTGATTATTAACACCCTGCCTTAGTATTATACATTTGTTATAGTTCATGAGAGAACATTTTCATATTTGTTTTGTTAATTGCAATCTTTCCACCACTGGATCCCATGCTTTGTGCAATCCATTAAAAGTATACACTCATTTTCATCACAGAGTTATGCTGTCACCACCTCAGTCAATTTTACAACTTTTAAAAATTATTCCAAAAGGAAAAATCCCATACTGTCTTATACATCCCTATTTTTTCCTTTAAATTGATACAATAGCTTCTGTTCCAATACTGGAAAAAATTTAAAATTATACTGTAACTATTGTCCATAATTTACATTACTTATAATTTTCCTGTGTTTATCACTACATGCTTAACACTTTGTAGTAACCTAAAGTTTCTTTGGAGATAAAATGGAAAAAATAAGACATTGGGGAATATATGGAAGAAATTATCACTGTACATACAAGACAACAGATCTTACAGTCATGAAAGACACAAATATCTAAAATTTTTTATATTATTTCAATTTAATTTTTTTGTATTTTATTTGTTATTTTAAAAACTATTATTTCATTTTCTTATTAACTTTATTTGATTATTTTGTTGGCTTCATTTTTGGAGAGATTTTGGATCAGAGAAGGATCACAAGTGTGGCAAGGGAAGATCACTGGTTGGGATGTCAGTGATGGGGGGATTTGTAAGGAGGGGTGCACCTGGGGCATGCCTCTAAGGTATATGAATATGTTCAAGTTTTCATGGGATGTTTTCTCAGTGGGTAGAGACCCACAAAAATAACTGAAAGAATATTGAATTCCCATCCTGGGGAGTCCTGCTACACTCTCTAATAGAATGGCAAGAATCCCCTGAGTACAAGGGCAGTGTCTAAAGAAGGAAGACAGACCATTACACCAGGCCCTTGATATTGATGACCGCATTCATGAACCTTTTATTGTGAAATTGAAACTAAGCCTAGTATTATATACTGCCTAAGAGTTGCCTCTTTGTTGCTCAAATGTGGCCTCTCTCTAAACCAAACTCAGCATATAAATGCACCACTTTTCCCCTAGCATGGGACATGACTACCAGGGATGAGCCTCCCTGGCACCGATGGATTATTACCAACTGCCAACTAGTGATTCATCTGGAGAAAGACTTTGACTAAAAAGGGGAAATATTAAATACAAATGACTTTTTATGGCCCAAGAGATTTCAGAGTGAGTCAGGAGGTCATTCCAGAGGTTACGCTTGTACATGTCTTATCAGGAGCTCATTGACTGCTCAGTAAACAGTGCCTCAAACAGTGGGGGTCCTGAGGGCTCTAGAGACATTCAGACACTATAAGCAGGGCAGAAAATCTTAGGAACTTGGCACCTTGCCCACGGGCCTTACTCTGGAATTTAAGTTCCCCAGACTAAGTTCCTTAGACTCATTTATAGTTTACCTAACATGGCTCTTCTGCCCCTTTCATTTGACCCTACTATACTTGTTAAATATCTGTCCCAGAGACTTAAATCTTTGTTCCATTCATGTTCCAGTTAAGACATGAATCTCAGAAGAGTTGCAACACCTACTCTCCAGTTCATTGGACTCCCTGGGATAACTAACAAGGAGATGGTGATCGACAATGCCCATTCCAAGTGTCTGCAACTGTAAGCAAGATAGTTCCATCTGTCTGTCCCATGAAATTTAAGCCCCCTCTCAATCAGAAACAGAGTGGACAGCACCATCCCAAAATCCCCAAGATTGGGGAATGAACAATGGACTAAAGAAGACTTATTATTATTCTATTAAGACTTTTATTCTAGCAATGGAGGAACTTTTATCATTGATATAAAGGCAGTGGCCATCAGAGGTTATGAGGGGAGGGAGAAGGATGAATAGGTGTAATATGGGACATTTTTGAGAAATTAGAATTGTCCTGTATGACATTGCAATGATGGGTACAGGCCATTATATATTCTGTCATAACCTACAAAATTGTGTGGGATAGAGTATAAACTACAATGTAAACTATAGTCTACAGGTAGTACAATGCTTCAATATGTGTTCATCAATTGTAACAAATGTACCACACTAATGAAGGATGTTGTTAATGTGGGAAAATGTGGAAGGGGAAGGTGGTGGGGCATATGGGAATCCCCTATATTTTTAATGTAGCATTTATATTATCTAAAGCTTCTTTAAAAATGAAAAATTAAAATTAAAAAAGGAAAAAAAAAACCACTCTTGTATTAATGGTATTAACCACAATCTTTTTCCACCATCAAAATCATTATGTTATACATCCCCTAGACTATTCTCTAACTTCCTTTCAATTGACATTTACATCCACAGACTAACCTTTTTAGCCACAAACACATTTATAAATCAGTAGTGTTAGTTATACTCATTTTAATGTGTTACTATCAACTCTAATCATTTCTAGACTTTTACAATAATCCTTATTAAAAATTCTACATATATTAAGCATCAGTTCCCATTCCCACCCCACATCTTATCTCCTACTACCTTATACTCTAGAGTTTGCCTCCCTGAGTTTCCTCATTGTATTTAGTTCATGTTAGTGAGACCGTACAATATTTGTCCTCTTGTGTCTGGCTCATTTCATTCAACTTAATGTCCTCAAGGTCCATCCATTTTATATGCATCCTGGTGTCATTTATTCTTACAGTGATATAGTGTTACACTGTATACATTTTGTTTAGCCATTCATTGGTTGATGGACACTTGGGCTAATTCCATATTTTGTAATTGTGAATAATGCTGCTGTGAACATCTGTGTGCAAATATCAGTTCATGTCCTTGCATTCAGTTCTTCTGAATATATCCCTAGTAGTGGGATTGCAGGATCATACGGCAGTTTTATATTCAGCTTCTTGAGGTACTGCCAAAATGTTTTCCACAGACACTGCACCATTCTGTATTCTCTACAACAGTGAAGGAGTGTTCCTATTTCTCCACATTCTCTCCAGCACTTGTAGCTTTCTTTTCTTTCTTTCTTTTTCTAAAAAAGTGGCCATTCTGTAAGTTGTGAAATGGTATGTCATTGTATCTGCATTTCCCTAATAGCTAGTGATGTTGAACATTTTTTTCATGTACTTTTTGACTATTTGTATTTCCTCTTTGGAGAAATGTCTATTCAAGTCTTTTGACCGTTTTTAAAATTGGATTGCTTGTCTTTTTATCAGTGAGTTGTATGATCTTTTTATATAACAGATATCAAATAATTACTGGATATGAGATTTCTAAATATTTTCTCCTCCTGAGCAGGCCACCTTTTTATTTTCTTGACAAAGTCTTTTGAAAAACAAAAGTGATTAATTTTGAGGAGGTTCCATTTATTTTTTTTTCTTTTACTATTTGTACTTTGCATGTAAGATTTAAGAAACTACTGTCTACCACAAGATCTTGAAGATGTTTCCCTGTATTTACTTCTAGAATTTATAATTAGGTCCTTGATCCATTTTGAATCAATTTTTATATAAGGTGTGAGATACGGATCCTCTTTCTTTGTTTTGGATGTGAATATCAAATTCTCCCTGCACCATTTGTTGAATAGACTATTCTGCCCCAGATGGGTGTGCTTGACTGCTTGACAAAAATCACTTGACCTCAGATGTGAGAGTGTGTTTCTGAACCATTGTTTCAGTTCCATTGGTCTATATGTCTATCTTTTTTTTTTTTAAGATTTATTTTATATATTTATTTCTCTCCCCTTCCCCACCCCACCCCCAGTTGTCTGCTTTTTGTGTCCATTTGCTGTGTGTTCTTCTGTGACCACTTCTATCCTTACCAGTGGCACTGGGGATCTGTGTTTCTTTTTATTGCATCATCTTGTATCAGCTCTCTGTGTGTGCAGCACCATTCTTGGACAGGCTGCACTTTCTTTTGTGCTGGGTGGCTCTCCTTACAGGGTGCACTCCTTGCGCATGGGGCTCCCCTACGTGGGGACACCCCTGTGTGGCACGACATTCTTTGGGCACATCAACACTGCGCATGGGCCAGCTCCACATGGGTCAACAAGGTCCTGGGTTTGAACCGTGGACCTCCTATGTGGTAGGCAAACGCCCTATCCATTGGGCCAAGTCCTCTTCCCTATATGTCTATCTTTATGTCAGTACCATGCTGTTTTTACTGTAACTGAGTAATGTGCTTTAAAGTCTGGAGGTGAGAGTCCTCCAACTTCATTCTTCTTTTTAAAGACACTTTTATCTATTCAGAGTCCCTTACCCTTCCAAATAAATTTGATAATTGGCTTTCCAATTTCAGCAAAACAAGGCTGTTGGGATTTTTTTGAGATTGCATTGAATCTGTAAATCAGTTTGGGTAGAACTGACATCTTAACGATATTTGGTCTTCCAGCTCATGAACATGGAATGTCCTTCCATTTATTTAGGGTTTTTTTTTTTTTTTCCTTTAGCGTGTTTTGCAGTTTTCTGAATATAGGTCCTTTATATCCTTGGTTAAGTTTATTCCTAAGTAGTTAGTTCTTTTAGTCGCTGTTATAAATGGAATTTTTTTCTGTCTTCCTCCTCTGATTACTCATTAAGGTGTAGAAATACTACTGATTTTTGCATGTTGATCTTGCATCCTGCCATATTGCTGAACTTGTCTATTAGTTTTAGTAGTTTTCTTCTGTAGTTTTTGGAATTTTCTACATATAAGATCATATCACCAGCAAATAATGAAAGTTTTACTTCTTCCTTTCCCATTTGGGTGACTTTTATTTCTTTTTCTTGTCTAATTGCTCTAGCTAGAACCTCTAGTACAATATTGAATAACAGTGGTGACAATGAACATCCTTATCTTGTTCCCAATCTCAGCAGGAAAGCTTTCAGTCTTTCACCATTGAGTGCGACGCTAGTTGTGGGTATTTCATATATGTTGAGAGAACCTTCTAATATTCCTGGTCTTTGGAGTGTTTAGAAAGGATGCTATATTTTGTTAAATGCCTTTGCTGTCAATCAAGAGGATCATGTTATTTTTTTCTTCAATTTATTAATGTGGTTTGTTACACTAACTGATTTTCTCATGTTGAACCACTCTTGTATCCCTGACACAAAACCTACTTGATTGTAGTGTACAATTCTTTTAATGTGTTTATGGATTTTGTTTACAAGTATTTTGTTGAGGATTTTTTTGTCTATATTCATTAGAAAAATTAGTTTGTAATTTCCTTCCTTCCTTCCTCCCTCCCTCCTTCCCTCCCTCCCTTCCTTCCTTTCTTCCTTTTTTGTGGTATCTAGATATTAGGTTGATATTGGTTTCATAAAATGAGTTTGGTAGTGTTCCTTCATGTTCAATTTCTTGGAAGAGCATGGGGAAGATTGGTATTAGGTCATTGGTAGAATTCACATGTGAAGTCATCAGGTCCTGGGCTTTTCATCTTTGGGAGGTTTTTGATGACTGTTTCACCCTCTTCACTTTTGACTGGTTTCTTGAGTATTCTATTTCTTCTATGGCCAGTGTAGGTTGTGTGTTTCTAGGAATTTGTCCATCTCATCTACATTGTCTAGTTTTTTGGTGTATAATTGTTCATAGAATTTTCTAATTAACTCTCTTATTTCTGTGGTCATAATCCTCCCTCATTTCTGATTTTATTTAATTTAATCTCTCTTTTTTTGTCAGTCTAACTATGGGTTTGTTGATATATTGATCTTCTCAAAGAACCAACTTTTGCTTTTGTTGATTCTCTCTATTGGTTTTTTGGTCTCAATTTCATTTATTTCTGCTCTGATCTTTATTATTTCTTTCCTTCAGCTTGGTTTAGGATTAGTTTGCTGTTCTTTTTCTTGTTCCTCCAGGTGTGTAGTTAGGTAATTGATTTTAGCTCTTTCTTCTTTTTTAATATAAGCATTGAGGGCTATAAATTTCTCATTCAACCCTGCCTTTACTCTATCCCATAGGTTTTGATATGCTGTGTTCTTTTTTTTCATTTGTCTCAAGATATTTTTTAATTTTTCTTGCAATTTCTTCTATGACCCACTGATTATTAGAGAGTGTTTTTTAATCTCCATATATTTGTGAATTTCCACTTTTCTATCCATTATTGATTCCCAGATTTATTGCGCTATGATCAGAAAAGTGCTTTGTAATAATTTCAAACTTTTTAAATTTATTGAGACTGTCTTGTGACCCAACATATGGTCTATCTAGGGAAGTATCCATGAACACTTGAAAACAATGTATATCCTTCTGGTTTGTTGTGTAATGTTCTATAAATGTCTGTTAACGCTAATTCATTCATCATATTATTCAAGCTCTCTGTTTCCTTATTTATCCTATGTCCAGGTGTTCTATCCAATGTGGAGAAAGGTGTTTTGAAATCTCCAAATATTATTGTAGAGATGTCTATTTCTCCCTCAATTTTGTCAGCATGTGCCTTGTGCATAAATATTTATTAAAGTTATTTCTTCTTGATGAATTGTCCCTTTATTGATATATAATGACCTTCTTCATCTCTGTGACAGTTTGATATTATTTATGAATTCCCAAAAGATATGTTCATAAACTGGTCTGTTTCTTGGGCATGATAACCCTTTGATTATATTAGATTCAACTGAGACATTAGATTAAATTCTGTTACCATTAGGGCTTTGATTCAACCACATCATTGAGCGCAACTCAGTATTGCATCCCAGCCCCCTTCATGGGCTGATAAAACAGACTCTCACATGGAAGTAGACACACAGAGAAGATACATAGAGGATCCTGTGGCCCTGGGAAGAGAGATGAGCCTGGTAGTTTACAGCTCACCTTGTGAAGAAGACAGAGCAGCTGAGCCTGGAAAGAAATGACACCCAGGGAGAGAGATGAGCGTGACGCCAGCCTACAGCTGAGATCAGAAGAAGCTGGGACCGTGGAGCCTTAAGAAGAAGAGGAAGGCTGAACTCTCAGAGACATCACCTGCCATCTTGCTTCAATATGTGGCAACAGATTTCGAGTGAAGAAGTATCTCTTATGGTACCTTGAGTTGGACTCTTTAGGGCCTTATGACTGTAAGCTTCTACCTCAAATAAATACTCTTTGTAAAAGCCAATAGATTTCTGGTACTTTGTCAGCCCCCTTTGGCTGACTAATACAATATCTCATAACAGTTTTGAATTTAAAATCTATTTTGTCTGATATTAGTATTGCTACTATGGATCTTTTTTGATTACTATTTTCATGGAATATCTTTTCCCAACCTTTCACTTTCAACCTGGTTGTGTTCTTGCATCTGAGTTGAGTCTCTTGTAGGAAGCTTATAGAGGAGTCATATTTTTTAAATACATTCTATCAGTCTATGTCTTTTGATTGGGGAACTCAATCCATTAACATTCAAGGTTATTACTATATAGGGATTACTTATTACTTAATCCATTTTATCAGTTGTTTTTCTTTTGTTAACTCTTACTTTGTCTTTTTATCCTTTAATTACCCTTACTAATAATCTTCATTTCTATACTTTTCTCCAAGTCTCTCACTCTTGTTTTTTCCTTTTAGTCTGTAGCACTCCCTTTAGTATCTCTTGTAAATCTGGTCTTTTGGTAGCATACACTCTCTCAGTTTTTGTTTGTCTGTGAGGACTTTAAACTCACCCTCATGTTTTTTTTAAAGATTTATTTATTTTTTTCTCTCCCCTTCCCACCCCATTGTCTGCTCTCTGTGTCCATTCACTGTGTGTTCTTCTGTGTCCACTTGCATTCTTGTATGCGGCACTGGGAAACTGTCGCTTTTTTTGTTGTGTCATCTTGCTGTGCCAGCTCTCCAAGTGTGCGGCGCCACTCCTGGGTGGGCTGCGCTTTTTTTGCATGGGGTAGCTCTCCTTGTGGGGCACACTCCTTGCATGTGGGGCATCCCTACGTTGGGGACACACCTGTGTGGCATAGCACTCTTTGTACGCGGCAGCACTTCACGTGGGCCAGTTCACCACATGGGTCAAGAGGCCTGGGGTACCAAATCCTGGACCTCCTATATGGTAGGCAGATGCTCTATTGGTTGAGCCACAACTGCTTCCCTCACCTTCATTTTGCCCAATGAAGAATTCTTGGATAGCGCTTTCTCTTTTAGTACCTTAAATACATCATACCACTTTCCTCTCACCTCCTTGGTTGCTGATGAGAGATTGGCACATAGTCTTATTGAGGTTCCCTTGTATGTTATGCATTGCTTTTCTCTTGCTGCTTTCAGAATACTCTCTTTTTCTCCGGTGTTTGTATTTCTGAATTGGAGGTAATTTAGATGTAATTTAGGTAATAGAGTAGGTCTATTTAGATTTATTCTGTTTTGGGTGCATTGTACTACTTGGATATTGACAGTTATGTCTTTCATAAGATTGGGAAGTTTTCAGTCATTATTTCCTTGAATATTCTTTCTGCCCCTTTTCCATTCTTTTCTGTTTTGGGGACACTGATAATGCATATGTTTGTGCATTTTACCTTGTCATTCAATTCCCTGACACCTTGTTCCATTCTTTCCATTCTCCTGTTTTTACATGTTCAGTTTTTCACTCCTCTAATTCACTAATTCTATCTTCCATCAATTCATATCTGCTCTTATATGCCTCTAATGTATTTTTTCTTTGTTTTATTTTTGCTTCTTTTATTTACTTATTTTTGTATTTTTGTTTTTATTTCTCCAATGTATTTTTTTAAAATATATTTTTATTACAGAAGTTGTGAACTTACAAAACAATCATGCACATGTTTGGAATTCTCATTTAACACCACTTCACCAAAACTCCATATTGTTGTGGAACATTTCACCAAAACACCACACTGTTGTGGAACATTTGCTACAGATTATGAGATAATATCATCAGACTATACCACTATCTATGATCCATAGCATACATTTGGCATATTTTCCCCATACGCCCCTATTATAAACACAGTACATATTTGGCATCAATGCAAGAATATTACACTACTTCTGCCACCCAGCCTTTCCTGGAGAATTCGCTGAAACCTTTGTCAGAGTTCCCAGCTTCCAGCCTGCTTTATGGAATTTGGACTCACACATCCCCATAGTCATGTGAGACAATTTTATGAAAATCATAATATTTACAGATATCTCCTGGTTCTCTTTGCCTAGAGAACTACAGTATTGCTGTTATCTATAGTCCATAGGTTACATTAATTGTATTTTTCCCATGCTTCTCCACATTCCCACCACCCTGCAATAGTGACGTATATCCATTCTAGTTCACAGAAGGACATTCTTGCATTTGTTATATTAATCACAATTATCCACCTCTGGGTTCACCATGGTATTCAGTCCCTAGATTATTCTCTAGCTTACTTTCAATTGACATTTACATCCCTAGACTATCCTTTCCAGCAACAATCCCATTTATAAACCAGCTGGTACTCACTTTAATGTGTTACCATCAACTCTATCCATTTCCACACTTTTACAGTCAAAGTAATTGAAACTTCTACATACATTAAACATCAGTACTCCTTTGGAGCCTTCCTCTTTTTATTTTTAGTTTATTTTTCTTTATTTTTAAAGGAGTTTTAGATTACATAAATGTTACATTAAAAATATAGGCCACTCCCATCTACCCCACCCTCTTCCCATCATATGCTTTCCCACATAAATAACATCTTTCATTAGTGTGGCACATTTGTTACAATTGATGAACACCTACTGAAGTGTTGCTATTAAACATGGTCTATAGTTTACATTATAGTTTACATTTGCCCCATACAATTTTATAGGTTTTGACAAAATGTATAATGACCTGTGTCTATCATTGTAATGTCATGAAGGACAATTCCAATGTCCAAAAATGCCCCCATATTATACCTATTCTTACTTCTCCCTCTCCTCAATACCTCTGGTGGCCACTGCCTTTATATCAAAGAAACAAATTCTTCCATTGCTAGAATAATAATAAGTCTATAATAGAGAAATAATAGAATAATAATTAGTCTACTTTAATCCATTGTTCATTCCCCAACCTTAGGATTTTGGGGTGGTGCTGCCCACTCTGTTTCGGATTGAGAGGGGGCTTAGATCCTATGGAGTAGACGGATGGAGCTAACTTGTTTGCAGTTATGGATACTCTATTTTTGGGGATGGGTGTTGTCCATCATTATCCTTTTGATAGTTGTTCTGGGTAAGTCCAATGAACCTGGAGAGTAGGTGTTGCAACTCTTCTGAGATTCATGTCTCAACTGACACATGAATGGACTGAAGATTTAAGTCTCTGGGACATATATTTAAAAAGTATAGTGCTAATTATAGGTTCAAATAAAAGGGGCAGAAGAGCCATGTGTAGGGAAATATAAATTAGTCTGTCTATTATACTGGGGAGCATAAATTTCAGAGTAAGACCCACTGACAGTGTGGAATTCCTAAGATTGTTTGCCTTGCTTATAGTGTCTGAATGTCTCTAGAGCCCTTAGGAGCTCCACTGTATGAGGCGCTGTTTACTGTGTCAGTCAATGAGATCCTGCTAAGATGTGTATAAGCATAACCTCTGGAATGACCCCCTGACTCACTTTGAAATCTCTTAGCTATAAAAACTCATTTGTATTTAATATTTTCCCCTTTTGGTCAAGGTCTTTTTCCAGAATGCATCACTACAGAATGGGCACTGGTAATAATCCCTTGGTGCCCGGGAAGCATCCCTGGTAGTCATGTCCCATGCTGGGGGGAAGGTGGTGCATTTATATGCTGAGTTTGGCTTAGAGAGAGGCCACATTTGAGCAACAAGGAGGCTATAAGGAGGTGACTCTTAGGTAGTATATAAAACTAAGCTAAGTTTCTTTTTTTAAAAATTAAATTAAATTTTATTTATTTCTCTCCCCTTCCCCACCGTCCCCCCCCCCAGCTTTCTGCTCTCTGTGTCCATTCACCGTGTGTTCTTCTGTGCCCGCTTGTATTCTTGTCAGCAGCACCAGGAATCTGTGTCTCTTTGTTGTGTCATCTTATTGCATCAGTTCTCCATGTGCAGCACCACTCCTGGGCAGGTTGCACTTTTTTTTTTTCATGCTGGGCAGCTCTCCTTACAGGAGCACACTACTTGCATGTAGGCTAAGTTTCAATTTCACAAAAAAGGTTCATGGGTACAGTCATCAATATCAAGGGTTTGGTGTAATGGTTTGTCTTTCTTTGCTAGGCACTGCCCATATACTTGGGGGATACTTGCCAATCTATTAGAGAGTGTAGCAGGACTCCCCAGGATGGGAATTCAATATTCTTTTGGTTATTGTGTGGGTCTCTACACACTGAGACAATGCCCCATGAAAACTTGAACATATTCATATGCCTTAGAGACATGCTCCAGGTGCATCCCTCCTCACACATCCCCCCATCACCAATATCCCACACCAGCACCAGTGATCCTCCCACGCTACAGTTGTGACCCTTCTGTGATCCAAAACCTCCTCAAAAACATAGCCAAAAAAACCCAAATAAAATTAAAATGACAAAAAAACAAGTAAAATACCAAAAGAAAAAAGAAAAAAATTTTTTTATTCATTGTGTCTTTCATCACTGTAAGATCTGTTGTCTTTTATGTATGACAATTTCTTCCATATATTCCCCCAGTGTTTAATTTTTTTTTCTTTATCTTCAAAGAATAGTCTAGAACTCTGATTTTTGTATATGTCTGGATAATTTAATAGCAAGGATTGAGTTACAAACTCTTTGTATACTTCACAAAGCCCTGGCTTAATACCAAATTTCTTAACAGTATTCCTTTAGTATTTGTTGATTGACATGTTTTCCAGCTTGAACTGCCATTGATACAGCCTTGATCAGGGGCACATTCCAGTGGGAGGAAGTGAGAGCCTTTGTGGGGCTCCCCAAGCTGGCTGGCATGTGAGTTGAATGCTGTCTTGGTTTGCCATGGTTGGTGTAACAAAGTGCCACAGACTAGTTGGTTTTGGAAAACAAGTTTATTGTCACATAGTTTTGGAGACTAGAAGTGAGGTAGGGAAAGGTAGGAGAAGGGAGATAATTCGTCAGTGCAAGAGGACCAATGGAAAAATCACCATCAGATAATACTTAACAGCAGTGGAAAATCACCTGCTTAAGGCCTAGTGCCCAAGGCCTAATGCCGGAAGGTACCAGATGACAAAAGGTCCACCCATCACCTGACCACTACATGGTTCACCGACCCCTCCCCTGAAGAGTTCCCACTCCGAGGAATATGGATTCAGTAAAAACCTGTCATTTTCAGTCCCTCTTTTGTATAAGGTGAACATTGGGATTTACAAATCCTAATTTACATGGAGGGGGAAGAAGAGAGAGTAGAGCCCAGCCCTTTTTTTTTTTTTTAAGATTTATTTATTTATTTCTATCCCCTCCCCCCCCGCCCCATCCCACCCTGGTTGTCTGTTCTCTCTGTCTATTTGCTGTGTCTTCTTTGTCCACTTCTGTTGTTGTCAGCGGCTTGGAATTCTATGTTTCTTTTTGTTGCGTCATCTTGTTGTGTCAGCTCTCCATGTGCACGCCACCATTCCTGGGCAGGCTGTGCTTTCTTTTGTGCTGGGTGGTTCTCTTTACGGGGTGCACTCCTTGCGCCTGGGGCTCCCCTACATGGGATCACCCCTGCGTGGCAGGGCACTCCTTGCACGCATCAGCACTGCACATGGACCAGCTCCATACAGGTCAAGGAGGCCCAGGGTTTGAACTGTGGACCTCCCATGTGGTAGATGGAGCCCTAACCACTGGGCCAAGTCTGCTTCCAAGCCCAGCCTTAGTAAAACATTGTTGTGGGAAACTGGCTTACCTGTTCCTTATTGTAAGTGTTGCACCTGTTCTGTTGCTGTGGATGTTGCAGTTGTTCCCTATTATTGTAGATGATATTACAGTTCTGATAGCAAACAGCTGCTTGGTAGCGTCCAATAAATATGAGGTGGAAACTAGGGTCGAGGCTCTCAGGTCCAGAAGCTGTGAGTCCCCTGGTCCCATCTTTATCTCCTCTCTGGTGTCTCTCTCTGTCCTTTATTTCCGTAAGTTCTGTGTTGCCTTCCCTTTGAGCCAACCTATTGTAAGCTGATTGCAGCAACTGGTGCCCAACGTGGGGCTCAAAGGGAAGAAGGCTCTCAGCAACTGGCACCAGAACAGGGACCCGAAGGGAAGAAGGATCGCTTCAAGCGAAACTAAAATGGTCGTGACTGGGCAAAACCGCGAGTGGTTTGGAAAGCCTTCGAAGTCCTCGAGGGTTTGCTTGTGTTTCCCCTGGAGACGACGAACGTCCTGTGTGGGTACCAGCTCCTCAAATAAAGCCATACCATGAACTCCGAGAGATGACGAAAATTCCTGTGGAACCCAGAAACTCCAGTCATGCAGATGGAGAGACGGATGCTGAAAACTGCATGACTGGGTCTCATTCCAAAGACTAGAATGGCTTTACATCAAAGTATTTAAACTAGAGAATTTGTTCAAGCATGGCATCATAACGCAAGTATGACTTGGGGACAGAAAGAGATTAAGAAGGAAATTGAGAGGGGGAAAACTGGAAAAGAAATGTTGAATTATAAAAGGAAGCAGTGAAGAAATTCTAGATTAATAGATTTGGAGCTGCTTTTGTGTTTGTTCAATGTATGTGTGTGTTGCAGTTGTTTCAGTGTATGTGAGAAAAAGAAAAAATAAGGAAAAAAGAAAAAGAGGAAAAAAGAAAAAGAAACAAAGGAAGGAGAAAAGAAAGGAAGGAAAAAAGAAAAAAGGAAGGAAAAATTAAAAGAGAAAGAAAAAGGAGGAAAAAGAAAAAGGGAGGAAAAAAGAAAAAGAGAAAGGAAGGATAAAATTAAAGATATAAAAATTAAGAGAATATTGAAAAAGGTAAAAAGTTTGTGGGAATGCTAACTGAAATTTAAGGTGTAGTTTGTCTTAAAACAGTGAGTTTTATAAAATCAGAAATGGAGATATGTGGTACAGAACTAGTATGCATATAGTAAGTTGTAAAAGTATTGTGGTAGCATTCAGTGAGATGATGTATTTTGTAAAAGTAAAACAAATCTGAATGAATACAAAAAAGTGCAAAAACTGTGAAAAGGTCAACAATGGACTTTCACAGTTCTTCAAGGTTTTCTGATGGCCTGATGGCAATGAATCTGGCTGCATAGAAGAAGAAACCTGTGGCAGTGACCCTACTACTGAGAAATATCAGAGACAATGGTATTTTAAGGGTCTGGGATAGGCAAACAATTGCCATAAGCTGTAAGGTCCCTGCTACTTTATTGAATTATTAAATATATCATTTGATTGGATAAAACAAAACGATATTGTCTGTTATAACTGGTAAAGTACAATGCTTTCTCATGTTAATGAAATCTGTAGTATTGTTGGAATACTAAAAGTCTTTTATCCCTCACTAAGATGTGTTAATTAGGAAAGGTCTTTCATGGGAATAGGCGGACTTCCAGCAGGCTGCTTTAAAAAATATAAAAAAAGGGAGAAGGTGAATATTGACTTAGCCTGTGACTTGGATGTGGCCCCAGGTCCAGTGAAGATGCTAAGAGCACTATACAAACTGGGGAAAATGAGATCGTTTTTGATCAAGTACTGGCCTGTATAGCCTTGCTGGTTGGGAATATTAAGCCCATGAAAAATGAAAGTCTGTCCATTAAATGTCTAATTGGAAGTCTTATTGTTTGTTGTTGTATAATCTACAGTAGTTATGGATTGTGTATAAAATGCTTGAATACTAATCAACTTTAATAATGAAACATTGTGTACTTAAGTGATTTGATGAACTATAAGTGATGTATAAATGTACCTTCTTGAATGTATATGTAAATCTCTTAAGTTTGAGCAATCCTGGGACTGTATATTTAGAAAAAAATTTAATGAGTATTGTTCAAACCTTAAAGTGAAAATATGCAGGAAGTTTTGTTAATCAGTGAAACGTCATTTGTGTAGACTGCAAAAACAAAAAGGGGGAAATGTGGGAAACTGGCTTACCTGTTCCTTATTGTAAATGTTGCACCTGTTCTAGTGTTGTGAATGTTGCAGTCATTCCCTATTATTGTCGATGATGTTGCAGTTCTGATAGCAAAGAGCTGCTTGGTAGTTTCCAATAAATATGAGGTAGAAACTAGGGTCGAGGCTCTCAGCTCCAGAAGCTGTG